>NC_090443.1:723601578-723943721 GCF_031143425.1 Pleurodeles waltl
CAGTGGAAGCACCTGTTCCAGTTAAAGTAAGTCGATCGTCTGATGGGGAGTGGGTTGGGAGGGTAGGGGGTGTTGTGTGTGTGCATGTGTGAGTGGGTATTGCCTGCGTGTGTGCAAGTAAGTGTGAATGTGTGTGTGTATGGGTGCTTGAATGCTTGTATGATTGTTGAAGTGAGTGCGTGTTAGAATGTTTGCGTGAATGCGTGTATGGATACGTTTGAGTGAATGCATGTATGTAAGTGTATGCGGGGTGCATGTGGGGGGTGTGTGCGTGTGCGCGGGGGGAGAGGGGTGCTGGTATGGAGGGGAGTGAGAAGAGGGGGCTGCCGTTCTGGTAGGGGGTTCTAGTATGGAAGGGGGGTGTTGGGCTTGCACTGGGAGATGGGGGAGTCATCTACTAGTGACAGGAAAGAACTTTCCTGTCACCGGTAGCCTTTCCACCCGGGCTTTCATGGTGGTGCTACCACTGTGGAAACCCTGGTGGAAAGCCGACTCTTGATACCGCCGGCGGTCTTCATTGGACCAAAGGGTCAGAGATGCTAATCTCCGGCCCAGCTATCCATCCACCCTGGCGGTGCAGGCGGGGATGTGGTGGGTTGGCAGAGCCCAACCCGCTACACTCATGATGTGTCAGTCTTCACTGCTGGCCCATTGGCGGTGAGACCGAAACTGTGGCCCTGGCGGTCTTCAGACCACCAGGGCCATATTGAGAGCCTTTATGTCTTTTTTGTCAATGTCCCTCTACTGGTTTTACACCATCTTGCCAGAAAGAAGCAATTGCATGACCACTGCTTTAAAATTATTAACTAAATACTACTATTTTAAGTAATTTTCAGCCAATTTCTCTGTTACCTGTTTTTTATCAAAAGTACTTGAAACTACAGGAGTATGTAGAGTCAAATGATCTTTTTGACTGCCAACAACCAGTTTTTCTTCCAAGCTGGAACACAGAGCTTTTTGTAGTATTGGCTTTGGATGATCTTTGGAGGGTGAGGGATGCCACAGGTCCAGAGATCTTAGCGCTCTTGGACCTCTTGGCATGCTTAAATACTATAGGTTGAGCAATCATATTGACATAAAATATCTGACATAGGTATCAATTGAATGACTCTGTTTTCTATTTGATAAAAATGTTTTCAATCAGAGCAAAGGGTATATTTTCCTTTTTTTTCTCAGCACCCGAAGATGTTGGGTTTGGGTCTGTTATTTAGTTGATGCTTTGTGGAGATATGTGGAGTTTTGTGCATCTGCCTCACCATCCAATAACTAAGTTCTTCATGTATGCAGATGAAACACAACTTAGCTTCTGAGTATCTCCCAACCAAGACACCAATCCATATTGCACCTCTCTCCTAGCTGACATCCTAACAGTAACCCAATGGATGTCTGGAAACTGCCTGAAATGAAACCCGTTCAAAACAGAGCTTCCCCTGACTTCCACAAAAATTAATTTGTCCAACATTTGTTGGGCCCCTCTCTCATTATTCCTGCAAAATCAGTCTGCAGTTTGTGTAATCATATTGATCAGAATTTTAGTCATGGCTTCCCATATGAAAATATTACTGAAGATTTTCTCATTTCTAGAATCCAATCTTAAGATTCCAGAAGTTAATGCAAGTATTCTTTTAAGAATAGAATATGGTAATTTCATATTCTGGCAGCTCCTAAGAAAGATCTAGTTTGATTGTAAAGGGTTTAGAACCCAGCTGTACTTCATCTGTCATCCGATCCGATGTTAGGAGCCATGAAAATCTTGCACTAGCTTTGAGTTCTTGTCTTGCTTAAATCAAATTTAAGGCTATGACCATAGTTCACAAAGCAATATATTTTTAATTGCCTGATTTTATGTCTAAAAGATTTTGTTGGAATAAGATTTTGAAGAGCTTCAAATCCAACCAGCAATGTCTTCAATGTCTTCTACATGTTCCCAAATCATGTACAGCCAGTTACAGAAATAACACCTTTTCTGTGGCTGTAGCTAAAGTATGGAATACCCTGCCTCTAGTCATTTTCAGTCAACCTTCCATTACTCAATTGAGAAAGCATTTAAAAACGTCCTTGTTCCATCAATAATTCATCTGTTCTTGTTAACAAGCCTCATTTTAATGCCAAGAATCCAATTTTGCTGTTTGCTGCACTTTATAAATATACTTAATTGATTGATTGATCAAGAGACAGGAAAGGCATAATGAATCTGAGCCTGCACATTTAAAAAAACAAATGAAGGAGTGAAGGAGGATACAACAGCAGAGACAGTTCATTGTTAGTTTACCATATAGTCCAATACTTATGCTTTTGACATTATCTTTAGGAGGAAAAAATGTGTGGTGCTTTTCAGACCACAGAAGAGTGGACTGCACAGTAGTGGCATTGCCAGTTATTAAAATCTTGATTTCATCTAGATTAATTTTCAACTAGTCGAGGTGCAATCAGTGTTTAACACTGCAGCAGTAAATTGTTAGGACTAAGAAGTTATTGGCTCCTTTAAGTTAAAAAGTGAACTGGGTTTCATCAGCATAGGTAAAACATTTACAGCCGGAGGAACAGATTAAGTGAGGGAGAGAGAGAAAGGAAATATTGAAAACATATGGAAAGAGAGTTGCACATTGGGGAAGGCATGCCATTAGCGGAACATGAAGTGAGGGGTTATCAAGATGGACTCTTTGTGATATGTTTTCTAAGAAAATATGAACCATGACAAGGTAACACATGTTATGCCAGAATTGAGATAGGTATGGCAAAGTCCATGGATTCAAATGCTGTTGATAAATCTAATAATATTAGAGAACTGGTGTTGTTGCTATCAGCAGCCATCCTCAAATAAACGATATACACTGGTGCAGACTCTGTTATCCTATAGAGTGGAGGCCCACTCAAGACATTCAGTGTTATTGATTTCCAGATGTGGTTAAATATTAGAAGCGACTGAATGTTCTATGTTGTTAGCTAGAGTAGGCAGATGAGTAATAGAGCAGTAGTTAGTTCATAAATCTGGATACAAATTAACTTTTTAAGGGTTAATTTCACTATTCATAGTTTCAAATTGATGGAAACTATACCAGAGCTTAAAGGTAGGTTGATAACTTGAAGAGTAGCAGTATTATTGTCTGGAATTTTAAGATGGGTGATTTTTTAAGGAATGGCGTTCATTGGTGAGCCAGATGTGCATGTCACAAATAACTGACTAATCTCTTAAAATAGTCTGATTTTGAAAGTGTTCAAGAGAAACTAAATGGGAGGTGTCACTTGACATACTACTGTTATGTGGGGATAAGTGAGATTGAATTGATGAGCATATTGTATATTTTTTTCAACAAATTATAATGATATATTGATTCAGGACTTGTGCAAGTGAGGGCCTTGAGCAGGCGGCTGGGATCATTTGAAAGTTCAGATGCTATTGTGAACGCTTTTTTGTTTGTTCTTGGCCATATCTAAATGACTGCTGTAAGGTTCTACCATCACTTTATGGCTAGTGCCTAGAGCATACATTGTAAGCACTGAGTCAGGGACTGAATTACTTTTCAAATACCAATGCAAAGAACAAGGGACAGAAGCACTGTGTACCTATGCACTATTCTGATTTGCGGCTGTACTAACTGTCACACAATCTGATGCCAGACAGCTCAACAGTAGCATTGTAAAACAGGCTCTCCATGAGCCAAGATGACATCAATGGTGCAGCTATACAGGGAGACATAAATACCAACCCGCCAATCTTCACATAACTGGTGAGAGAGATCTGATAAAAAGCAAACATGAAACCCACAGATTTGCTATCAGCACTGTAGAACATAGCAGAATAGTGGAAGCTACAATGAAAATTCCTAAAAGGGACAAAAGCAGAAGGCATAAAGGAGATTAAACATAAATTAAAAATACTGAACATACAAAAAGCATGGAAAGTCTAGCACTAGGAGCTGGTGACACATACGTAACAATGATCAAGGTAAATCCAAAAGTACATGATAGCCTGAGAGTAGAGCCAATTCATGAGGTCTCATCTACCTGTGTTACAACTGGGAATCAGACTACATGAACAGTGATAATGCCCCTGCCAAGTCCATTGGTAATGGTGGTAAGTGACTAAAAGTACAGCGGAACCTACCCTGCAGAGTCATGATGAAATAACCAACACATTTGATTATTTCTCCTTCTGTTCTTTCATCTTGGTATAGCTATTTACTGGCTTTTCTGTTTGTAATCTATTCTCAGAGTCCTATCTGAATTCAGTGAATATATGAGTTACATACAAGCTTCCCGAAAAGCAGCTGCTACATTAGTACAGCCCAATCCAGTTATGCTCTGTGGGATGCTCGATTCAGTTGCCATTTTCTTGAAAGACCTAAACCCAGAGCTATCCTGTAGAGCCTGTCATAAGTAACCATCTTTTGCCGGCGGTACTGCAGAAATACAATACAAACTAGGTTGGAACCCTTTGGGTTCCCACAGGGCAAATGCATGTTGCTTTTAACAATGTTGTTATCAACTTATTTAATATTCTTGCTTTTTGCAAGAAGGTTTATCTGAAAACACTGGCGAAGTGTCTTTCTTTGTACCCCATGTCTGTTGGCCCTTTTCCCTTTAGTCCCTTTTCCACATATGGGGCCTGATTTATACTTTTCTAGCGCTGCATTTGTGCCATTTTTTGACGCAAAAGTGGCGCAAACTTACAAAATATAATTGAATTTTGTACATTTGTGCCACTTTTGCGTCAAAAAATGAAGTATAAATCAGGCCCATAGTCTATTGCTCTTCCTTGACCAGGAGACAGCTACTGCTGAGGGGCTTCTGTGCTACCTATGGGGAAGTCTGTACATTGCACAGAGTTGCCTGCCCTACCTAGTTTTCCTGCATCTTCTATGCTTTAGAAATAAAGTGGTGCAATGATTGATGATGAGCATGCAGAAAGTGTATGCTGCCTTATCTTGCTAAATTGAAACCTATACATGAAGCTTGACCTTGTGAAATCTGCCTGATATGATTACAATCTGTATTTCTAAAATTATATCAAGCATCATGGAGTGATCACTTTTAAGTGCTCGCAATTAGCAGTTAAGAGTGATTAGGCCCAGGCAACTTAAGTGGTTTATTCAACAATCCGTACTTCCTTTTGTAAAGGTATATGTATTCATTAGTGTTCTTCTTTGTACTTATCATGGAGTCCAATAGATGTATAGACCTCCAAGAGGTGGCACCAAATTATTGAAAAAGAAATCCCCAGAATGATATTTTAAGTGGTTGTACTATTGGATACCTAGCCCATGAATATCGAGATACAGGAATATAGTGGATAGAATATCGGGAAAAAATATAAAAATGCATATGGGGAAGTATAGATTGACTATTCCTAACCTCACATACACGTACCTTGAAGATTTATTTATCACTGGTGGTGCACTTTCATTATTTTTTGTTTTTGTTTAACACTTATTCATGAATATTTTCACTATGTAATGATATAAGTGTGATTTTAAGTTACGTTTGACCATAGCTAGTGATTTTTCCATTGTAATTGACCATAGTTAAAGAGTGCTTACATCAAGTTAGTGGTAGCTGATGTGGGCCTCAGTTTGACAACTCATGCTAGTGTTTAAAAATGCATTTGGCTGCTGTGTGTTATCTCGCTCTTTTTCCTATTACATGAGACAAGCTCTAAACTATTGGATTGTTTCAGTTGTTTTATTTCCATGAAAATATATTGTAGTTAGTGTCACCATAAGTTGGATAATTAGTTTCCTGCTTATGTGTTTGAGATGGCCTGAACGCAAACTATTATCCTGTACGAGATATTTCCTGAAGAACTTGCAGTTGTATCTTCCTTTGTGTGAAGCCTGGGAAGGAGAGTGAAGACATCTTATCAAGATATTCTAGATCAGGGGTCTCCAACCTTTCCTGTAACGAGAACTACGTTTGATCAGTGAAAATGATTGTGAGATACCAAAGGTTAAACAACTTGCGCATTATTACCAGACACCCCTATGGCAAACTTCCTTGACTTTAAGCCGAATGTTCACAGAACCAGATGCTAAGGTTTAAACAAAATACTTTGACTAGGGGCACTATGACAGGGCTGCCACATGTGTCAGTGAGAGTGTGGTCTTTAGGGATGTATGAACATGAGTGCATATGAATGTGATATTTGTGTATGGGTAACTGAGAGCGGGTGTTGTGTGTGGCACAGGACATGCTTTTTGCATATGTTGCACGGTTACAAATATAATACAAACATACAACCATATTTTTAAATGGGAGAAATTTGAAGTACAAAAATATCCATAATGGAACATTTTTCAACACCTTAAATTTCTCCCAAATGATTGTATTTTTTTAGTTATAAATATTCCACAGTGTTCTAATGGCCACAGGGAGCAAGAACATCTTGCTAACCACAGAGGGTTCATAACAACATATGCAGCGCTTAGGAGAACATCTTTTATTATTTAAACAAAATATTTCTTTTCCTCAAATATATACACATTATATACAATCCCCCATCATAACAAAAAGAAAAAAAGGACAGAACAAAGTTCAAATGAAGCTAATGCTCGTGATTCGAGAAAGAGAAGAAAAGAGTAATCATCTCACTTTACACCAATTCAGGAAATATTTAAAAGTCTCAATATCAGCCTGTTGGTTATTCCTTCTACTATATTGAATCACAGTGTCACTTCAAACAGGATTAAATCCCCAATTGCATCCTCCATCAAAATAAACCAAAACCAGGCTAAGGCATCATCTTTGATGTTTTGACCCCCTCTCGGGCCAACTCCTGGCTCCAAAACGGGTCTTCATCAGGACTACACAATAGAGGACATCTAGAAATATCCAAAAGAGTGAATCAACCTTTATATATTTTTCACAGTCTCCTATGACTATGCTGCATCTTCAAGCTTCTCAATACTCACCTACATTACTTTATATCAAAAATCCATATCCACCACTTTCCTGCCCAATCCACCAATCTACAAAACATAAGCATGAAAACCTCTGGGAGCAAGAGGCCTGCTGTTTGTTAATGCAAAACTTTGAAAACAATTAAGAAAATTAAAATGAAAAGTTAACTTAAATATAAGGTAACTTTTCATTTAAATTTTCTCCAATTTAAAAGCAATAAGAAACATTATTTTGTTCTCATTTCCAATACTGAGTTGACAAGGACTTTTATTTAAGAGTTAAATACCTTAGTGCTTTAAATCTGACTTCAGCACTGCTCCTTATCAGGTCCTGCAATCTGTAGCCTGGTGATATTATTGTAAAATCAACACAGCCTCCCCTTAACTTTAAAAGGAAAAATGTGACTGTGTTTATTTAAAAATGAACTCCAGGCTGTGAGATACTCTGAAGTGGTCTTGGAGCTACTGATAGTTCAGGATCAACTGGCTGAAGACACCTGTTCTAGATTTTGACTGGATTTCATCTTATGGGAGCTAAGGAATTGTACTCTGCTTTAGCAATCATATGTTTAATTGTCCATTGCTGAGTTAAATTATTTTCAGATGTTCTTGTTATTGTGTAGCCATTTTAGTTATAGCTCCATGCATGTTATTTTAACATACTAGGCCTGCCGCTGTGCACTAAAACCCAGATATACTTTATTTGGCTTCGCATTATTATTATTACTACAATAGCCACTTTTTCGGTCTTGTTTTATTTTTGCTCTATCTAACTGTTTTCGCCTAGGCTAGCACTCTGTTCTCAAACAAGACATTCTTGCTCACGCTGTGCTTCTTCCAAGGCTGCAGTGAGATAGGTTGCTGTTGAACGTGGTATAAGTTTGGTCTCTGACATTCATAAAAAACACACATCCTTACATAGGGACATTTTCTCAGAACATCAGCTGTTTTTTTTATAAAAAAACACTTTCCTGTCCCTTACACATTAGAGGGAGATTCCAGCCAAAGAACCACAACTGTATGCTGATTGCTAAATACTTCACTACAGCTGCTTATGCAGACTTCAGTCCTTTGCTCAGGTATGGGGGATGATGTCTTCTCAGGGGAACCTGAAGGGCAGAATTAGAGCTTAACACGTTGTGCTCTATTATAGTTTAGGTAGGAATTAGTCTATTGACTCTAGTGACAATATGGTAGCGTTATTTCTATGCTTTACTCTACTTGTCACAATCTTAATCTTGTCAAGCTGTATCATCCTGGTTATTGCAGTTCAGGCTTTGCTATCTAAGTTGCAGTTGCTTTAGTAAAGCAGTGTTGAAACCTATACTGCCTCTGTTTGTCATTGTGTATGTGAGACTAATGTAACTGAGAGAAACGGATGAGACCTGAGTGACCACGATTTCCATGAGAAATCCATTATGTCATGCGCTCGGCTGCCCAATTATCCCGCCCTTGGGTGGAGATGAGGCACTGCTAGTTAGCCGGAGCAAATCCCAGATTGGAGCGACAGGTGTCACCTGTAGTGGGTCAGACTCAGTCTCCCACACAGCAGGCGATTCTGCCACTTAAAATCCAATAGTCTCATTAGAATAATGAGAGCCTACGCAACACTGTCTACTTTTAGATGTCCCTTTCCATTCTCTTGGGAACATCTGTTATTTTGCCTCGCTCATTGAGTTTAACTGTCAAGAAACTCTAACTTTCTTTGCCCGATTGAACCTTCATTTGGTTCTGCCTTTGAAGGCTTTCCTTGCTGATGCTTGCTGCTTAATTTCCCCTAATATTATCTGATTCTTCAACGTAGCGTTGGGAATTTCCCTTCAGGGTAAACAAATCTTATATGATTTTCATATGACTGTGCCTTTGTATTTACTATTTTGACTTGCTTTGCATTATACTGGACCACGCTTTGTGAGGTGATTATTGATTTATGACTAATCTGAATTATTTGAATGTATAGCTTTGTTAATCTGCTGATAAACCTTTGTGGTTTGCAATCTACTTTTCTCTATCATTATTTTGGAGCTAATGCATGTCACTGTTATTGATGCATTACTGATTTGTTGATGTTCAGCCTCAATTTGAGACAAACGTTCATCCGTTCGAGTGCAGCATGTAAGTGAATTTGCACCAGATTTGTACAGTATAAACCCAATCCTGCAGTGATTCATCACCAAGGTACACATATTTGGAGTTAGGTGTAGAAAATCTATACTTACTTACCTTTCGATATATTGCATTCAATATTTTACCCCGGATATATATATGTGCGTGTCTCGATATTCTGGATTTTCAATTTGCGCTGTCTGGGTTGAGCTTTAGCTGTCAAAATTCTATTTGCTTAGAGAGCTGAACAACCTCATATTCTGAAGCAGATCTCTCACAAAATTCAGTTAAAGAAATGTTTAAACTGGAAAGTCCATGAGATTACACACCTTTGCCATTCTGCTTTCAAATACCTTCGAAAACTCTCTAAAACATGCTAATTGTGAAACATCTTAATATGCTCTCTGCAGTAACCTCTGTTATTTTGCCCTGCTGATCATGTCTTACTTGACTTAACTCTTCACAAGTGATTCTCGGATAGATTCTACAACCATTCTACCCTTACACCTACACCATAAGTATCGCATTCATCCCTCTGCTGCACTCCGCCATGTCTTGCTGACACCCATCTGGGATGTATTGTTCATACAGCTACTCTCTGCACTTATTTACACATCTCTTAGCCCGTTAGTAATATACAATTAATTAGCAATTATCAGACACTCCCCTCATGTTTCCATAGCCATGACTCCTTATGTCTGTGCACCATTGTCCAAAGCTGTTCTCTTCTCAAAAAATAGTGACTCCTGTGTATGCTAATTGCTTTAGTACAGTGCCTTTTCTGCCACTGTAATGTTAATGCTTTCTAGAACTTCCTGTTGCGGTTTTACTAAATGCTTCTTCTATATTTGCACATTATTTCATCATATGCTTTCTGTACAGTGTCTTAAAAACTGAATAAGTGCATTTCACGCTCTAAATAACAACAAACAAATCAATAAAATAATGTATCTAATATGATGACTGTCATTCATGCCGCCCCCATTTTGGAACGTGGGCAAAAACAATTATTGCGAATGTTGCATTAGCCCTTGGAGGTGATCTATATATTTCCTCATTGCCACTTAAACATTATCCTGATATTGTGTGGGCCCATACATCATCTTTCTTTCATGAAATATTCATGCTCAGATGTGCACCCTTTACAACAATAGTATATGGCCTGTTTTCCGGAGACCCTCAAAAATTCTGTATTTTTTTGTTAGTTTAGCTTATGGCGTTATCTGAAACTTGTAATTCAGCAATTCAGCACATTATAGGCCAGATGTATCAAAGGGTTTTACCCATTCTGTGTCAATGGGAAAATGCTTTGGTACATATGGACCTATATCTTTAGATTTACCAAACATAGAAATCAAAATCAAATTTTCTTACATGAATGTCACCATTGGAGTAACAAACGTTCCAAACTTTTAAAAAATGTAGATACAAATATGCAAAATACCTATAGAATAGGGTCATAAGAAAGTCACTATTAAATTGCACATTTATCATTAGCGAGTAGCGATTGCACGAACAAGCATAACCGTCTCTGCATTAACGTGTAAAGTCTATTTGACAGAGATCAGGCCTCTAATTAGTGGCTGTTATAATTACCCTTCATCCAGCCATTAGTAAAGGAATATTAATCACCATTGAAAACTAGGCCATCAGCACCGATTGAGAAGAGCTGCTATCAGCCGCCTGCTTGGAGTAATTAAAAACTTCAGGAAACATGACATAACAAATTGAAGAAAAAAAATCTACGGCGCACCACTGCTGCTGACTCAAACCCATTCTCTTCAAGGGGAAAGCAACGAACACAGACAATCATCAGCATTAGGACAGCAGACAGCTTGATTTTAGGTTCAATAACCACAAGGTAAAACAGTATTGTCTTAATGAAGATACAACATTCTTTTCCTGTTACATAGTTAATAAATAATTTATTGTGGTAGAGTAAGCATCTGCTCTCCTCTGGCTGCCAGGATGCAATGCTGCATAGGTAGTACTCAGGGCTCGGTTAGCACTGGTGGCGCCCAGTGCAACAATCTTTTTTGGTGCCCCCCCGATGACATCCTCCTCAGATTCCCTTACTACCACCCAGCAAAAGCTCCCTCATCTCTCCACAGCCTCTCTCACATACATTTCTTTTGTTCTAAAGCGCTGGGAAAGGCTGGCCTTACTAATCCACTCAACTATCCACATACAATATAGATCTCTTCTTTGCAACATGCATATTAACCCTCGGTGCTGGGTCAGACTGGTTTGGATTGGAGTGGGGTAGATTAGAGTGGGCGACTTTGAGTGGGGCAGATTGTTTTGGATTAAGGTGAGGCAGACTGTTTTGGATTGCAGTGGGGCAGATTGTTTTGGATTGAGACACAATGTTTGGGATTTGAGTGAGACAGATTGTTTTAGACTGGAGTGGGGTAGATGGGAGTGGGGCATATTATTTTGGATTGGAGTGGGGTTGATTGGAGTGGTGCAGATTGTTTTGGATTAGAGTGGGGCAAACTGGAGTGGGGCAGAATAAATTGGGTTGGGTTGGGAGGATTGGAGTGGGGTGGACTGGTATGGGGTGAGGTGGGCTGAATTGTAGGGCAGATTGGAGTGGGGTGGATTGTGGTGCTCTGCATAATTGTGTGTTAAAGCATCATTTTAGAAATTAACTTATAATCAAGAAACAATGTCACTTTCCAATATTTAGAACAAGATAATCACCGTCTTTTGAGATCAGCTTCACCAAAGACCTTCCAACAATCTGATTCACGCATTACGATTTGCCTCTGGGGGGAAGCAGCTCCAGGCAGTTACAGGGTTCTCGGTGTCTCTAAAGCTGGTATTATTGGGTCTCCAAACTAAGGGCCTGATTTATACTTTCTTAGTGCCACATTTGCGACATTTTTTGATGCAAAAGCGGTGCAAACTTACAAAATTCACTTATATTTTGTACGTTTGAACCGCTTTTGCATCAAAAACTAGTGCAAATGCGCTGCTAACTTTTCATAAATCAGGCCCTAAGAACCTGATAATTCAGCCCCAGAGACACTGGACCTGGAAACCTTTGAGGAGCTGCAGGGGCTGCCTGCCCTGCTTCACCTCACACTTCAACTGAGGGGAGTCAAAAAGGTTCCCCTCAGCTGAAGTGAAAGTATCTCTGCATTCCCACTGCCCTCCTTCCCCAAGCTACCCCTCAAAGCCGTGATAGAACCCTGCACATTCACCATCTAAATAGTTGGGCATCATAATTTCCAGCAGCCTAAAGTGGACTTGTGATCCAAAGAAAAATGGTTTCTATTTTTTATTTATTTTACTTACTTTTTGAGGTTTTATATATGGCAGTTTGGCCTCCAATGACGTCAGAGTGCTGTACAGCAATAGTTTTATGCATAGAAAAAGAAGGCTATGAGCATTACAGTGCCCATCAGTGGGATCTTGGGACCAGGTAATTCACGTTTTATTTAGGGATCAGGGATAGTGGTGCTGTGAGTGTCATCATATTAGACTTCAAGTTAGGATTTGAAGCACAAGAAAGTTGGTAAAGATTTTATGGCAGGCACCATTTATAGGTTTACATAGAGAGGTGTGCATTCACTTTGAAGGGGGAAGAGGACTAGGCAATACAACGTATTCTTTTCTCAACAAAGTTTGTCAACAGCAAATTATAAATGAAAGTGTTCTCACCCGAGGGCTCATGGTACTACAATTGCTCATTCTCAATGTATGTGTTCTGTTGCATTTAGTGCTATTCCTCAGTGCAAAATGCATCCTCACTTCTATTTTGGACAGTAGGGGGCATTTTTGCACTAAGGAAACAGGGCTAAATGCAGAATTACTCTTTTTGAATAATTCAGTGGAATCTCGCTTACTTTTTGGGTAATTCTGCGTGATTATAGTACATGGAATTACAAGAGTTAAGCCTATTCCTAATATTAAGCACTAAACATTTGCCTTGCTGAAGGTCAGGTGTAACTCAACATTATAAAACCAAACTGTTATTATTTTTATTTTGTTTCAGTGTAATAGTTTTATTGATATTTTAAAAATAATATTAAGTATCTTATTTCGAAACATAACTTTGGCCATCTGGTGTTCAGTGGCTATGCTCAAGAGGGAGAGCAGGGGATGTTGGGCAACTCAATATTAAGTGAGCAAATAGACCCTGGTGGTGATCATTTAGTAAACAATACCCCACTTGCCGCTGCTCCGCTCTATGAACCCACTTAGGGTTGGCTGAAATAGAATATAGGCTGCAGTGGTATTAAATACTTAGGCCAAGATTTGCATCCAGTCCGCATTCCTTTTTTTAACATACTCCAGGGACAAACTCTTGTTTGGAATTTAAAAACTAATGCAAATGGTGATATGCATTGGTTTGTAACAAGGAACACAATGGAGTGTAATGAACTGCCTTGAGTTACTTTGCATCAGAGAAGCGTTCCAAGGGTTGTGCATGGTTGTTCCCATGCATCCATCCTTGGATTATGATGCAAATCCAACATGGATTGATACCAAAATCCTTTGCTTACCTGAGGATGGCGTAACACAAAATATATTTTTTCTTAGAGACACATTCTCTTTGCATGTGTCCTGCATTCTACAGCACACAGATGTAAAAGAAATATCTGTAAAGCATTGTTTTTGTGCCAGAAAGGCCCCCTTCTTGAAGAGACCAGATGTCAGAAATTGGTTTTCTGGTTGACAGAGGTATGCGCCCTGATCAAGCAGGAACCACAATCCTAGTCAGAGTAAGTCACAAACACACCCTAGGTTAACCTGTGTTCACCCTCTGGTAGCTTGGTACAGTACAGTCAAGCTTAACTTAGGAGGCAGGCAATGTGTAAAGTATTTGTGCAACATTTCAAACAGTAAAGCAGTGAAAACACCACACAAAAAGGTACTGCACCTGGTTAGAAAACAGAGATCATTTAATAAATAAAACAAGACCAAAACGACAAAAATCCAATAACTAGAACTTGAGTTATGACATTTTTAAAAATAAACTATAGAAAAGTGCCTAGAAGCAAGAAGCATCAATCGGGGATATCTGGTCACCCCAGACTGGAACAAAGTCAGGAGTTCTGGCGGACTTCGATGAAGCACTGGCTGGATACTAGTACCCACTTAGGCCTGCTGAACAACAGTACCTTGATCTTGGTTGTGTCAACGTCAAGGAAGATGCAGGGTGCAGCCGAGGCGATGTGTTGGTTGCAATCCTGCAGCAAAAAGAGATGTGTCAGTTTTCTCCACTCAAAGTCAGCCATGTTTCGGTTCCAAGAGCGATGTGGTGGTCCAAATGTGATGTGTTGGTTCTGCTCCTGTAGCAGGGGATGCATCAATTCTGAGAGCAATACACTGGTTCCAAATCGATGCACCGGGCCCGCTCCACGCGGCGGTGAGGATGCACTGCTTCCGATTCATGCAAAGGCAAAGATGTGCCAGTTCTGATCCCCTCAATGGTGAAGATGCAGGAATGTGAAACTGAGCCAGCAGGTGACGGTGCTGGGCAGCGCAATCTGCTGCGTGGCACATGATACTCGATCTCAATCCGAACAGCCTAAAGAACCACTGGTGCAAGGGAAGCAAGTTCAACAAGGTCAGCGGTACTGAGGTGCATATGATCATGGATCTTACTCTTGTTCCAGTGACAGTGTCCCCTTTGTAAATTGCAGAAGGGAAAAGCTAACAGAGTGCTTTCTGTACTGTACACATCGAGCATTGCCCAGTAATCAGTGATTGCATTTTGCATCATCCATATACCTTTAATCACCTAATCACCGCCTCTTAAGCAGTTCTAGTGTTTTCGTTATTGTTCATTATTGCAGCATGTGAGAGACTTGAATTTCTTCATTTGTTTATAAGGCTTCACTTCCGCTTAACCCCCGACTGGTGTGGTATTCCCTCCCTGGCGCATTTATCCTGCTGCAGCGACGGGAGGCTTGTGTAAGTCCTAGGCCTGAGCGAGGATCACTGTGCGCTTATTTTACTGTGTTTCTGTACTGAGCTTAGCCTGATTCTAGGCATTTGAAGTCGGGTGATAGTGATACTAGGATGGTAATTCTGCCTGACAGCAGAACTCTGCAAAATCACACAGAGTTTTTAGGTGACTCTGCGTAATTTCGCATGGTGGAACTCCGCAAGTTCTGCCCACCACTGATAATTATTATAAATGCTCTTCAATCACTGTAACGCAGACTATATTGAGTGGCAGTACTGTACAAGTAATTCCAACCTCCCAACATTAAGGCAAAATACACTTTTGAAATATTCAGTTGTCTTATAATGCCGGAATAGGATAAGGTTTGACTATTAGATAGGCATGATTATGTTGTGTGTTGCACATAACATTAGGCCTCACTGTGTACACAAAGGAATGCTCAACCACAAATAATAAATGATTTTATCACCAAGTAAATACAACCCCAGCCAGTAAATAGCCCAATTTGGAGTATTTTTCTTAACCAGGTACGTACAATAGGTTTTGAACACATGTCAGTATCGAGGTCAAAGGTATAGGATCACCACCATCCTCTTTGATCATTATTGACAGGGGACTGTGGTATTGTTATCTCCTGTGCTGGCAGGTTGCTAAGGGGATGCTTCAAGGCAGTGCTTAGTTTGTAAATAAAAACGTGCTGGCTGCTGCTATTAAATGTGCGAGCACAGAATACTGAGACAGCATAATCCTGAAGCTATCTTGGACCTTGTTAATCTATTTACAGTCACTCCCTGCCTTGTCACCTCACTTTTGTAGCTTTCTACTTTCTTCCATTGTGATGCTTTTTCATTTTTCTCTTTCTCCATCTTTCCCATATGTGTCTTTTGCTCAAAGTAAATGCTTGAGGGAGAAAGAAAAGTGCTGGCCTTCAAAGATAAGTGCTGGTGCCCCGTACTGGAAACCACTGGCTCAAATTAAGCACTTCTTCAGGGAGCACCAGGTGCTCTGAGTATATCCTTCACTGCTCACTTACGTAATTGGCAGAACATTGCTATCTGGTTTATATTTTTCTAATATCAAAGAAAGAGGACAATTGTACAATACACTTCAGTACTTGTTTGCTGCATTGTTTGGGTGTGGAAGGATTGAGACATTGAAGCCATTTGTCAGATGTGGACATCATTAAGGGTGGAGAAGGAAGAGCAGCTATGTGCACAAGCACTTTGGCGAAACTGGAAAAACATTTCTGACAGTAATCTATTTTTTTTATTTTTTATTGAGCAGAATACATAAGAAGGAAAGCAAAAACATCTCCTGTAAAAATTCGACTGTTACCAGTAAAACAAAGAGCGCCATTGAAAAACATAATCACACATTATCAGGATTGCAGTAATAATACCTTCTCAATAAGTGATAAACAGTAGCAGCAATAGATAACATTAAAGTAAACAAGTGCAAAAATTGCTTTGCAAAGCACGATTTGCATCTTGAATTGCGCAAGTAAGTGCTAAATAAAGTGCAATTCATAGTTCAGATATCTTGTGGAAGAAATATCAATTCAAACAAGCATTTGTGATGTAATAGGTCTCGCATTAGCAAGAGTTAGAGTTGTTGACGTTGTGAATGATAATGACAACCTCGCATTTGGGACTTTATAAATATTTAGCCATGCAGCACATTAAACCTTTATCAGAAATAAACTCTGTATGTGCATTCCTTCATACACTTGGCATTAGACTGTAATGGTCTGAACAGCCCCTACAGAGCACCAGAGTAAAAATAGCATTTGTAAGAAACACGATCATGTAACCTTATATGCAGCCCCTAGAGGGTGTAATCACATAAAAAAGAATAATAAAGAACATTGCAGTGTAACCATGTAATCAGCCCCTTGAGGGCATAGTGTATTACACATTTTCAGGCCTAGCAGGCCTTTTAAATATCATTTAACTGTGGAGTCAGTGGCACAAGACTGCAGTGCCACAGGTCGTTACTAGATGCCCCTGTAGATTCAACAACAGAAGTTGCAGTACCACTGGCTGTAGCTAGATGTCCCAGTAGAGTCAACAGTAGAAGGTGTAGTACCACTGGACATGGCTTCCTTGTGGATCCAAAAGCACTCAGACAACAGTGTCACAGAGCACTGCTAGAACTTCTTCCAATGTCAAAAGCTAATAATGTCCCCCAAACGTGTTTATGCATACATTAAACCTTTATCAGAAATAAACTCTGTTTGTACATAAGCAGAAGGTGCACTACCACTGGTCATGGCTAGATGACCCAGTAAAGACTACTGAGTTAGTAGTGCCTTGGGGCAATTATCATGCTTCAGTCCTTGGAGTGCATAATGCATTACACATTTGCAGGCCAAACAAGGCTGTCAGAATATTACAAACAAGGCCCTTAGAACACAAACTCCTGTCAGCTGTAAAAACAAAGTTGCAGCTATAAGAGAATTTAAATATGCATTGAATGGTGGACGAGTTTATGATTTTTGAGCCCCCACTAACCTAGTGAGACCTGCATGAGGGTCTGGATAGAAAGAGCATATAGTTCTAAATGTTTTAGTGGTGGTCCCATTGCCCTAGCACCACCACAGGCTGAGTTATGGGCAAAAATGTGTTGTAAAAGGAATGTCTTCTAAGCATTATGGAGTAAGTTTCCCCGACTACAGTGAAAATTGCAAGATCGGCTCTCCCGCTGTGCAGGGAAAGCCGCTGTTGAGGATTCATTCCTGGGTCGATTTCATGCTATGTAAAGCCATAAAAAAGTACAAAACACATGCACGACACAGCTACTTGTAATCACTGATTATGTAAACGAAGGACCAAGTGTAGGGCAAAAGTGGAAAACGTACTGTGCGCGTCAACACAAGTGCTTACTGGCAAACAGGAGAGGCACAAAACAAAGAAAAATAGTCCCTCCAAGCTACAGAAAAACATTCAAGGTGTAATTAAACTGTAATGGCCGGTGCTCTTCAGCCAAGTACAGAAAGTGACGTTTCAGCTGCCAAACCAGCTAGGAGTTAGCAAAACAAGACCGACACTGCCTTCAACGGATGGTAAGCAGCAGGCACCAGCAGACGGGAGCAAAGTCCTATTCTCCATCCAACAGGTGCTACAGACAGCACATGCCCACTGTCTAGGCTCAACCTAAAAATGGTCTATAAACCAGCTATAGAAATTGAAGACTTGATAAAAAATTACAATAGCCAAAGCGATGATACTAGACCTGACATTTGAAAATGATTCTCATTTCCCAGTATTACATTGTTAATTGGTGATAATACAATTTGCAACAGAGAGAAGGTTATAAAGCATTCAAGAAGTGCATGAGTGCTAACAAAGTGCCAGATAATGCCTTTAAATGTTAGATCCAAAAAAAGGATCTAGAACCTAAAGCGCCAATCGTGTATCGTAAAAAACTTAAAATTGACCAAATGCAAAAAGTGCTATGGAAAGCGTGATTTCCATTTTGAAATGCTCAAATGCATTGCTAAATAAAGTGCAAATCATAATTCAGGAATCAAAAGCGATCATTGAAAACACTGTGGAAGAAATATCACTTGAAAAATTATCTATAAACCAGCTAGAGAAACTGAAGACCTGATAAAAAAGATTACAATGGCCAGAGCGATGATTCTAGGCCTGATCTGGAAAACAATTCTTATTGTCCAGTATTACATCATTCATTGAGTGATGATAATCCAATCAGAAACAGAGAGAACCTTATTAAACTTCCAAAAAGTGCATTAGTGCTAGAAAGTGCTATATCACTTCTTTAAATAATACATTCAGAAAAAAGGATCTAGAACCTAAAGGTCTGATCATACTAGAAAAAAGACCCATATGAAAGAATGCACATACTTAACTCAGAGTAATGATTAAAACCCCAGTCTCTCAAACATAAATCAGAAATGCATGTTGCATAAACCTCTGAAGGGCCCTTAACCGTTCACATATGCCTCTTCGAAAGCTGGAGTTCTGATCATCCTATCAAACCATTGATGGTACGATGGGGCCGTGGCTGTCTTCCGGCACTGCACAATCAGCGAACAAGCTATCGCAATAGCTATCTAAATTAAATACTTTTGATGTTTACTCCAGTTGCACACGTCTTGCAATGAGCCAAACAGTACCAGCATTGGTGATGGGGAAATCATAGTTTGTGTACTTTGACAAATTTCATGGAAAACCTTTATCCAAAATTTCTGTAACCTGGGACTAGCAAAATAAATATGTACCTAATCGCCTCTCTCGGTTGCATTATACCTAAAACATCGGTCGGAGTGAGATGGAAACATCTTGTGCAACCTGTGTGGTGTGTAATATGCTAGCTATGCTAGCTTGATAAAAACACCATTCTTTTGAAATTTGTGCCTCCTAATGATCTAGGTCCTAACTCACTTAGGTGCAGCCACTCTTAACTATTAAACATGCACTTGGTTTCATGAGAAACTTTTCGCAACAGCTCTGGTAGTAGTGCCTGATTGTCATGCTGCCATAACAGATGATATACCACTCCCAAGAGCTTGGTTTCATTTATGCGAAAGGCTAGCAAGCGTCTTCCTTCATTATCAAATAATTTTATGAAAGATAATAATTTGATTAAAACCAAGAAATAATGACAAGTTCCGACTGCCAATTGCTGGGTTCTTTAACCCCATAGAATCATTTTGAGCCGTTCTAAAAAAATAAAAAAAACATTTGAACCCTAATCCTTTCCATGCCCGTAGGGTTCCTTTAGGTAATGCCAACCCCCATGTCTCACAGTCTTGTAGTGGGTTATAGACATGGCATACAGGGACACCCCAGGACTTGAAAAAAAAATGGATATGTGATGTTAAAGCATTTAGGCCCTCATTATGACATCGACGGTAAATCCCACTTACCGCCATGCTGACTGCCGCCAACATACCTCCACTGTTGCAGATATCCGTTCACCATATTATGGCACACACACACACCAATCCATCACTACACAGCCACACACACAACTCCGCCACACCAAAGGTCAGTGATAAACTGGCGGTATCAAAACCCACACCGTTACGCTAACAGAACTACGCCTATCACATTATGACCCACGAATCACCACGGCGTACATTTAACCGCGGTAAACCATTGGCGGTACATACTAAAATACACACACTCAAACAAAACAACACCACATTGGACAATTTTAATTACACACACGTGACACACATACACACACCACACCCACACCACTATAAAACACACACCCACATTAACCACAACCCTTTAAGAATACAAATAATTGGTACCAGAGAGAGACAGCAAGACCACTCACACAACCAGAGCCACATACCACCATCACCTATACACCACCCATGCACCTCACAACACACACCCCAACACATCACCCTACACCCTTTCACCCACACTACTCACACAACCCCCATGGCACCAAAATGACACCCCAGATTCTCTGAGGAGGATCTAAGGGTCATGGTGCAGGAAATCATCCAGATAGAGCCACAGCTATTTGGAGCACAGGTGCAGCAAATATCCATTGCTAGGAAGATGGAGCTATGGCGGATGACCGTAGACAGGGTCAATGCCATGGGACAGTATCCCAGAACAAGGGATGGCATCAGGAAGAGGTGGAACAACCTATGTGGGAAGGTGTGTTCCATTACAGCAAGACACCAACTGGCTGTACAGAGGACAGGCGGTGGACCACCACCTCCTCCCCAACAACTAACAACATGGGAGGAGCAAGTCTTGGCAATCATGCATCCTGGGGGCCTGGCAGGAGTAGCAGGAGGACTGGACTCTGGTAAGTCAACTCTATACTACTATCACCCCCATACCTGCATGCCATCACATACCCCCACCCTCACTCCCATAACTCCACCACTACCCACACACCCCACCATCACATCTCACTCATCTCTATGCAAAGCCCTGTATGCACCACCAATGCATGGACACAACTCACAGACCTGCATGGACACCTATCACTAAAGCATGCACACTAGAGAGAACGAATCATCCCACCGTACACTAACATACACAAGTGAAAGCTGCTAGGCCAAAAACAACCAGAGAGGGCAACCCATCCATGCACAACATGTCACATCCAGAAACAATAACACTGCATTTACATCCTCACAGGTATCCCAGCTAATGTCACTGGAGAAGAGGTACCAGCTGCATCCAGTCCACCCACAAAAGAGGCCCACAGTGATGATAGTGACTCTGGTCGCCTGGATCTGGATGTCCAACCTGGCCCATCAGGGACCTCCGGACAGTCGGTCACCCAGCCACAATCACACACCACCACAGAGCCTCCCCCCTTAGGAAACACCACCACAGCACCCACCCAACATGCCCATACCTCTGTCCCCAGGACACGTCAAGCAGCAGTGTGTCCACCACTACAGGGACCCCAGGGCACACAAACCAAAGACAATCAGGGGCCTGGGGTCAGTGGGCACACGGTTCAGGGGACAGAGAAACAAGACAACAGGGAAGCTGGGAGGACTGCTGTGCACCAGGGAGAGGAGAGGCCCAGGGAAACGACTCTCCAGGAGGCACTCACCGAGATCCTGTGGCCACATCCTGGACGTGCAGGAGAACAGGCAGCTGCAGGAGGGACAGTACCAGGGGATCAGGGAGGACTTGAAGGCCATTGTTACCACCCTTGTCACCATTGCAGGGGTGCTGGCACAAATGGCCAACACTATGAGAGAGGCAGTATCCCACCAGTGGGCCCCTGCCACTAGCCAGACTACTGAACAGCACTCCACCTCCGCCCCTGCTAGTGGACAGGAGGCCCCGCAACAGGACCAACAGGCCACCAGAACCCCTCCCCCTGCAGAATGAGAACCACCCTGCAAATGTTCCCTTTGATCCAGGCAGAAGCCAGAGATTATTGCCAAGCCCCCACCAGGAAATAAGACTCTCCGGATTGTCACCCTTGTGTCCCACTCTGTCACCCTGTCCACCTTGAACTGCCATTGCTCCCCTTCCTATGTCCCCATGGACAATGCACCTGTGCTACAAATAGACTGGAACTATACCCTGGACTTTCCTCCATCATCACCCCAGCCCATTGCACTACCCCCTTTTCTTCATAGCACTGCAATAAACACAATTTGAAAACATACAAGTATTGAGTATGTCAAAAGATTGAAGTATGTATTTGTTTAACAGGGTTTAAACATTGCAATTCAACTGTACAGTAATGTTAGCATAGGATAGACCTGTAGTTGGCTGCAGTGACAATACCAGGAGTGATAGTGGGGCACCAACATCTGCAAAAAGAATTGTCAAAGGGTACAGTGAGTGGGCATAGAAGTGGGCAATCACAGCCTGCCAGTGACAATGTGAAACAAAAAACTGACAATGAAATGTGAAGTAACACTGTCTTACCTGTGTGTCATTGGAAGTATTGTCTAATCACTGCAGATATGTTGTCCTCATCCTCATCCTCTGCCTCCTCATCTTCACTGTACACAGGGTCCACTGCTGCCACATGGCCATCTTCATCCTCCTCCTCCTGCAGAAAAGGCACATGGTGTCTCAAGGCACGGTTATGCAACATGCAGCATGCCACAATTATCTGGCAGACCTTCTTGGGTGAGTAGCACAGGGATCCACCAGTCAGATGGAGGCTCCAGAACCTAGCCTTCAGGAGGCCAAAGATATGTTCAATAATCCTTCTTTTTCGCCCATGTGCCTCATTGTAACGTTCCTCAGCCCTTGTCCTGAGATTCCTCACAGGGGTCAGTAGCCATGATAGGTTGGGGTAACCTGAGTCACCTGCAAATATCGAGGGACAACTGTTAGCCACACACTATCCCTTATGGCCCACACCATACCCATATACCAACATCCGCTGGGTCGGAACCAGGGCTCACCTATTAGCCATACACGGTGCCTCTGTAGTTGGGCCATCACATTTGGGAGGCTGCTATTCCTCAGGATAAAGGCATCATGCACGGACACAGGATACTTCGCATTGACGTGGGAGATGTACTGGTCCTCCAAACACACCGTCTGCACATTCATCAAGTGAATTTGTTTGATTTCTGAAGACCTGCACATTTTGCTGGGGGGGGGTGCAAATGCAATAAATGTTCCATCAGTCGCCCCAATTATGTTGGGGATACGTCCCATTGCATAGAAGTCAGCCTTCACTGTGGGCAAATCCTCCACCTGGGGGAAAACAATGTAGCTGCACATATGTTTAATCAGGGCACCCAACACTCTTGTCAGCACTATTGAGGACATTGGCTGCGACATTCCTGCTGCCAAGCCCACTGTCACTTGGAAAGAACCAGTTGCCGAGAAATGGAGCACAGATAGGACTTGTACAACAGGGAAGATGCCAGTGGAGTGACATATTGAAGATATCAAGTCAGGCTACAATTGTGCACACAGCTCTGTGATAGTAGCCCTGTCAAGTCTGTAGGTGAGTATAATGTGCCTGCCCTCCATTGTTGGCAAGTTCACCAGGGGTCTGTACACAGGGGGATGTCTCCATCTGCTATTCATCCGCAGCGGTTGCAATCTATGGGGCAAAAGAGTGAGGTGCCGGTCATAAAATGTACATTGTAGCCACTACAGTTCAATGCAGGATTTGATTTTTAAATGTATTACTGGCATATGTCCTGTATGTACAATTGTGATCTGTGACGAAGTTATGTTCCATGCACTGCCCCCCCCTCCTGAATGGCGTCCTCCTGCCCTTTATGGAGGGACAGGTGGAAGTGATGTAATTCCGCTGACGTTGTGCGGCGTTGCAGGAGGCGGTGGGAACTGCTGTGCAACTCCTCATTGGTTATAATTGGGCTCTCTGGGTTACAGTGGCCAATGATGATGTACGCCGGCGGTGACGGTATGCACTGCCGCAGAAGTCACTGCCATTTTCTATCTGTTCACTCACTGCTACCTGACCTTCAACAGGAGAGGATCTACACTGCATGTGCTGCTGTGACATATGTCTGGAACCTACCATGGCGCGTGTGGGGAAAAGGCCCCTGCCTTCACCTCGGCGGAGTTGGGAGACTAGTGGATGGGGTCCTACCCCAGTACAGACTGCTGTATGGGTCTCCAGACCAACAGGTGAGTACACTGTGAGCACGATGCATGGGTCATGAATGCATGGAGTGCTGTGTGAAGGCCTCGTGTAGGGGGGATTGGTGGATGGGCCCTGGGCAGCATGCAGCATGTATGCTGGGCCATGTCTGTGCGAAAGGGAATGGGAAGGTCTATGGTGGGCCATGAGTGTAACAGGTCTAACTAATACCTTTCCTTGTGTATGTTTCCTCTGCAGGTCAGCGCCCATCAAAAGAAGGGTATTTGGCTTGCCATTGCCAAGGACGTTCAGACCCTGGGAGTCTATGGCAGGCAGAGCACCCACTGTCGGAAACAGGACTTGGGATGCTAGGCACTTGGGATGCTAGGCACGGAAGACGGCTGTGGATGGCCTCCCAAAGAGGAAGGGGTGCCTGTCGAACCCTGACCAACCTGATGGCCCACATTCTGGCTGTGGCCTATCCAGAGCTCGATGGGCACTTGAGGGCATCACAGCAGCCACAAGGGGGTGAGTACAGTGCCCATCATTACAACTTATACCTGATGGGGTGGTATCTGGGTGGGGGGTGTGTGTCAGTGAGTGCCCCTAGAAAAGGCCTGAAATAGCATAGTAGGTCTCATGTTGGCCAGGATTCTGATGGGAAATTCCTCCAACCTAGCTAGTAGGCATCCACTACAGGGCAGGGCTGTGTGGGTCCCAGGTATGCTGTAGTTGGCGGTGTGTGTCCCTCCCCATGCCCTGGTGACTAGCATTGTTACTGGTAGTGCATTGCAAAGTGCATGGGGCTGTTCCCTGTGTATGAGGATGGTATGTACGCCAACGGTGGTGTTGGTGCAGCCATTGACCAAGTGTATCCTTTGTCTCCCCCCCTTTTTTTTGTCACCCTGTCCTTATGTGCATTAGCATCATCTGGCGAAGGAGCAGAGGCACCGGCGACGGAGGGAGCTGCATCCCACCGGACCCAGGAGGCACAGTCCACCGACGCTGAGGGTACCAGTGGGACGGAGGGCGAGTGGAGCACCATGGCGGAGACTGGTGGGGACAGTTCGGACACGGATACCTCCTCTGATGGAAGCTCCCTGGTGGTGGCAGACACCTCTGTGCCCACACCAGCTACAGGTACAGCCGCCACCCCGTACAAGCACTGCCCTCTCTGCAGCCCCTCAGCGAGTTGCCCGTGCCTGCTCACCCAGGAGGGTGGGCATCTCCTTTGCCCCAGGCACATCAGGCCCTGCCCCAGTGAGCCCTGCTGCCCTGAGGCAGGAAGCTATTGACCTCCTGAGATCCATCTCTGTTGGGCAGTCAACCATTGTGAATGCCATCCAGGGGCTGGCAGCCCAAATACAACTGACCAATGAATTTCTGGAGGGCATTCACACTGGCTTTGCAGCCCAAGGGAGATTAATCCAGGCTCTGGCCTCCTTTCTGATGGCAGCCATTGTCTCTGTTTTCACCCTCCCCCTCCAACCTCCTTTGCCCAATCAAATTCCCCTCAACCCCAACCTACCCCAAGCACACAGAGAGACAAGCATGCACACAGGACAACACACAAGAGTGGGCATGGCAAACACAAGCACCACACATCATCCCACAGGCACTCACACAAACACCATCCAGATGCAGACATAACAGCATACACTGCCTCCACTGTGGCCCCCTCCTCCTCATCCTCCACCTCCCTCCCAGTTGTGTCTACACTCAGACCTGCATGCACAACATCCTCATCCACTACCTCCATCACCAGCACACCTATCAGAACAGACACCTCACTGGCAGTCACCCCCAACATCCATGCACACATCCCCTGTGTCCTCTCCCACTGTGTCTGTGCCCCCCCTCCCAAGGTACACAAAATCAAGCACTCAGACACCCAACAGCCATCCACCTCACAACAGCATCCAGCCCATGCACCTGTACCTAAACACAGCAGACAGACACCTCCTACAACCACTCCCTCTTCCTCCAATCCCAAACCTTCTCCCTCTTCCCGCCCCAATGTCCCTAAGAAGTTTTTCCTCTCCACCATTGACCTCTTCCCTACCCCTCCCCCCGTCCTTCATGTCTGGCCAGGGTGTATAAAACCCAGGCAAGCACTTCAGCCAACCAGTCCACGCGCCCAGTAGCTTCCACGGCAACTCGTGGTGGTAAAGGATCCAGGCCACCAGCCAGCCACACGGAAATGGTGTCTGCTCCAAGTGCTGCCAGGAAGGTCAAGGTGCCACCCCCAGCTACTGCCAGGAAGGGTAAGGTGCCACCCCAGCTGCTGCCAGGAAGGGCAAGAAGCAATCATCAGCTGCTGCAGGAAGGGCAAGGTGCCACCCCCAGCTGCTGCCAGGAAGGGCAAGGAGCCTGCACCAGCAGGCAGAAAGGACAAGAGGCCTGGTGCTGGGACTCAGTCGGAGCCCCCACCACCAACCATGGTGGTGCAACTGTCTGAGGCTGCAGGGGATGGGCAGAAGCCTCCCCCCACCACCAGCAGTGGGCAGCCATCCGAGGCTGCAGGGGATGGGCTGGAGCCTCCCCCCACCAGCATCAGCAGCACCACCACCACCAGTGGGCAGCCGTCCGAGGCTGCAAGGGATGGGCTGGAGCCTCCCACCACCACCAGCAGCAGCAGCATCAGCAGCACCACCAACACCAACAGCAGCAGTGGGCAGCCATCTGAGGCTGCAGGGGATGGGCTGGAGTCTCCCCCCACCAGCATCAGCAGCAGCACCACCACCACCATTGGACAGCCATCCGAGGCTGCAGGGGATGGCCTGGTGCCTCCCCCCACTACCAGCAGAAGCAGCATCAGCACCACCAACAGCAGTGGGTAGCCGTCCAAGGCTGCAGGGGATGGGCTGGAGCCTCCCCCCACCAGCATCAGCAACACCACAACCACCAGTGGGCAGCCATCCGAGGCTGCAGGGGATGGGCTGGAGCCTCCCCCACCAGCATCAGCAGCACCACCACTAGCAGTGGGCAGCCATCCCCGGCTGCAGGGGATGGGCTGGAGCCTCCCCCCCCACCACCACCACCAGCAGCACCACCACTGAGCAGCCGTCACTGCCGGTGGACAGTCTGTAGTACTGCCTCCATGGGCTGTTGTGCGGCCTGCTCCTGCAAATCCTGTGGGTATGACACCCACCTGAGAGACTGTGACCTTGCACTCCCCAGGATCTGAAGCACAGGGCACAATGCCCCCTCCAGAACCAGTGGGTATGGCACCCACTCACCCCATCCTCTCCAGGATGAAGATCACAGGGCACGATGCCCCCTCCAGAATGCCCCCTCCAGAACCAGTGGGTATGGCACCCACTCACCCCATCCTCTCCAGGATGAAGATCACAGGGCAAAATGCCCGCTCCAGAACCAGTGGGTATGGCACCCACCAACCCCAGCCTCCCCAGGATGAAGCACAGGGCATGTTGCCCCCTTCAGGGCATGTAGACAAGTCACCCACTTGAGAGACTGTGGCCTTGCACTCCCCAGGACCAAGCACAGGGCATGTTTGCCCCTCCAGGACCAGTGGTGTTGTACCATCTGCCGGCTGAGGAGCCCCCCCATTCCCCACCCCCCTGGGGTGCCTGCCTATTTTTTTACTGATGCCCCTGCAGTGTTCTCTCCGTGTTGTTGCAGGAGTCAAGTGGGGCCTTGGACTTTGTAATGTGGCCCTGTGGCCCACGCAGATTGAGGACTGGGCAGTGTCCCTTGTTTGTACATATGTATATGCTTTTAGATAGAATTTTCATATTTCTACTATATTTGTATTATTACACTCACTTTCATGTATTCCTGTGGTCCTTGCATTATTCCTGAGGGGTACGGGGTAAATATGTTTTAATACTGCATCTGCTTCTGTGTATGGTGTTGGGGGTGGGGGGTGTTGAGTGATGCGTGTGTGTGTGTGAGACTCTCTTTTTCCTCCCCCCGTGTGCTAGGCGGCTGTACTCACTGTGGTCATCTTCGCCGTCATTGGTGTTCGTGGTGAAGCAGGACGTAAAATAGCATTGGGAAGATCTGCAGTTCGGACTCCATGGCAGCTTGCTTCTTCCCTGTGTCTCCAATGTTGAGTCATTTCCCTTCTGTGCAGTGTTTCCGCTAAGCTTTTGATGTTGTTGGTACCATCCCGGAAAAGGTGTTGGATTGGCCTGTCATAATACAGTGGGTGGAACATTGACTTCCACCTGGCTGTTGGCGGCTACTGCTGTGGTGCCTGTCAATTCCACCCTGGCGGTCGGTTGTGGTAAAGTGGCTGTCTGTCTGAGCTCTTTACGCCATGGTGATAATTTGGCAGTATTTACCGCCGGCCTGTTGGCGGTATTACCGCCACTTTATCACCAACCGCCAGGGTTGTAATGAGGGTCTTAGTACTTTGCACCATGGTTTCTTGGGAAGCTTAGCGCTTCGCAAAAAAATGGTAGACTAATTTAACTTTCCTAATCATAGGATTTTGAAAAAATATGTTGTGAACCTACAATGCTGCTAGTTGAACCATAAAATCAACTAATGCGGCCTGAGAGTATGTCTTAAAATGTGGCCGCAATAACCCACCATGGGTTGTATTGAGTTGTATCAAGTTGTAGGATACTGAATTTTACCCTGGGCTGCTTATTGGACCATATAAAACTTCTAATGGTAGCTTCTAATTCTTTAAAATCAACACAGTGAATTTTCAGGGTGAGGTTCAAAAATAGATATAGAAACAATGGAAGGGTAGACAATTTAACTAATGCAACCCTACTGGTTAGGGACAAAGGTAAAAGGGTTCATCTCTCTAGCAGCTTTCTTACCTTAATGAGCATTGAACCATAATTTAATATAAATAGTTTGGAAAAAATACTCATAACATAAAGTATCTAACAGGACGTTGAGGAATCATCTGTTAACAGACGGGGCACTCAGAATGTAAAGAATTAAACAATAGGAGCTCTGTTTTCGCTTAGTTTACCCTATATCCCCCTATTCATGTAAAACCAGTAATTTCATCAATAGCATTCTGAATGTTCGCGCTATCCACCCTGAAATATAAAATCATATCATCAGCAAATAATTTGATATTTGCGATCCCACCTATAGGGGGCAGAATAGATGGATTGTTGTGAATCCTAACCACTAGGGGCTCGATGAAAAAAGTTAAAAGGAGTAGGGATGGACAGTATTCTTGACAAATACGGCAATTTATCTTTACCACCCCAGCCTCTTTTGAATTGATAATATTTTTAGCCTCTGACCTGTCACAGAGCTTTTTAAGCATATTTATAATTTGACACAGGAATCCACATTTTTCCAAAATGTAAAACAGTGCTTTCCAGTTAACAAGGTTGATCGTAATTTCTGCGTCTTATCCTTGTTTCTTGTAAAATAATTATTTGGATCGGAAAATAGGTATTTGCAGCCATCCATCTTTTAGGCAGAAACACATTCTGATCCTAATGGATCATCAATTGAGTGCATTTTGATCCACCCAGACTTATAATCAACATTTAACAAACTTATTGGGCGGTATGAGTTGACCTCAGTAGGATCTTTATCTTTTTTTTTTAGAAAACTCACTACCACAGACTCTTTGGAAATTTGGGGAATTTCCATTCCATCCCAAATTTTGTTAAAAAGGATTGATAAAAAAGGAAGAGGGTAGTTTACAAATGCTTTATATACTTCGGTGGAGATGCCACCACTCCCACTGGCTTTGGCATCTGCCATGTTATTAAGGACAGAAGCAAATTCAAGGGGCTCCATTTTCTTGATCAATTCACTTTCTTGGGCACTAGAAACTTGGCAAAGCTGGAGCGGAGTGAAATACTTCTTTAGCTCTTGTCACATGGCCAACTCGGTTTCTTCCTATATACGCCTTTAGCGGTGAAAAAATACCTCAGTTATCGCCTCAGTTTTGAATTCAATGGCCCATGTGGCATTTTTTTTATTTTATTTATTGCCTGTCTGTTCTTCTTGGATTTAGTTGACCATGCCAAATATTTCCCTACCTGCTGACTCTCCTAGTAAAGCTCCTGCTGAAAGGCTCTGCTTCCTGAGATTTCTTCTAACAAAAAGAAGTCTCTAAGCTCTTGTTTTGCCCTCATTACCTGGTCTTGTATTTGCTGACGATCTGCTAAAGAAGAAGGGCCTTCCGATAGCCTTGTAAGTAGACTCATAGCACTATTAACGGCTGCTTGGAGATTTTGAATTTTACAAGAGCGAGTTCTGGTTAACTTGGCTTAATAGGATATCGTCTGCCCTCTGAAAGCAGCTTTAAATGCTTTCCATAGCATAAAGGCGGGAGCAGTATCACAACTTATCTAAAACAACTCCCAAATAAAATGCCTTGTTTTTTTTTTAGCCATGTTTGCTCTTATAACAAAGATTTATCGAATTGCCATCTTGGTCTCTTTCTCTGAGTTATTCCAAGAACACAGTGAGAGAAACTATTGAGTGGTCTGAGAAGGGGTTAGCCAGCATCTATAGGAGGAAAAAATCTAATTGTGAAGCTGGCCCAAACCTAGTGGAATAGCATGTGTATTGTGTAAAATCGGGATAGTCTAGATGCCAGGGGTCCACAAGGGCAGGATGTTGCTTAATTATGTTAAGTAGCGTGGCTGTTTTTGGCTTCAGCTGCTTATTGGCTTTGTTGGAGGTATCAGTCCTTGTATAAAGTTAAAATCTCCTCCTATCCCAAATGGTCCTGTATTGCAAGATTGCAAACTTGCTCCAGAGCCTCAATTTCATCTGTCATGGGGCCATAGTAGTGTCTACTACACAGACTTTTACCCAGATCCATCTGGCCTTGCTATCTCTCAATACCTTCTTTATCTGCCAATCCACAGAATTAGAAAGTAATGTCACTACTCACCTCAGCGCAACCCCTGCAGAGGCTAAATACACCTGTGAATATTTTCTGGGGATTGATAATTAAGGATATTTAAGGGGTATCACTCTTGAAATTAGTTTCTTCCAATAAAATTACCTCTGGATCAAATGATGCTAACTACTTCAACAAGACACACAATTATGCTTATTCATTAGTCCATTCGCGTTGCAAGCAATGCATTTGATACAATGTAGCATTATTGATCTACATAATTAAGTTCCCCCACATCAGAGTCCCCGTAGAATAAAAACAAACTTGCTCTTCCTGGATTTCATTTGAAAACCAAGGAAAAACTCAAAGCTCCATTTTGATGTATTTTGATCATGATTCCCCTTAAAAACATTATTGAAACATGTTTCCCTCTCTCATTCTGCTCTTTTTTTTACTGCACTCACCCCCCAGGACCTCCCCCACAAACATACCCGTACCTCACCCTCGAATCCGGAGATTGCCCACCTTCCCTCCTCGAGTTGCCCTTCCTGCAGAGGGTGCCATGAAACAGCACCTGGTGCCACTGGTGTAACTCCCACTTTGCATCCAACATATGAGAGAAACAGAACATAAACCAAAAAAGAAAAAAAAGAGAAAGAAAATAAACCTTCTTCCCTATCCTAAAACAAAAGACAACCCTCCCATCCCCTTATGTTTTTGAAATTTGGGACAAGAAGGTGTGGGCCTCTTCAACCGCTGTGAAGAGCTGAAATTAACCATCAATGAAGAGCTTCAATTTAGACTGCTGCACCAAAGAAGCTTATCCCCCCAGCAGTTTAAACACCCTATTAATCCTTGAAAGGCTCTTCAGCAACGTGGTGTTGCAATAGACAAATCAGAAAACACTATCATATGAGCACTATCAGCAATAGTAAAAGATTTTTTATGGATTGCTGCAGCTAGAACCTGTTCTTTAATACGGAAATCTGAAAAGTTCACCAAGATTGTACATGGATATTTTGCTTCGGCTGACCAGTGAGCTGAAACCCTATGAGCACTCATAATTGTTGAATAAAAGGGTGCGTCCGGTAAAATGAACTTTTTAATCAGCAAGTCCATTAACTGTGGAATGTTCTGGTCTCCTTGTGTCTAACTGCCCTCTGGAATGCTAATGAATGAAAGGTTAGAGCATCTAGAGTGGTTCTCCATCTCTTCGACCTTTTTTGCTCAAAAGTGATATCCTTATGATATAACACAACCTGGTCCCTTCTCTGCTCGGCTTCATGGAGCCACTTTGCCAACTGCACAAACCACTCTTCTGTCTTGGCCAGTCTTTGGTGCAATATTTCAATCTCCTGAGCTCGCTGTATTTTGAAATCCTGTATTTTACCCAAGATAGTTTCCAGTAACAGTTTTAGTGACTCTGGGCAGGGCAGCAGACCGATTACCAAGACCAGGACTGTTGTCTGCCTGCAGATCCTGAAGCAGCTTGTCTGAATCCCCTTCACCTATAGGCTCCTCTCCCTTATTCATTCTCTGAGCTCAGACTTGGGCTTGTCCGGCTCCGCTTAAACATGTGGTTGAGGGATTGAAAATCTCAGTCTCCCAATTATCTCAAACTGATAATGGCCCCCTGCCATTCTGCCCAGATCTCCCTGCTCCTGCCCTGTGTGGCTATAAATAACTTGTTCTTCAGAACTCTTCCCTTCAATTTTGCGGTAATTTCTGGAACAGGGGATAGTCCTTGGGTTTAGTGGCTGTGTTTGTCAGGAGATTTGAAGCTGAATTAGCCATTACATTGTCTGTTGTCTGAATGCCCCGCACAGAGAGTCGCTGGGCTGAGACTTTACACTGATTAAAGCAGATGCAGTTGACAGTGAAGGGGGTTAACCACTTACCAGCAAATCAGACTGAGCTTGTTCAGTGTCTGAAAGTAATCTAATATAATCTATGATAGCCCTATAGCCCACTACCATATAACCCTGGTTATAGGTTGAGCCATAGACAAGGGACTATAATGAGGGCCCGGGCTTTTTAACAATCGGTACAGCCGTAGACCGAATGACTGTAAGGCTATTAGGACATTTCATCCACTTAGAGTAGAAAGTTCAAAATTAGAAAGGGATAAACAGAGTGTTGGAGGAGAAGCCATTATTATTCCTGGGCCACTTCATTGTCTTCAATGGAGCTCCCAAAATTCTAATGTTCTAATATTATTTTAGATTGTTAAATGTAAGGAGAACCTGTTGAGCTTAAGTTCTAGACTAGGAAAAAATCAAGAAACGTTGTGTGCAGTGTAGGGGTGGAAAAGTCTATGAGCTATCTGAAGACTCTGAATGAAAAGAGAGGAATCTGAAGAAGTGGAATGAGGAGATGGTAAATCCAGTGTTTTTCTGTGTCTAGCGTTTGCATTTATGGTCTGTAAAAGGTTTAATTGTGAGTGTGTTGGATAATTAACTCAGCAAGGGCAAGTAACAGAGGGGTGAAGAATGATATGTTATCATTGTGGGCATGAAGATCATAGTACTAATGCAAGGAATTCAAAGTTTTCTAAGAAAGGGAAAAGAGTAGGCAACATGCGTGTGGTGTTAGAGAACAGAAGTAGATAAAGTCAAGGAAAAGTGGTTAATATGGAGAATTAATGGATGTATGCATCTATGTATCTGGTATTTTTACAGTTGGGACAAGCAAAAAAAGGCAGTACAGGGGCGGAGCAATGTCTCTCCATATTAATGTACATGTATGGATTGTGTGCTCATGGAGGGTGGAACTTATTTTGATGCTGCATGGAAATTGAGAGTATGTGATGCAAATATGAAATGGTGAAATAGCTCTGAGAATTTGGATCTGGCCAGACGTGCATTAGTTTATGGCTGAGCAGGTGTGGCTCTGCCTCTCCTATTTTTTCACTTGAAAAAAGTTCATGTTTCACCAATGGGTTCTCTATGTTAGATTTGATAATACACAGATCTGTTGGGGCCTGTCCTCTTCATCAGGGCTTTAAAAAACACGTCCTACTGGGCCTGACTTCTTGCACAGGGCAGTTATAACAATAAAAACATAATTACAATGCCCCAGAAAAGTCGAACAACCAAACTCTGGAAAAGTTCAATAGATTTCCAACATTGAAAATAACCTAAATATCGATTGCCTAAGGGTCTGGACAGTCTGGGCGAAATTGTATTTATCTCAGCATAATTTAAAGGAATATTGTGTTACGCTTATTACAGTGAAATGCTTGCTATTACATCACTAAGGGCCAGATGCACTAAGCAGTTTGCACATCGCTAACAGCGAATTTCGCTGTTTGCGACGTGCAGAATGCACTTTGCAATGCAGAAACCTCGTTTTGCGATTCGGTAACCTGGTTACCGAATCGCAAAACGGGTTTGCGAGTCGCAATTAGGAAGGGGTGTTCCCTTCCTAATTGCGAGTCGCAGTGCAATGCAGGATTACTTTGTGACCGCGAACGCGGTCTCAAACCAATCGCAGTTTGCACCCTTTTGTAATGGGTGGTAATCCATTCTCAATGGGACCCCTTCCCCGGTGAGTATGGCACTGCAAAAAAAAATTCAGAGCAGGCAGTGGGACACTGCCTGCTCTGAAAAAATTAAACGAAAACTTTCATTTTTCGTTTTTGTAATGCATCTCATTTTCCTTTAAGGAAAACAGGCTGAATTACAAACAAAAAAAAAACTGCTTTATTAAAAAAGCAGTCACAGACATGGTGGTCTGCTGTCCGCAGCAGACCACCATCCCTATGAGGTCCGCCATTCGCAAGGGGGTCGCAAATTGCGACCCATCTCATGAATAGTCATGAGGTGGGCCTTTGCGACCCCCCTGCGAATCACAAATGGTGTCAGGGACACCATCCAACATTCTGAATTGCGACTTGCAAATTGCGTGTCGCTCTGACTCGCAATTTGCAGGTCACAATTCAGAATGTTCCTACATCTGGCCGTAAGCCACATAATTGCGAATCTGCTTGAGTTAAAATTATATTGCGGGTGCACGGGAACAACATAAACGAGCAGAACATAAGTGTCTGTTGTCCCCTTCACACATGAATTGTGCTATTTTTTGTGCAAAACGCGTACTCATGCACAATATGGATCAAAGGAAAATAAAAAAATAGCACAAAATGCAAGTCCAGCATTTACCGTAATTTCTCTTTATGTTTTTGGGCATTTTGCATAATTTCTGAAAAATAAATTATACAAATTGACCCGAGGATTACAAATAAGGTCATTTTTACTTACTGGCTGGTCAATCACAGAAATTTGCTTTCAGTGAAGCAGTGCAAGTTCACAGCAGCAACATTGTGCTATATAGAACTGAGGGTAAGAACCACTTACATAGATGTTGAGCACAATTTCGAAGGGAGAGCAGTGCCCTCTTTGTATACCACAGACTGCATGTGCAAACTAAGGGCCTCATTACGAGTTCTGAGGTCAGGCCATCAAGTTAACAGTCCTGAAAAGACCACCATGTTGGCAGTCCTGAAAAGACCGCCATGCCAGCGATGTTTCAGACCAGCCTATTTCGAGTCATATAGGCTGGACCACTGACAGCCAAGCAAAAATGTCAGATCGCCAGCGGCACGGAAGTCTGGATATAGATGGTCTGACCTGCACTGCAGCCAACCACCAAGCTTATTACAAGCACACAGTCGCCGTTATGATACCTTTGTGGCGGTCAGGACCACAGTGGTTCGTGGTCAGCAAAGTAACAGATAACTGCACATTGGATGAATTCAAAAACAGCACAGCTGACAAACATTGGCCAAGTAGACACACCTGCAAAGGATACTATAAAACAGTCCTTCACAGACCACAATCCTTTGCGTTTACACAGCAAGACAAAGAAGCCAGAGCAACTGACATCTTCGAGTACATAGTTTAGGCACCACTTTTTTTTCACCATCCCATTGAACACCCTGCACACACTTTAATCCATTCACACCCTTTTTCACTTCCTCTGTTAAGTAAGTCATTGTCACCCTCATTAGTGTTTTTTTCACCATGTCATGTTCCAAAAATCCCAGTTTTTCTGAAGATGAAAAGAGTTATGGTGGATGAAATCATACGAGTAGAGACACAATTGTTTGGAGCACAAGTCCAGCATACTCCTCTCAGTAGGAAAATGGAAACGTGGAACAGAATCTTTGACAGAGTGAATGTTTTAGGCACCACCTTGTACAAAAAGGAGAACATCATCGGAAGAGGTGGAACAACCTCAGGGGCAAGGTCCGTTCCCTGGTATCCAGGGCCAGGCCAAGAAGACTGTAGGTGGCCCTCCTGCCCAGTGGCCCATCAATACTCTTTCCTTGGGAGGAGAAGGTCTTGGCCATCCAGCATCCAGGATCCATGGCATGTCCCTAAATGACAATGTATGCATACACATAAATGCAGTCTGCATAAAGATTTGTAAAACAAAACAGTTGACCAGTATTGGGGAGTAGTGAAAGTGACCTGACTGGCCCTGTTTCAGCAACTCCAACTACCAGTCCAGTGTCCTCTTGGCCAAAGTCCCCTGTTTGTAAACTCTCAAATGAAGTTTACTCACCTGGGGAGATAGTATTGGTCAAGTGCTTTTAGTACAGGGAGTGACCTAACTGTAACTCCCAGGAGGCACTATTTCAGCAAATCCAACCACCAGCCCATTGTTCTCTTGTCCGATTACCCTGTTTGTCAACTCACAAATGAACTTCACTTACCTGGGGGGATAATATTTGCATAGTGTGTGTAGGAGAGAGGGTGACATGACTGCAACTTCCTGAAGGTTTTGTGTCTGTAACTCCTGGGAGGATACCATTTGTCAAGTGTTGGGAAGTAGAGGAAATGACCTGACTACATCTCCCAGGAAGCACTGTTTCTGTAACTTCAAACACCAGCCTAGTGTACACTAGTCCATATACCCCTGTCTGGTAACTCTCAATTAAAGTGTACTCACCTGGGACTATACCCTTTGTATAGTGTGTGTAGTAGAGGAAGTGACCTGACTGCAACACCCAGGAGGCACTGTTTCTGTATCTCCAAACACCAGCCCAGTGTGTACTTGGGGCCAATACATCTGTTAGCGAACTCCCACATGAAGTGTACACACCTCGGAGGATGCCATTTGCATAATGTGTGTGTAGCAGAGAGAGTGACCTGACTGCAACTCCCTGGAGGTCCTGCTTCTGTAACTTCAAACACGAGACCAGTTTCCACTTGGCCCAGTACATCTGTTAGTGAACTCTCACATGATGTTTACTCACGTGGGAGGATCCCATTTTCAAGTGTTATGAAGTAGAGGGAGTGACCTGACTGCTAAGGCCATGAGGTCGTGTTTCTATGCCTCCAAACACTAGCCCAGTGGGTACAAAGGTACACCCCAGAAGTAGTCCATACTTCCCCAATTCCCCCTGTGTCTTAACTCTCAATTAAAGTGTACTCACCTGGGAGGGTACCATTTGTATAGTGCGTGTAGTAGAGAGAGTGAACTGACTGCAACTCCCAGGAGGCACTGTGTCTGGACAAGTGCACACTGGGCTGGTGTTTTGAGTTACAAATACTCCTGCATATTAACTCTCAATTGAAGTGTACTCACCCGGGGGATACCATTTGTCAAGTGTATGTAGTACAAGGAGTGAACTAACTGCAGCTCCCAGCAGGCCATGTTTCTGTTGTTCCAACCACCAGCACAGTGATCACTTGCCTCAAAACATCTGTTTCTCAAATCTCAAATGAGGTGTACTAACCTGAGGGTACAACATCGGTCTAGTGTGTGTAAGACAGGGAGTTACCTGACCCACAACTCCCAGAAGGCCCTGTTTCAGCAAATCCAACCATCAGCACAGTGTCCTCTGGTCAAAAAGACCCCTGTTTTACAACTCACAAATGAAGTGTACTCACCTAGGAGTCAGCAAGCACAGATCATGTTCAAATCAGAGACGTGTCTGTCTACATAGCTTCATTTTGACTTGCTAACACAAGATAAAACTATTAAGGACAAAAAAGACAGCTTACCCCGTTTGTGGAAGAAGTATTCGTAAGGTCTCAAGATGGATCACCAGATTGGCAGCAGCAGCAGACACATTGACCCAGCACTGTGCACATGATGACTCCAGTCACATATGCAAACAAGTCCTGGGTCGGCCTGCATCCCACTCAACTAGGTCTCCAAATGGTCAAAGCCATTTATATGTTACCTCTTCACTGTGTTGGCTTCTCTGGTGGCAAGATGTAATTTCCAGGCAATTCTCCTAATCTACTCTGTAGATCTCAGCAGCTGCTTGAGTCTAAATGACTTGGCATGCTCCACAGATGTCATGCCAATACACTCAATACCATGATTACTCAACACAATTGGTTTAACTACAACTTAACATTGTACAAGCGCTCTGCTTACTGTAACTCTAAACCTTTGGAGGTAGATGTCACACTGCAACCAGTAACAATGTACGTTTTACAACAACAGGTGGATCTGCCACTGGACGCACAGAGGCCATGGAACACACTGCCACTACCTACCTGGATGAAACCCTCAGAGAAGATGACACTTATGGACGTCAGGATGTGGAGGATAGTTCTGGCCCCTCTGGGCAACCTGGTCAGACAGCAACAGTGAGTCTCACTGTGCCCATAATGTCACCTCCCAGCCCTGTTGCTTGGACATCACAGGCAACCATTCACCCCAGAACCTGTGTCCTGAGCACAGTGTCTACCATCTTGTGCCAACCGGTCCTGGATCCTGAGGTACAGCGCAACACTTCAGAAAATGAGAGTCCAGGAACAAGTTGGAGGGGGTACTCTGTGGCAAGTGCACAAGCCAGTGGGGGTAGGGTGCATGGGAGGGATGCTGTGGGCCAGCAGGGTGAGGTCACTGGGGCTGCTCTTGGCCAGGACACTATCAGCCATGTCTTGGGGGTCTACCAGGGCCAAGTGTTGACAGAAGTCCGGGAAATCAAGCAGCTTCAGAAGTACAGGCATTGGGACATGAGGGAACGGATAAAGGCCCACAATATCAACATGGCCTTCCTAACAGGTGTTGAGGGACATACATACCACCCTCAGCAGGGCTTTTCAACACCAGCCTACCCCTTCCTTTGGCCAATCAACAGCAGACCCAGCAACATTGGTGCCAGCCACTGGAAGGAAGGCCCTGCCAGAGGAACACCAAGGCTCAAACACCCTTGCCTCTGTACCAGCAGACCCCCGCTACATAAGGGAGGACATCCAGCAAAGAACCCAGGAGATGCAGATAGCAAGACACCCACCAATGCCAGTAATATCCTACCTTCTTTAAGGGCCTTCTTTTTGTGTTATACATGCACTCGGGACTGATTCTGAACCACCTACCATTTCCAATGGGAGAAGTACTCTGGACTTCGGTCTCCCAATGGTGTGGCATCTACTCAAATGATTTCATTCACCATGACTGACCCCTTCACATTTGAATTTTTGTTGAGTCATGTCACATACATTTTCTGTTAGTCGTAGCTGTACAATAAAATCACCATTCACTGACCCTTTGTCTGCTGATTTTGATTTCATATCTAGCCATGAAGCTATGTCAGACCATGTGAACCATGCAATGATGATCCAAGCTAATTGTCCAAGATGGGATGTGTTGCATGTACACAGTGTCCAGCTCAGGATTAAAACCCTCCCACACAAACACATACATTTCAGTATACTCAAACTAAAACAGAATATTAGAGTATGCAGCACATAGGCAGTCAATCTATCAGGACTATTGGAAAGCAAAAGTGATTGACTCATACTGAGTAAATGAACATGTTGACAGGTACAGACTTCCACTCCAGACCACAGTAGGAAGGGACTTGTCAGACATTGTCCTGTAGAACTGGCAAACATTGATGTGGTTTATGTCAGCAGCTTTAGCCTTATCACATACCTCGCCAAAGTAATCCAACATCACATAATCCAAGATACAGATACAGACATATGACAGTGCAACAGTGCCTGATCACAGGGCCATCGTAATCCAATGCCCATGCATCTGGTGGTATGACACAAACATTTGTCAGTGCTGTGGCACAGGCCGTGTGGCCTACAATGATGAACACATCTACAGCTACCTACAAGTCAGGCAAAAAGAGTGTTTAGGCAATGTGAATGAAAATGACTTGGTCGTAAGCTAGTAATACATATTTCATGTGCACATGATGACACACATGATGCAATCAACCCACCACAGCACACAAAACAAGTCCAAAGGGCACTTCTGACATTCCACCCAAACACTGTGCAAGCTGTCTTCGCACAGGTCTCATACCCACAAAACTCTGTGACCTACATTTCCTGGAATAATCCATACCTACTTCAGATTTCAGAACAGCATCACATACCTGCCGGTTTCACAACTCTGAAATGCCCATAGGAAGATGTCATGGTAAAGGTACTTGTACAGTGAGCAAAACAAGGTTTAGGCTTGAAACGAAACATATGACACAAGTCGCATAGCAAGCTTCTGGAAAACAAAGTACATTTCAAGGAATCTGACACAAGCAAAGCAACATCATCAAGGTGAGGATGTGTCAAAAGCTATCTCATCAAGCAGCCTTTGGCTTATTATTGCAGAGTATTAGCTCCCTGTCTGTATCCAAAATGCTCAACTCTAAACATTCTCACAACTACAGTTCATTACACAGTCACAGTCATGACATTACAAGACATACTTACACTCATGAGAAGTAGCTGTGGATGAGATCTTCACCTAAGTGAGCTCCTTCCTCTTCACCACTGTCATCTTCAGTTGGTATTTCAGGATTCTCACCCGGTGGCCCTGTAGGCTCCTCCTCCTCTGGGATGTACAGGATATTCCTCCACAGGGCGATTGTTGGACTTCTTCCCTTATGCAGGGTCATCCCCAATCTATTTGCTTCCTGCCTCCTATTGTTTCTGACCTGTTTTTGTTGGCTTTAGAACTCTGAGTAGTTTGCTACTGCTAACCAGTGCTGTGTAAATTGTATAGTTGATTGGTTTATCCATGATTGGCATATTTGATTTACTGGTAAGTCCCTAGTACAGTGCACTAGAGGTGCACAGGGCCTGTAAATCAAATGCTACTAGTGGGCCTGCAGCCCTGGTTGTGCCACCCACACTAGCAGCCCTGTAAACATGGTTCAGACCTGCCACTGCAGTGTATGTGTGTGCAGTTTTAAACTTGCAGCTCAACTTCGCAAGTGTACCCACTTGCCAGCCCTAAACCTTCCCTTTCTTACATGTAAGACACCCCTAAGGTAGGCCCTAGGTATCCCCATGGGCAGGGAGCAGTGTATGTTTAAGGTAAGACATATACTAATGTGTTTTAGATGTCCTAACAGTGAAATACTGCCAAATATGGTTTTCACTGTTGCAAGGCCAATCCCTCTCATAGGTTAACCTGGGGGCTGCCTTTAAATATGATGAAAGCGTAGATTCCCTTTGGGAGAGGATAGACATATGGAGTTTGGGGTCTCTGAGCTCACAATTTAAAAATACATCTTTTAGTGAAGCTGACTTTAAGAGTGTGTGTTTGAAAATGCCACTTTTAGAAAGTAAGCATTTTCTTGCTTAAACCATTCTGTGACTCTGCCTGTTTGTGGATTCCCTGTCTGGGTCAGTTTAACAGCTGGGATCTCAAGACAGTGACACAAAGGGAGCTGGTGTGTAGCCTGCATATCCTGATGAGCCATCTGTGCTAGAAGGGAGGGGAGGAGTGGTCACTCACACCTAAAAGGGCTGTGCCTGCCCTCACACAATGCAGTCTCCAACCCCCAGTGTGTGTCTGAGCCCTGGCCTGGGCAAGGCAGGATTTCACAATAAGAGAGACTTTCCTTTGAAATAAGCCTACTTCAAAGGCCAAAATGGGTATTAGAAGGGCACCCAAAACCACGGTCTTTAGATCACTTCTGGAAATCAAGAGGACCCTCTGCCTGGAGAAGAGCTGAAGAGCTGAGGAGAAGTGCTGCCCTGCCTGTGACTGTGCTTTGTAGAGCTATCCTGCAGTTACTGCTTCTGCCTGGTGAAAGGGGACAAAAACTGGACTTTGTTGTGCATTCCTGCTTGTGAAGAAATCACCAAGGGCTTGTCCTGAACATGCCTCCTGTTGTTGAAATCTCAGGGCCATCAAAGCCTTCCCCTGCCAGCACCTGGACTCTCCTGAGACTCCAGCCAAGTGGTGCCCTATCCAGTTCCTGGGGCCTTGACAGGTGAAGCTGGCAGACCAAACCTGAAAGTCCACGCACAGACCACCGTGCGGGGAAATTTCTGACGCAACCTCTGAGAGCGGCTGAAGAAATGATGCACCGCCGGCTCCGCAGCTGAAATTTACGCAGCGCATGCAGCGCGGCTGGGAGATCGACACATGCGGCTGGAGAAACAATGTGCTGCATTGGAGATGGATCCTGTAACGTCTCAACCCATGCAGCGCGGTTTTGCTATCACCGTGCAGCAGGATTTTTGAAGCAAACCTTGCTGGGCATAGAAAAATGCAGCAACGCCTGCCCGGACCTGAGTGTTGCCCGGATCAACGCATCGATCCGCTGTGGGTGAGAAATTGATGCACTGCTTACCTTTATCGTTGCACACTCGCCCGTGCGTGTTATTTTAATGCGACCCAGGTACTTTTCAACGCTAACAGTGTTTTATCTGTTTACCAAAGGATTTGAGACTCTTTTTGCTTTTTAATTAATAACTCGACTTGTGTATGTTGGATTTTTGTCGTTTTGTTCTTGTTTTGTTTAGATAAATATTTTCTATTTTTCTAAACCTGTGCTGTGTCATTTTGTAGTGTTTTCATTAAGTTACTGTGTGTTGGTACAAATACTTTACACCTAGCACTCTGAACTTAAGCCTGCCTGCTCATGCCAAGCTACCAAGGGGGTGACCTGGGGTTAGCTGAGGGTGATTCTCCTTTACCCTGACTAGAGTGAGGGTCCTTGCTTGGACAGGGGGTAACCTGACTGCCAAACAAAGACCCCATTTCTAACAGCAATTTTGTAGAGCATTCAGGATGCCACAGTGATCTGACACACTTTCTGGGTGGGTAGAGGAGGGCTCCACCACTCCTGTCCAGACACCTAAATCTGTCCTTCAGGTGCCCAAAAGCCTGCTCAACTGGCCTCTGTGTTCTTCCATGGGCCTCATTAGAGCTGAGTTTCCCTGGCAGAGTTGGAGTCCTCAGTGGTGTCAAAAACCAAGGATGGTTTGGATATGCTGAGTCTCCTGTTAAGGAATGGGACATAAGTGAACCAATGAGTCCCTCACTTCATGATTGTAGCACATGACATTGCTCACACACAATCAGGACAGATGTGACTTACCAACCAGGCAGGTCCTCCCTGGATGCTGCTGTGACATCAGTTGGGGTATGGTGCAGTTCCGTATTATGAAGGAATCATGTGCTGATCCCAGATAACTGGCACACACATGTGAGATATAGAGATCTGCCAAACAGACAACTTGCACATTGATGGAATAGAAGTTCTTTCTGTTGTCATAGACTTGTTCAGTGGCCTGTGGTGGCACCAAGCCAACATGTATGCCTTCAATGCCCCCCACCACATGTGGGAGGTGGGCAAAACCATAAAAGTCAGCCTTAACATTGGCTAAATCCTCACGTTGGGGGACCCTGATATAGCTTTCAATGTGTTTCACCATTGCTGAGAGGAAATCCTTCAACACCAGACTGGACATAGATTGGAACATAACAGCTGATAGGACCACTGTAAGTTGGAAGGACCCTATGGCCAGGAAGTGCAATACTGACATGACTTGTATAATGGATGGTTAGCAGGTTGGATAAGTTATATCTGGCATCAAATCTGGCTCCAACTGATGGCATAAGCCCACTATTGCTTGCCTATTGAGTCAGTATAGCATAATTATATGTTGTTGCTCCATGGTATGAAATTCTGAGAGTGGACGGTAGACAGGAGGTTGTCATATCCTTGCTCTCTGAGGATAACTGTATGTGACAAGACATGATTTGTAAATTAGTCAGTGTGTCCACAGCAGCATACATGATGCATGCCAATAATCTCATGTGACAAAGCATTTCTGACTGGATAGACATGACACCCAGCACACATCACAGCTGGCAACTACACAAGGGCCACATGTGACCCTCATGGTTGCCATCACGTGTCCACATGGTTTTTGATGAAACTCAACTATCTGCTACGCAATTTCCCCTCAAAATGGGACTGTATTTTCAGACTGCCAAAAAGACTGTCATGGAGGTGGACCATGCACCGTTGTCAAATGCCATTGGTGCCCTGCAACACACTACACTGGTGGTTGTGTAGAAGCACTTATATAACAAGACAGAATAAGGATGTTTGGGTTGCTACAACACATATATTGTAGGTGTGACACACTTTAGAAAGTCCAATACAGTATTTCAGGCCGCCAAAATGGTGGATGTCTGCCCTACTCCACTGGACATTAGGAACTGCCTGTGACTGCTGATGGAAGTCATCTGCTCAGTTGGCAGTTCAAACCGCGGCAGGCACATCCATAGGCTAATGTTGTTGCCTGTGACAGTCATGGCCCAATGGCTGTGTCCATCGGCACTGATGACCCTGTATGTGGCGGACATGACCACCATGTTGTGCAAATTCACATCTTGCATGAGTCATTTAAGGATTTTGTAAGCAATGTGTATAGTACCACAGATCATTCAACCCACACCTGGCCTTGCCAAACTGTTGTCTGGAAACCATATCATGACTCACTCTGCTCTTTAGGTTGCCACAAAAATCACATGTCAAATTACTGATGGCCACATGATTTACTGTAATGCATGGAAGTGATGGAATTGTGAGTGATATGCAGGTTCTGTATGCTCAGCTTGCAGAGACCAGGGCCTGTCACATGTACCCTCAATATGGGATCTAGTCCAGGTTGTGGGAGAGTCACGGTAGCTACATAACTGTGGCACCGTGCCCCTCCCTGTACACCAGCAGATCCAGGCATTTGGACAATATGATGATCTAGTGACAAAACATGCCCTGAATGCCATTGACTACATTAGGAATGGGTACAAAGGTACACCCCAGAAGTAGTCCATATGTGCATTTTGCATTATTGTCAATGTATCTTTGACTCATGACAGTTCCCTTACTCCCACAGCTCTGTTGTCACCTTCACATAAGTCATAATTGTAAAGTACAGGCGTATTGCGCAAATGACAGACCCACAGTGCAGACAGTATGATGATTCCTGATAGGCCATGACATGTGAATTAGTACCTTGGTGACATAGCAGAAAGTGTACAATGCATACCTTTGTATGTTGGATGCCATCTCTGTAGGATAGACACATATGTCCGAAAGTGTGTTCTGTGGTACATGTACATACCACAGAACCCACCCCTTGAAGTTGCATGAGTATGCATTGGTAGCCACAGGTCCACACATGCACAGGGAAGCCACCTTCTGTACCCACCATGCCAGCCCCTTCATTGTAACACAAGTGTAATGGTGAGGTCTGTACTATGGAAGTTGCCTGTAGGGACTCTATGCAGTGAATAAATCTTGCAGAGTGTGAATGTATTGGTCCAGTCAGGCCAAAGGAGTTTACCCTTCAGAAGCCAGATATGTGTGTAACATTTCATTGTGGTCACATCACCGTACATGTTGCTGGAGAATGGGCTACCTAATGTTAGTAGGTTCGCTAGTCCATGTAGGCCCTGAGCAGCATAGTGGTTTAGTGTCATGTCCCTGTACTTATCGGCTAGTGTGCTTTACACTTGTGGTGTATTTGGAGCTTCTGACATGTGTATGACAACCATTTGTGCCAAAACTTGTGTTTGTAAATGCCCATTAGAAGAAGGAGATATGCAGAGTCATCACCCAGAAGGTGCAGACCCTGGGGGTCCACAGTCGGCTGAGCACCCACTGTGGCAAGAGGTGGATTACTTGAGACACTAGGCTTGGAAGATTGCGGAGGTTTAGCTGGGGGCTGCCCTCCCAATGTGGGCAGGGTGCATATTGGACCATGACCCTCCTAATGTCACACGTCCTGGCTGTGGCATACCCAGAACCTGATGGAAATTTAAGAGGAGCACAGCAGCCACAAGGAGGTGAGTACAGGGCATATTCCTGCCTGCCTGTCACATTGTGAAGTTAATGTGTTAAGTTCTGACATCTCCCCCTGATGATTAGAGATGAGCCATGTGTGAAACAGTAGATGAGTGACTGTGTAGATATGTGATGTGGTGCATACTGATGTGCCTTGCCTTTTGGTCCAGGGACCTAGGGCACAACTATGTATCATCCACAAACAAATTGCTCTCCAGGGACAACACATAGCTGTGCACATTGATCAACCAAGTAATGTTTGTTGTTGTGGGTGTAAATTCTACGATACAGACCACTACTCCTCAGTGTTACAGGCCTAAGGTAAGGAAGTGATGGATCACTGTTCTCAGCAATGTGTCTGGTCAAATTAGTATATTGGCATCTGCCACCCAGAGGCCACTTGTCTTCAGCATGTGACGGGTGCTGGTGCCTCACTACGGTCTGTAATGTGAAGATGACCATCATACATGTGACAGAGCAGACATTATTATTTGAGTCAGCTACAGATCAATACTTTCCCTTGGTAAGTGTGGTATGTCCATTAACATGACTTGTGTGCCATCACTGTTACCAACATTCCTTGTGCCTACATGTTAGGATGTGTCCCTTTCTCTTTTGACAAAATGTGTACACTGCTGTTTCATGCATGGTCTATCTGTGTTAATGGGATGGTTTTGGTATTTTATAACATATATGTGCATGCCAACCTGTGTTTGGAATAGGGCATTTGCAATGAGGCCATGGGGCACTGGAGCTACATTTCATGTGGTGTCACAGACAGGAAGGTCTCAAAATGGAGACAGTAATGAAGCTTCCTATTGGGCAATATATTGAGGGCCTTCTACAAGTACTTGCAAATCTCAGTGCCTGTCCAGCTTACAAAAGACTAATGGCATCTACGGATGAAATCAGAGTATGTCATTGTAAGGGTGCCAGATTTTAGAGGTGATTTCCTTGGGACTTGCTGATTCCTTGTGTTGTAGAATTTAGGCACATATCTCCCTGTCAATTTGCACATTTTGTCTACAGTGTACATTTTCATGCCAAATGTGTGGCATATCTGAGCAAAATTAGCACTACCTCCATGACTCCATTGGGACACATTTCACTACTACTGTACTGTTGTCAGTTGGCATGTTCTGGGAGCATCATTTCACATTGTTGTGTTATTGTGTATTTGACGAATAGATGTCTGCATGACCTTGTGTGGGATCTGTGGAAATAAACTTGGCATTGGGCTACTATTGTATGACAACAGGTAACTAAGGTATGCTCCTCAAGGCAAAGCTTTGGAGGTGATGTGGTCTCCTATTGTTCAATGGTTAACATGATTGCACACATCAGCCACGCAATTGTAGTTGTCTGAGATCCTGATTTTCCAGTGGACAAGTGTTGACAGTTCAGATGGCATGCATGCATATGGGATGGTACATGTTGAAGCCACTTTGATGTACTTTGTTGCTAGTAAAGCAGTTGTAAGGAGCACAAAATACTGAGGCAGCTAATCTACAAAGCCTGAGGTACAAAGGAAGTGAGTAACAGAGGAAAGGCTAGTGAGAAAGAAAGAGTTAGAGGGACTGGGTTCAGTTGCAACAAATTCATAAGTGCAAGCGGGAATGGGTGACATAATGAGAGCAAGAATGAATTAAGCATGAAAAAATGTGAGTAAGATTGATAAGGTGAAGTCTCAAGATAACGGGTTAGTGTGGGGAGGAAGATATATGTTAATTTCGTCATGGTGAAATGGAAAGAGGAAGAGTATAGTGGGAGACACAAAAAGTAGAAAGGGGGAACGAGAAAAAGGGGATGAATTGTATGGCACAGTACGTAATAGGCATTCTGTTACATAGTAGGGATCTCATGGGTCAGATTGATATAAATGACACGTATAATTTATAGCATACCTTACTGCATTGCCATCTATAGGAGCAGTAAATGAAATTCGGGCATTCTGTGATTCACTAAGGCCCTCATTCAGAATGTCTGGGCCCCTGATGCAGTAACTGTTACATCAGTTAAAGTTTGATTCCCTGGGAATCGGAATTTAATGACTGCAATAATTATCACCTATTACGAGCTCCTCCCTGTAAAATGGGACATAACAATCAGATTATGGTGTTTTCACATCAAAATCCAGATCCAGTATGTTCCAGGCATTTTTCCCTCTGTGCATTTCCTCAGGTTTGACCTTCAGAAATGTACCTAGTGGGAAATTGTGGGGCTGCAGTGCTAACTGCAAAAATTGTAATTCGACTATGTGCGGTAAAAGGAATTAGCACTCATGCTGGAATTACACTGACCACTGGTAATGAGGGAAGGCATTCTGCGCCACAATGAAAAATGGATTTTGAAGACGACTGCGTCAATGCTCTGTAGAAACATTAACTGATCAGCACAGAAGTCCCACAGAAATCCACATAGTGATGCTGATGGACTTTTCTGCTACAGTTATTAAGATGGATGTTTATTTAAAGTTAGCATCGTGAATATTATATTTCCTTTTACAAAAAGTACAATGGGTCAAGGTTAGTCTTCTACATGAGTTTCCATAGTCAATGTTGGTTCTGTGATATTGTTTTTTTGTAAACAACTCAAATTTCGTGATCTTTTTTTTTTCAGATAACTATCATTTCTAATGCACCGTGAACATATTCTACAGTGTTCTACAGTGTGTCTGACACATATTAGCCCTTTACAAGTACGTTTTTGCGGCAGATGAAGGGTGCGTCTGAGAATACTCAAGAGTTTGAATGATCGGCTGAGCTTTCCTTCATAACACCTTTAGGGTATTCTGTGTTTTAGATGTAATAGTTAGAAAATATACATTATAATTTACAATTTAGTACCGTGTTATGCAAAACAACATTTCATGAGGGAGTCTGGCCGTTCCCTTCCAATCATCTTATAGAAGTGGTGGGCTGCATTCTCGATAGTGCTTACCTAAAGGCGCTGCTGTGCACCCAGCAAGCACCCACAGACAGCCTATTGCCACACACAAGAGAACACAATTAGAGGGAACATTGATCTGTGAAAGGAACAGCAACTGGGAAGCTGCAGTGTGTATGAGACTGTCATGCTATTATGGGTGGGCGGTAAGGGCCTAAGAGTTTTAATGAAATAATCAAACAACCTAATGAGCATACAGATACGTGAAGCTGTGCCCAGTATGCAATGATTGAAGCTGTCCGCTGGTCCTTCCTCACGCTGAGACATAGTGCTGTTTACAAGAGGGCTTGCAGCCCTGTCAGCTGGAAAGGCAACATCATCTCGGGGGAGAAGAAAAAAAAACAGCGACCTACCCTTCTCTGCGTACTTCGAATTGGAATTACAAAACACAATAAGGTGTGTAATTATTAGAACGGGCCCAATGTAGTCTATTTACTACTGTTATGTTGTTATAGCTCTTTTTAATTCGATTGATTCTAACACATTTTTAAAAATATGACTGTAACCTTAGAGTTTTATACTACCACAAAAAGAGATAAAAGGCTTTCCAGTGATGTACATGGCGACACGTGCCTATTAATTACAGCTTTCCAATCACGTAAAGCTCCTTCGTTTGTGATGTAAATAGCTCATGAGATATAATTATCCAAAGCTGCTCTGGGATTTGTAAGAACACGTGCAAATAAATTACCTCTGCACCTGCACTAGAGGGGCCACTGTGTGATACATTTTGAGGATTTGTAACTGTGTGGGATGTCCCAAAAGTCTAATCTGTGCCAAAAAATGTGGAAGGACTTTGAAACACCTGGGAATACGCTCAGGTCAAATGGAAATATCTTACATGCTTGGCATTGTATTTTGAATTATTTATAAGGCAGTGAGGAAAACCTTAATGCACCCTATGCAGGTGAGTAGGTAGAATAACTCTTCGGTCTAATGGTGCATAGTGAAATAGATTTATTATTAATAGGGAAATAAATAAAGTGGCCATTGGAAGTTTAGGAACAAGAGAATTGTAATGACATCTTACTTCCAGTTTTGAGTGCATTGATAGTTAAAAGCAGCACATGGCATACAATCTAAGAAATGTTAGACAAGATGAACACTATTGGACTTGGACAACTGTGAGGGCGGCTTGTTCATTGCAGATATGGTATGGTATGGTATGGCCTGCTATTGTATAGTCTGATAGTGTACGGTGTGAGAAATTGGGTAGCTGGTTGACTGGGGCGTGAGCCCTTGGCAAGAGGCAACCACAGTCCTGGTACAAGCCAACCCTAAATTAACCTGTGCTCAGCCCTCTAGTAGCTTGGTATAGAGGAGCCAGGCCTAACTTAGAGGCAATGTGCAACACTTCAAACTGAAAAAAATTGAAAACACCACACAAATAGGGTCCCATACCAAGTTAGAAAGATTTAACTTATTTTAATATATAAAGCATCAAAACAATAAAAATCCAATTAGCAGAAGCAAAGATATTCAATTTTAAAGATTTTCATGAAAGTAGTGCCAAAAAGCACAAATCGCCAACTGTGGATATCTGGTTGCACTGGGCCGGGACAAAGTCACAAGTTCAGGCTGACCGCTAGGGAGTGTGGGCTAGCTACAGGGACCCCAATTAGGCCCACTGAACAATGTACCTTAAGTCTTGGTTTGCTGAGCGTTGTGAGGATCCCTGTCAAAGATGCGTCGTACAGCGAAAGTGATACTTCCATTCCGAGATGCAGCAACGCTGAGATGCAAGAGCCTGCATCATCAACAGGGGCTTGTGATGTTGAATCTGGCTTTGTCATCGAGGCTGCCATCAACGAGGGCTGCGAGAGCCTGACCAGAGGATGTGTTATGCAGTCAAGAAGTAGCAGCAGTTCAGAAGAATTGCAGTGCGATGCAGGTCTTTGCAACAGGTCCAGTCCACAATTACAGAAGCAATGCATCGGTTCAGCTTGAGTTCCACCACACAGTAGAGGAGATGTATCTGTTCCGCTGGATCCATAGAGGGTGGTAAGCACTTTAAACCCACTTCCAAGGATTCAGGAGTGGGATGGCACCACTTAGCAGGGTCGACTCACAGATAGCACAGACCAAGGCCCATGGTTATACTTTTTTAGCGCCGCATTTGCGTCATTTTTTGACGCAAAAGTGGCGCAAACTTACTAAATACAATTGTGTTTTGTAAGTTTGCGCCGCTTTTGCGTCAAAAAGTGGCGCAAATGCAGCGCTAAAAAAGTATAAATATGGGCCCAAGTGCGGATGCAAGGTTGCTGGAAGTCTGTTGCGTCCCGAAGCTTCAGATCAGGAGGCCAGCTTTTGGAGTCACTCAGGATTCAAGAGATGCAGGTCCAGTCCTTCTTGACCAGGCAATAGGGCAGCCTGCAGCTGGTCAGCACAGCAGGGCTGCAGTACCTTCAGAGCAGCAGTCCAGCAGAATGACAGTCCGTGTAGCAGCACAGTTGTCCTTCGTCCTAGCAGAGTATCCACAGGCCCAGAAGTGTACTGAAGTGGTGATGTCTGTTGTACAGTATTTATACATAGTTGTGCCTCTGAAGTGGGGAGAAGCTTCTAGAGGCTTGCCTTTAAAGTGCACAGATGTCCTGCCATCCTTGCCTTGGCTGGCTGTTTAGGAGGAATACACAAAGCCTAACTGTCAAACATACCCAGTCATGTGACCCAGAGATAGGCTGCAGGCACCAAATGGGTAAGACAAGAAACCACCAACTTTCTAAAAGTGGCATTTTCAGAATTGTAATTTAAAATCTAACTTTACCAAATTGCAATTCAAGAGACACCAAACATGAAGGGGTTACTTGTCCCCATTTGGAAATGGCACTAATAAAAGGTAAAAAGGTAATTCCAATGTTTTCCTATGGGAGAGGTAGGCCATGCAGTCGTGAAAAACAAATGTAAGGTTTTTCCACTGTCAGGACATGTAAAACTTAAAGGTACATTTCCAACATTTTAAATACACTGCACCCTGCCATTGGGGCTATTTGGCCCTACTTTAGGAATGACACATATGTATTAAAAAGGAAGGTTAGGGTCTGGCAAAATGTTTATTCTGCCAGGTTGAAATGGCAGTTTAACACTGGACACACACAGGTTATAATGGCAAGCCTGGGGCATGTTTAAAATGCTTAAGTGGGTTGCACAATCAGTGCTGCAGGTCCACTAGTAGCATTTAACTTCCAAGCCCTGCACAGAGGTAGTGCTACTTTCTGAGTGACTTACACATAGATTGAGTATGCCAATTGGGTTCGAGTCAATGTTACCATGTTTTAGGGAAGGAGCACAAGCACTTTAGCACTTGTTAGAAGTGGTAAAGTGTGCAGAGTCCTGAGGCCAGCACAAATGAAGTCAGCAAAAACAGGAGGTCTGAAGGCAAAAAGTTAGAGGAAAACCACACTATGGAAGCCTGGTCTAACAAATAATAAGACCTGTCATTGTATAAATTGTATGGCATGGTATGGTATGGTATAGCATTGTATGGCCTGCCATTTTATGGGATGGTATGATATGACGTGTCATTTTATCGCATGGTATTTTATATGGTGTGGTATGACCTGTCAATGTACAGCATGGTATGGAAGGGTATGGCCTACTACTGTATGGTATGGTATGGTATTGTACGGCATGGCTTGTCATTGTATAGTTTGGTGTGGTATGGCTTGTCATTGTATAGTATGGTGTCAAATGGATTGCCTGCCATTGTATAGTGTAGTATGGTATGGCCTGTCATTGTATAATATGATATGGTAACCTTTATTACAATGTAAACATTAAGCTACAGCAGGAAGCACAATAGACGCAGCCAAAAAAAACTAAAAAGCACTTTACAATACAAGTTTATTTTCACGCTAGAATATTCTATCCAACCTGTAATTATGCAAACATAAACCAATTTAAAACACACACTGTTTTTTCCACTAAATCTTTTACTCATGCCTAAGACATTCTATAAATCATGAAATATGCTGTTACAAACTGAATGAGTGATTACTTAAGTGACAGTGCAAAGCCATTAAGTAATTTTTAAATAATTGTTAAAAGCAACATTAACAACCTGCTGCCTGGTGGTCTTGTTATGCTGCACCAAAGATTAGAAGGGGAAAGTGTGAAAAGTAAAAGGGAACAAACATGGAAAACAAACACTGAAAGCAACAGTGCAGACCAAAACTAGGAGTAACGCAACCTACAAACACATACACTCTTGCAAATTGTTGCAACGAGAAGAAAAAGATAGGCCGAGAGAGAAAGCAAAAGCAGTGGAGGGGCACTCCCAAACAAAGGAAACAGTACTTGGTCAATGCTCAAGTGATGGTAAAAAACACATCAGAAAGTGAAACCAAAGTGAAGCCAGAAGCGCTGAAGAAACAGGAGCCAGCAAACAAGACTGACAATGAAGCCAAGGAATGTTAAGCAATGGGTGGTCTTGTAGCAGTGTGATGATTAGTAGTTGTGTTGGTACTGTCTTTGAAAAGGCTTGCAGGGTAAATGTGTGGTGCAAGCTGCAGAGGCCTCGGGATGAAGGTCTTGGCACTTATGTTTTGGTTTTTTTACAAATGAAGTACTGAATTCATCTAGTAGGGCTGGTAACGTTAACAGACAAAGAAGGCAGGTATGCTTTGGGTAAAAATAAACTTAATCAAGTACAATGCAACATTCAAGGCAGACATTGATCATTTCTCATTCTAAAGGTTTGAAGTACATGCAGGTTTTTGTACCAATGCCTGCAAGCATGAAGACAACTGTTAGACCTTGCAATCTTGGCAGGTTTCCCCTAACTTTTTGCCCTCTGATCTCCTGTTTTACTGACCTTATTTGTGCAGGCTTTTAGGATTTTGGGCACTTTACTACTGCTGGCCAGTGCTAAAGGGCAGGTGCTCTGTACTCTAAAGATGGAAAGCTTGGCTTTTCCATAATTGACATATTTAATGTACTTGTAAGTCCCTAGTAAAGTGCACTGTATGAGTCAAGGGTCTGGTAATGAAAAGCTACTAGTGGGCTTGCAGCACTGATTGTGCCACCCACTACAGTAGCCTTTCAAACATGTCTCTGGCCTGCCAGTGCAGAGCCGTTGTGTTCAGGCAGTTTTAAACTGCCATTTCGACCTGGCAAGTGCACCCACTTGCCAGGCCCAAACCTACCCTTTTGTCACATATAAGTCCCCTCTAAGGTAGGCACTAGTTAGCCCCGTGGGCAGGGTGCACTGTACTTAAACAGTTGGACATGTACTTATATGTTTAACATGTCCTGGTAGTGAGAAACTATTAAATTCATTTTTGACTGCTGCAAGGACTATCTCGCCCATAGGTTAACATTGAGGTTTCTTTGAAGCAGCCTTTTGGGTAAAGATAGAAACTTTGAGTTTGGTGACTCTGCACTCAGAATCTAAAATCACAACTTATGGTGAAGTCAGTGTGTGTTGTTTGATAGGTATGTATATGTAGCCGAAATATTGGTGTCATGGTATTGTGTCTGTAGTGATATGTGTTTGTTGTAGTGATGTGTGATGTGTTCCTGTATGGTGTATGCCTTGTCCCCTAATGTGGCCATTATGTACATGTGGTGTGTGTTCAGGAAATTGTTCAGTGCAGACATGGAGTGTGTTGAGTTGTGCAAGTGTGCTTTGCTTTTATGTGCATGTAACTATTTTGGTGTGTGTCCTCAAGGCTGGCTGGTGTCTTGTATGGTGTTTGGAGTAATGTTGGCTTTTTAGGCTTGCCCTTCACCCATACGTGTGACGTGTGTACATTTGTTGTTGATATTGATTGTCTATGACATCTAAATGGGGCCTGTTCATGTCAGCATGTTTTTTTGGAACTTGTTAAACATAAGATGTTTCCCAGTACGGCCTCTTTCCATGTATGATTTTGCTGCTTCCATCGCTGCTGTGGAGTGTTGTTGTGATGTGTCACTTTGTGTGTTTTTACTGTTTGTGTCTGCATGTGTTGTGTATGGCATAATAGGTTTGATGTGGTGTGTGTATGTGTGATGTGTGTATTGATTGCTAGGTTGTTTGATGGTGTTGTTGTATGTGTTCGATTACACATGGATGTACATGTCTGTTTTATGTGTGTCCAGACCCTGGCACGTGTTGGATGTGAGTGTGTGACATGTATTTGTATTTTTGCAGTTGCTGTGTTGTTGTCATGAGTTTGTATGTCTTATGGGAATCTGTGAGCATGAGCGTGTGCTGGGTTGCGATGTGTATATGTGTTGTATTGACATGTGGTGTGTGTGTGTGTTGGCCAAAGTGTGCATGACGTGTATGTGAGTGTGTCACTATGCTGTTATGTATACGTGCAGCCTTTGCTACCCCCTCCCAATGGTACATTATGTACCTGTACCAATTTCTACATTTTACAAATGTAACAGGTGAGTGTGTGTACTTACGGTTGTTGTCGTCCTCGTCTGCAATGATTTTGTTGTCTTTCGGTGACCAGGAGCAGTGGGATGATGTCTAGTTGGGGTTCCATGGCAGCTCCGGACGTGTATGGCTCCCTGGAGGTGAGTGTCTCTCCTATTGTGTCTGTTTCCGCTTCCTGATGCATGGTGGTTGGACCGCGACGATCACAGTGGCGGTGTGCAGCCTTTTAATAGTTCTGGCAGTGACATGGTCTCCGCAAGACTGTTTGTGCCTCCAGACGACCGCCGCGGTCTGCACTGGGTGGCAGTGCCGGTGGACCGCAGGCAGTCTTCTGTGTGCACCGCCGCCAAAATCATAATTTGGCGGTCCATTCTGCCAGCCTCTTGGTTATAGGTCCACCAACATGGCGGTCACGGGACCGCCAAACTTGTAGTGAGGCCTTTATTATCTTAATAATGTAATTTACAATGAATAGTGAAAACATCTCCAATCTTTCTTCCTTGTCTATCGAAAAAAGTCTATTGTGATGAAATACTGTTTTATGATTTACCTTATTATTTGATTATTTTTAGGCTAAATCTGTTCAATATATTTTTTTCTTGCCACTTATACCACATATTGTTTTTGAGCTTTGGAAAAATCACTATTGTTATCTGTACTTGGATGTTTTTAAGCAGTGTTTCAGAGGTTTGTTCTTGATTTGCTTTTTTTATCTCTCTGTAAAGAAAATTTTGTGTAAGCAAGATTCGTTTAGGTCAAAACATACTTTCTCTGCCTTGATTAAAGAAATATTGAAGCACACCCATCTTTGGTGTGGCTCGCATTCCTTCCAAATCGCATGTCAATGTGAGGGAACCTCTGAGTATGTATGGGTTATTGGTTGAGGGGGGAGAAAGCCCTCACTCAAGCAAAAACCACAATTCTAGTAAAAAAGTCACTAAATTAACCTTTGCGTAACCTTCTGGTAGCGTGGCACAAAGCAGTCAGGCTTCATTTAGAGACAATGTGAAAGGTATCTATGCAGCACAGAAATAGAAATAAGATGAAAACACAACACAAAAATCCCAAACCAATTCAGAAAAATAATAAAGTGAATCTAATAAATAAAATGATACCACAACAGCAAAAGTGCAATCAGTAGAACCAGAGATACTCAGTTTGAAAGGTTTTAGTACAAGTACCGCCTAAAAGCACATAGTGACACTCAAGATCATCTAGTTGCACTAGACTGGGGGGAAGTCACAAGTTCAGGCCAACCGTGATGGAGCACGGGTCGGATACAGGGGCCAGGTTAGTCCAGCTGAAAAAGTTACCTTCTGAGTCCAGCACGAAGAGTTCCATTCGAATTGGAGGAGGCCACAAGGATGAGACTGAGTGTCGCGCACAGTTATCACTGAATTGAGAATAGCAGGCTGGGCATCCTGGACATTCATTGCTGTAGCTTGATGAGCCGGTCAAGTATTTTCGGCAGCCATTGCTGGAGCTTCACTGCGCGATCTTTACAGACTGTCATTGCTGTAGGGTAAAGTCTAGCTCTCACGTTGCAGATCATCAATGGCAGCGAGAAGAGCAGGACTTGCACTGGTGGTTGTCGTAGGAAGCAGAATCTTGGTGCGAACAGGCTAGTTGGTGGGTGTGAGACGCCCAAACTTTAGGCTTTTCACCCTTTCTGTAGAAGCACATTCTAATGTCATATTATAATTGAGCAATTGTTTGGTAGGGTCTATTTCTTTAGGGGACCTCATAAGTGCCTCTGAGGTATCCAAATCACTTATAAATGTCAATCTTACCTTTCCATGGGAATTACTTAGTAATAAGCACAGGAAAAACTTTCCTTTTTTCAAGGACTTGTTTATCCAATTCAAACAACACAAAGTGGGCTCATACAAAAGTGATCATAGTGTAGAAAATGCCATGCTCAAATTCTGAACATATTTATATAACATATAACACAAGACACTGTACGTTTTGTGAAGGTTGAATAATCATTTCCAAATTGTTTATAATAGAGATAGTGTTAACTGCCCACAATATCTCTTGACATTAAATAGCCTCAGGCAACCAAAAGGGAGGATTTTGTCAACGTTTGAACCTATGTGACTGGAAGGGTCACATCAGGATATTGTCACCTGACTACCACACCTGCACAGGAGGGAAGAAAAAAGACGAATCCTCACTCCTTGTACTTATACCATACCTAACTTGGCCTATGATTCATTGGTTGGCTACATTACTCACTACCTCAAATAAGGCTACCAAGGTGTCAACATAGGGTCCACTATTTATACCTGGATTAGCATTAGAGTATGAGACTCCCTATCCTACTCCCGCATCTGGTTCTGGAAAGTTCTTCCCCTTACTCTGTCAAGTCTCCAAACTGTCTGGGTGTGACAAAAGGCAGGCAGGCCTGGTGTCAGGTTCCTTTCTGTGTGCAGGAGGCAAATCCCTCTGAAGTGTAACTGGGGCTGGATACAGCTCCTCCCCAGTCATCCTGCCACAATGGCCCATCCTGGTGATACCCAAGCCACCTTTGTGTTACCGTGTGGACGCAATACACAAACCCCAACAGCAGAGCCATTCACAGTCATGTGGCCCAGGGCATTGGCAAAAAGGCACAAATGGTTGGGACAAGAAAATGGCTACTTTCTGAAAGTGGCATTTTCGGAATTATAACTTAAAATCCAATGTCACCTTTAAAGATGATTTTAAATTACAATTTCTTAGAGTGTAAATAGCATATTTCCACCTGCTTCCAATCTAAAGTTAGCATTTATTAAATGTAATAAGGTATCCCAGTGTTAATCAATGGGAGCAATAGGCCTTACAACATTGAAAAATGCCTTTAGGAGTTTTTCACTACCAGGATATGTAAAACATAAGTAAACATGTGCTACTTTTTAAATACAATGCACCATGCATTAACATGGTCAGTACCAGGGCGATGTTCCACCCCAAAGTCTATTCTCTGTAGGGAGATAGACCACCTAAACAGTTTGGGATTGCCACTCCTCATCTGCATTATCCATCTAAGAGGTCTGTCTGAACCCGGAAGTGAGTCCCAAACAAGTATGGTTTACACTTTGTCAGTGCCTAGAGTGCTGAATAGGATTCCCTTTCGACTGGACTTTACCTCTGCTCCCTGTGGAACTCTCTTCATTCAGTTGTGAGAGCACAGTCCCTAAGCCATGCTCTGAGTCCTCTATCTGGACAATGAATTCCTTGGAGAAGTAAGGGAATTTTAGCATTGGTGCTGTGCATATGGCCTCCTTCAAGGTGTCAAAAGCATTCTGGCATGCCTTCATACATATTATCTTCTGGTTGCTGCTTAGAAGTCAGATACTTCAAGGAGGCAACAATTATGCCATATCAGTTTGACAAATCTTCTGTTGATAAAGCCTAAGAAGGATTTCACTGCACGCTGGTATGAATTGTGGACTGGAGAGGCTGCACCTTGCCCCCACAGACATGGTGGCAAGATTAAGCCACAGATCCCTGTCCTATCTGACATTTACTGGCCTTGATATACAGTCCTGCCTTCTGCAGGGCCTAAAGCACTTCCTGGGGTTGGAACAGTTGGGCCCATATTTATACTCTTTTAGCACCACATTTGCGTCAATTTCTGATGCAAAAGCGGAGCAAACTATCAAAATATGATTGTATTTTGTAAGTTTGTCCCGCTGGTGTGGCATCCGGTTGGGCAGCCTTGGTTGCAGAACCACGGGACTGAACAGAGCAGTTGGAGTGATCAATCTCCCCTCAGTCCAGCATTTTAGGTACTTCATTCTTGATGCTGGCTCTCCCTTTATCAGACAGACTGTAAATCTTATTGTTGATAGGCATGTTGTTCCTGGTGGCAATGTTGTGGGTGCCACTTTTGGTGAGCCCTGGGCTAAGTGAGAATGGGGAGGCAAACTGCTGATTACCTCACATAATAGATTACTCATAATATGCTCTATGACATCATTGATAACATCACTGCAACTTCTGAAATTACATCAATGATGACAACATTGTGCATGGTGGAGTGTGAGCTATGGTACTTTATGGCACAAGTTATAGTTAACTGAGATACTCATAACTGGTGAATTTCTGTGGTTTTGTTTGTATAAAACAATATTTTTGAACTGCATGTTCACCTAACAATAACTTCCCTTTGAACTTTGCTTTTTACTGTGAATATATAAATATATACGTATCCTCCACAGTACTTAAATAATTAAGTATTTTGTTCCTACCTTGCCCCCTGTATGTTTTTTTAACTTTTTTGAGAGGAAGGGGCTTGAGTCCTGATTGAGTCCCCAAGTCCTAAAATGGTTCTAACCAATAATTGTTGGCACAGTGAATCCTCCACAGTGAAATATTTATACATTTTGAGGCTTAATTTCACAAAACACATTGAACAGGTTTACACCAAATCACAAAAAGCATGATTTGTGGATCAAGATCTAGCATTCTGCCATGTTTGGTGTAATTCCGTTCACCCGCTTTCTCTCTATCCCTGTTCGCTTTCCTTAGTAGGGAAACTGCATTTTGCGACCCACCTTTTTACTCATGTGTGTGTGGGGGTATATATATATATATATATATATATATATATATATATATATATATATATATATATATATATACACATAGATAGATAGATAGATAGATAGATAGATAGATAGATAGATAGATAGATAGATAGATAGATATGTCTATATGTATAGAGAGAGAGATACCAGCACTGCAAGAAAGAAATGTGTTTAATTTCACCAACAGCATTTCGCCAACAAAGCCTTTGCCAAACTATCAACATTGCAACCACGTGCCCTTAAAAACAATGTGTAGCTTCAAAAAAATGAAGGAGTTAATGAATTGTTTCAAATTTCTCATTAAAAAAACAAAATGTCAGCAATATAAATGCACTCATGTAAACATTTGTAATTTCATAATAGTAATAAATAAACAATTTGGTTGCTGACAATCCGTATTTCCATCTATTGGCAGGGTTTATATTATGTCAACAATATATATGGAAACATGACTACAGATGCATCACTCAGTGGGCTAATTGTGTGGATTAATGCTCTATCCTTCATCCGGTAATAGTACTACAGTACAAAATCAGTCAGCTTTAAATTAGAGGTACTGTGTTAAATATGTATCAAGCACACAAACAGTATTAAAGTGAAAATACAACACAACATTTCAATAAATATGACACAATAAAGAGTTAAATCCAATCACTAGAACCAGAGATATGTAAATTCAAAGATTTAGGTGAATATAGCACCTAAAAGCACAAAGTCCCACTCATGATCATCTGGTCATGCTAGACCAGGAGAACATCACAAGTTCAAGTCGACCGTGATGAGGCATGGGCTAGATACAAGGACCAGGTCAGTCCTGCTGGAAAAAGTTACCTTCTTAAAGTCTGGCGCAAAGAGTTCTGCTCACAGTGAGGAGGATGTGAGGCGCAGGGAGAGCATCACCAATGGCTGTTGCTGTACCGTGAAGAGCCGACCTGGCATCGTGGACAGTCATCACTGTAGCAAGAAGATCCAGTTGGGCATCGCAGATGGTCATTACTGGATCTCCCTGTTAGCCGTCACCATGGGCTGCCATTGTCTTATACATGAAGTCCAGTCATTGTTAGTGGTCACTGTAGTTAAAGAATTTGGTTCGCAAGAGCTTCATGTTGGTGGTCAGAGTATCAACGTGGACGGGCATTTTTGCGGTTGTGAAGAGCCCAGTACTTCAGGATTTCTCCTTTTCCTGAAGAGGAGTGCACTCAGAAGCCAGCCAAGGGTCCAGGGCCTGGGGAGGCACCTCTTGGGGATGAGGGAACCACTCTATCAGGGCCAGCACAGCTCAGGTAGGTCCAATTGTAGGTCCAGGCAGGTTCAGTAGCAGTAGGTCAGCTGGGCAGTTTGCAGTGAGGTCTAGGGGGGTTGTTGTGTCCCCGCAATTCAGATCAGCCAACTGACTCTTTGGGTAACAACTCAGGTTACCCTTTGATGAAGGGAGCAGATCTAGACTTCTTTTTCAGACAGTAGGACAGATCTCAAACATAAGGGCTGTCCCTTTGGTAGCAAAGCAGACCTCAAGCAGCAGGGCTATCCTCTAGAAGCAACACATCAGTCCTCCAGGGAACAAGGCAGGCCTCAGGCAGCAGGGCAGTCCTTTGGTGAACAAGGCAGTTCTCTGTAGTGTTGACATGTCCAGGAGTATATACTGCAGAGGTGGTTCAGGAGGTCCAATATTTATACCTGATGCCTAGAAAACTGAAGTGTTTTTTGCAACGTGCCTACCTGTGGATATTAGCCTCTAGCTCAGCCGCCACAAACGGAAATTTACCAAATCTGTGCATTTTTTAAAACTAGACACCTAGAGGAATCCAAGATGGGATGACTTGTGGGGCTCTCACCACGTTCTGTTACACAGAATCCTTTGAAAACCTCAAGAATTAGCTAAAAACACATTTTCCTCACATTTCGGCGACAGACAGTTCTGGAATCTGAGAGGAGCCACAAATTTCCTTCCACCCGGCGTTCCCCCAAGTCTCCTGATAAACATTATAGCTCACTTGTATGGGTAGGCCTAGTGCCTGCGATAAAAAATGCCCCAAAACACAACGTGAACACATCACATTTTCCCAAAGAAAACAGAGGTGTTTTTTGCAAAGTGCCTACCTGCGGATATTGGCCTCTAGCTCAGCCGGCACCAAGGGAAATCTACCAAACCTGTGCATTTTTGTAAACTAGACACCTAGGAAAATTCAAAATGGGGTGACTTGTGGGGCTCTCACTAGACTCTGTTACCCAGAATCCCTTGCAAACAACAAACTTTGACAAAAAAACAAGTTTTCCTTACATTTCGGTGACAGAAGGTTCTGGAATCTGAGAGGAGCCACAAATTTCCTTCCACCCAGCTTTCCCCCAAGTCTCCCGATAAAAATGATACCTCACTTGTGTGGGTATGCCTAGTTCCCGCGACAGGAAATGCCCCAAAACACAACATGGACACATCACATTTTCCCAAAGAAAACTGAAGTGTTTTTTGCAAAGTGCTTATCTGTGGATATTGTCCTCTAGCTCAGCCGCCTCCAACGGAAATCTACCAAATCTGTGCATTTTTAAAAACTAGACACTTGGGAAAATCCAAGATGGGGTGACTTGTGGGGCTCTCACCAGGTTCTGTTACTCAGAATCCTTTGCAAACCTCACAATTTGGTTAAAAAAACACTTTTTCCTCACATTTCGGTGACAGAAAGTCCTGGAACCTGAGAGGAGACACACATTTCTTTCACCCAGCACTCCCTTATGTCTCCCGATAAAAATGATACCTCACTTGTGTGCGTATACTTACTGCCTGCAACAGGAAATGCCCCAAAACACAACATGAACACATCACATTTTTCCAAAGAAAACAGAGTTTTTGTTTTTTTGCAAAGTGCCTATCTGTGGATTTTGGCCTCCAGCTCAGCCGGCACCTGGGGAAACCATTTTTTTTAAAACTAGACACCTAGGAGAATCCAAGATGGGTGACTTGTGGGGCTCTCACCAGGTTCTGTTACCCAGAATCCCTTAGAAACAACAACATTTGACAAAAAAAACACATTTTCCATATATTTCGGTGACAGAAAGTCCTGGAACCTGAGAGGAGACACACATTTCTTTCACCCAGCACTCCCTTATGTCTCCCGATAAAAATGATACCTCACTTGTGTGGGTATGCCTACTGCCTGCAAGAGGAAATGCCCCAAAACACAACATGGACACATCACATTTTTCCAAAGAAAACAGAGTTTGTTTTTTTTGCAAAGTGCCTATCTGTGGATTTTGGCCTCCAGCTCAGCCGGCACCTGGGGAAACCAACCAAAACTGTGCATTTTTTTAAAAACTAGACACCTAGGAGAATCCAAGATGGGTGACTTGTGGGGCTCTCACCAGGTTCTGTTACCCAGAATCCCTTAGAAACAACAACATTTGACAAAAAAACACATTTTCCTTACATTTCGGTGACAGAAAAATCTGGAATCTGAGAGGAGGCACATTTCCCTTCCACCCAGCATTCCCCCAAGTCTCCCGATAAAAATGATGCCTCACTTGTGTGGGTAGGCCTAGTGCCCGCGACAGGAAATGCCCCAATTCACAACGTGGACAGATCACATTTTCCCAAAGAAAACTGAAGTGTTTGTTGCAAAGTGCCTACCTCTGGATTTTGGCCTCTAGCTCAGCATGCACCAAGGGAAACCTACCAAATCTGTGCATTTTGAAAACTAGACACCTGGGGAATCCAAGATGGAATTTTGAAAGCTAGACACCTAGGGGAATCCAAGATGGGGTGACTTGTGGGGCTCTCACCAGGTTCTGTTACCCAGAATCCTTTGCAGACCTCAAAATTTGGCAAAAAAAACACTTTTTCCTCACATTTCTGTGACAGAAAGTTCTGGAATCTGTGAAGAGACACACATTTCCTTCCACCCAGCGTATCCAAAATTATCCCGATAAAAATTATACCTCACTTGTGTGGGTAGGTCTACAGACTGCAATAGAAATGCCCCAAAACACAACATGGACACATCACATTTTCCCAAAGAAAACTGAAGTGTTTCTTGCAAAGTGCCTATCTGTGGATATTGGCCTCTAGCTCAGCCGCATCCAATGGAAATCTACCAAATCTGTGCATTTTTGAAAACTAGACACCTAGGAGAAGCCAAGATGGGGTGACTTGTGGGGATCTCACCAGGTTCTGCTACCCAGAATCCTTTGCAAACCTCACAATTTGGCTAAATAAACACTTTTTCCTCACATTTCGGTGACAGAAAGTGCTGGAACCTGAGAGGAGACACATTTCCTTCACCCAGTATTCCCCTATGTCTCCCAACAAAAATTATACCTCACTTGTGTGGGTAGGCCTACTGCCTGCGACAGGAAATGCCCCAAAACACAACATGGACACATCACATTTTTCCAAAGAAAACAGAGGGGTTTTTATGCAAAGTGCCTATCTGTGGATTTTGGCCTCCAGCTCAGCTGGCACCTAGGGAAACCTACCAAAACTGTGTATTTTTTAAAACTAGAAACCTAGGGGAATGGGTGACTTGTGGGCCTCTCACCAGGTTCTGTTACACAGAATCCCTTACAAACAACAACATTTGACAAAAAAACAAATTTTCCTCACATTTCGGTGACAGAAAAATCTGGAATCTGAGAGGAGGCACATTTCCCTTCCACCCAGCATTCCCCCAAGTCTCCCAAAAAAAATTATACCTCACTTGTGTGGGTAGGCCTAGTGCCAGCGACAAGAAATGCCCCAATACACAACGTGGACACATCACATTTTCCCAAAGAAAACTGAAGTGTTTTTTGCAAAGTGCCTACCTCTGGATTTTGGCCTCTAGCTCAGCATGCACCAAGGGAAAGCTACCAAATCTGTGCATTTTGAAAACTAGACAACTAGGGGAATCCAAGATGGATTTTTGAAAGCTAGACACCTAGGGTAATCCAAGATGGGGTGACTTGTAGGGCTCTCACCACGTTCTGTTACCCAGAATCCTTTGCAAACAACAAACTTTGACAAAAAAACAAGATTTCCTTACATTTCGGTGACAGAAATTTCTGGAATCTGAGAGGAGCCACAAATTTCCTTCTACCCAGCATTCCCCCAAGTCCCCCAACAAAAATTATACCTCACTTGTGTGGGTAGGCCTACTGCCTGCGACAGGAAATGCCCCAAAACACAACGTGGACACATCACATTTTCCCAAAGAAAACAGAGGTGTTTTTTTGCAAAGTGCCTACCTGAGGATATTGGCCTCTAGCTCAGCCGGCACCAAGGGAAATCTACCAAACCTGTGCATTTTTGTAAACTAGACACCTAGGAAAATTCAAAATGGGGTGACTTGTGGGGCTCTCACCAGGTTCTGTTACCCAGAATCCTTTGCAAACCTCACAATTTGGCAAAAAAAAACACATTTTCCTCACATTTCGGTGACAGAAAGTCCTGCAACCTGAGAGGAGACACACATTTCCTTCACCAAGCATTCCCCTATGTCTCCCGATAAAAATGATACTTCACTTGTGTGAGTATGCCTACTGCCTGCGATAGGAAATGCCCCAAAACACAACATGGACACATCACATTATTCCAAAGAAAACAGAGGTGTTTGTTTGCAAAGTGCCTACCTGTGGATTTTGGCCTCCAGCTCAGCCGGCACCTAGGGAAACCTACCAAACCTGTGCATTTTTGAAAACTAGACACCTAGAAGAATCCAAGATGGGTGACCCATTGGGCTCTCACCAGGTTATGTTACCCAGAATCCCTTACAAACAACAACATTTGACAAAAAAACACATTTTCCTCATATTTCAGTGACAGAAAAATCTGGAATCTGAGAGAAGGCACATTTACCTTCCACCCAGCATTCCCCCAAGTCTCCCGATAAAAATGATACCTCACTTGTGTGGGTCGGCCTACTGCCTGAGACAGGAAGTGTCCCAAAACACAACATGGACACATCACATTTTTCCAAAGAAAACAGAGGTGTTTTTTGCAAAGTGCCTACCTTTGGATTTTAGACTCTAGCCCAGCCGGCACCTAGGGAAACCTACCAAATCTGTGATTTTTTCAAAACTAGACACCTAGGAGAATTCAAGATGGGGTGACTTGTGGGGCTCTCACCAAGTACTGTTACCGAGAATCCCTTGCAAACAGTAACATTTGACAAAAAAAACACGCTTTCCTCACATTTCGGTGACAGAAAGTTCTGTAATCTGAGAGGAGCCACACATTTCCTCCCACCCAGCGTTCCCCAAAGTCTCCCAATAAAAATTGTACCTCACTTATGTGGGTAGGCCTACTGCCTGCGACAGGAAATGCCCCAAAACACAACGTGGACACATCACATTTTCCCAAAGAAAACAGAGGTGTTTTTTTCAAAGTGCCTACCTGCGGATATTGGCCTCTAGCTCAGCCGGCACCAAGGGAAATCTACCAAACCTGTGCATTTTTGTAAACTAGACACCTAGGAAAATTCAAAATGGGGTGACTTGTGGGGCTCTCACTAGGCTCTGTTACCCAGAATCCCTTGCAAACAACAAACTTTGACAAAAAAACAAGTTTTCCTTACATTTCGGTGACAGAAGGTTCTGGAATCTGAGAGGAGCCACAAATTTCCTTCCACCCAGCTTTCCCCCAAGTCTCCCGATAAAAATGATACCTCACTTGTGTGGGTAGGCCTAGTTCCCGCGACAGGAAATGCCCCAAAACACAACATGGACACATCATATTTTCCCCAAAGAAAACTGAAGTGTTTTTTTACAAAGTGCCTATCTGTGGATTTTGGCCTCTAGCTCAGCCGCCTCCAACGGAAATCTACCAAATCTGTGCATTTTTAAAAACTAGACACTTGGGAAAATCCAAGATGGGGTGACTTGTGGGGCTCTCACCAGGTTCTGTTACTCAGAATCCTTTGCAAACCTCACAATTTGGTTAAAAAAACACTTTTTCCTCACATTTCGGTGACAGAAAGTCCTGGAACCTGAGAGGAGACACACATTTCTTTCACCCAGCACTCCCTTATGTCTCCCGATAAAAATGATACCTCACTTGTGTGGGTATACTTACTGCCTGCAACAGGAAATGCCCCAAAACACAACATGGACACATCACATTTTTCCAAAGAAAACAGAGGTTTTTTTTTTTTTGCAAAGTGCCTATCTGTGGATTTTGGCCGCCAGCTCAGCCGGCACCTGGGGAAACCAACCAAAACTGTGCATTTTTTAAAAAACTAGACACCTAGGAGAATCCAAGATGGGTGACTTGTGGGGCTCTCACCAGGTTCTGTTACCCAGAATCCCTTAGAAACAACAACATTTGACAAAAAAAACACATTTTCCTTACATTTCGGTGACAGAAAGTCCTGGAACCTGAGAGGAGACACACATTTCTTTCACCCAGCACTCCCTTATGTCTCCCGATAAAAATGATACCTCACTTGTGTGGGTATGCCTACTGCCTGCAACAGGAAATGCCCCAAAACACAACATGGACACATCACATTTTTCAAAAGAAAACAGAGTTGTTTTTTTTTGCAAAGTGCCTATCTCTGGATTTTGGCCTCCAGCTCAGCCGGCACCTGGGGAAAACAACCAAAACTGTGCATTTTTTTAAAAACTAGACACCTAGGAGAATCCAAGATGGGTGACTTGTGGGGCTCTCACCAGGTTCTGTTACCCAGAATCCCTTAGAAACAACAACATTTGACAAAAAAACACATTTTCCTTACATTTCGGTGACAGAAAAATCTGGAATCTGAGAGGAGGCACATTTCCCTTCCACCCAGCATTCCCCCAAGTCTCCCGATAAAAATGATGCATCACTTGTGTGGGTAGGCCTAGTGCCCGCGACAGGAAATGCCCCAATTCACAACGTGGACAGATCACATTTTCCCAAAGAAAACTGAAGTGTTTGTTGCAAAGTGCCTACCTCTGGATTTTGGCCTCTAGCTCAGCATGCACCAAGGGAAACCTACCAAACCTGTGCATTTTGAAAACTAGACACCTGGGGAATCCAAGATGGATTTTTGAAAGCTAGACACCTAGGGGAATCCAAGATGGGGTGACTTGTGGGGCTCTCACCAGGTTCTGTTACCCAGAATCCTTTGCAGACCTCAAAATTTGGCTAAAAAAACACTTTTTCCTCACATTTCTGTGACAGAAAGTTCTGGAATCTGTGAAGAGACACACATTTCCTTCCACCCAGCGTACCCCCAATTATCCCGATAAAAATGATACCTCACTTGTGTGGGTAGGTCTACAGACTGCAACAGAAATGCCCCAAAACACAACATGGACACATCACATTTTCCCAAAGAAAACTGAAGTGTTTCTTGCAAAGTGCCTATCTGTGGATATTGGCCTCTAGCTCAGCCGCATCCAATGGAAATCTACCAAATCTGTGCATTTTTGAAAACTAGACACCTAGGAGAAGCCAAGATGGGGTGACTTGTGGGGCTCTCACCAGGTTCTGCTACCCAGAATCCTTTGCAAACCTCACAATTTGGCTAAATAAACACTTTTTCCTCACATTTCGGTGACAGAAAGTGCTGGAACCTGAGAGGAGACACATTTCCTTCACCCAGTATTCCCCTATGTCTCCCAACAAAAATTATACCTCACTTGTGTGGGTAGGCCTACTGCCTGCGACAGGAAATGCCCCAAAACACAACATGGACACATCACATTTTTCCAAAGAAAACAGAGGGGTTTTTATGCAAAGTGCCTATCTGTGGATTTTGGCCTCCAGCTCAGCTGGCACCTAGGGAAACCTACCAAAACTGTGTATTTTTTAAAACTAGACACCTAGGGGAATGGGTGACTTGTGGGCCTCTCACCAGGTTCTGTTACACAGAATCCCTTACAAACAACAACATTTGACAAAAAAACAAATTTTCCTCACATTTCGGTGACAGAAAAATCTGGAATCTGAGAGGAGGCACATTTCCCTTCCACCCAGCATTCCCCCAAGTCTCCCGAAAAAAATTATACCTCACTTGTGTGGGTAGGCCTAGTGCCAGCGACAAGAAATGCCCCAATACACAACGTGGACACATCACATTTTCCCAAAGAAAACTGAAGTGTTTTTTGCAAAGTGCCTACCTCTGGATTTTGGACTCTAGCTCAGCATGCACCAAGGGAAAGCTACCAAATCTGTGCATTTTTCAAAACTAGACACCTAGGAGAATTCAAGATGGGGTGACTTGTGGGGCTCTCACCAAGTACTGTTACCGAGAATCCCTTGCAAACAGTAACATTTGACAAAAAAAACACGTTTTCCTCACATTTCGGTGACAGAAAGTTCTGTAATCTGAGAGGAGCCACACATTTCCTCCCACCCAGCGTTCCCCAAAGTCTCCCAATAAAAATTATACCTCACTTATGTGGGTAGGCCTACTGCCTGCGACAGGAAATGCCCCAAAACACAACGTGGACACATCACATTTTCCCAAAGAAAACAGAGGTGTTTTTTGCAAAGTGCCTACCTGCGGATATTGGCCTCTAGCTCAGCCGGCACCAAGGGAAATCTACCAAACCTGTGCATTTTTGTAAACTAGACACCTAGGAAAATTCAAAATGGGGTGACTTGTGGGGCTCTCACTAGGCTCTGTTATCCAGAATCCCTTGCAAACAACAAACTTTGACAAAAAAACAAGTTTTCCTTACATTTCGGTGACAGAAGGTTCTGGAATCTGAGAGGAGCCACAAATTTCCTTCCACCCAGCTTTCCCCCAAGTCTCCCGATAAAAATGATACCTCACTTGTGTAGGTAGGCCTAGTTCCCGCGACAGGAAATGCCCCAAAACACAACATGGACACATCACATTTTCCCCAAAGAAAACTGAAGTGTTTTTTACAAAGTGCCTATCTGTGGATATTGGCCTCTAGCTCAGCCGCCTCCAACGGAAATCTACCAAATCTGTGCATTTTTAAAAACTAGACACTTGGGAAAATCCAAGATGGGGTGACTTGTGGGGCTCTCACCAGGTTCTGTTACTCAGAATCCTTTGCAAACCTCACAATTTGGTTAAAAAAACACTTTTTCCTCACATTTCGGTGACAGAAAGTCCTGGAACCTGAGAGGAGACACACATTTCTTTCACCCAGCACTCCCTTATGTCTCCCGATAAAAATGATACCTCACTTGTGTGGGTATACTTACTGCCTGCAACAGGAAATGCCCCAAAACACAACATGGACACATCACATTTTTCCAAAGAAAACAGAGTTGTTTTTTTTTTGCAAAGTGCCTATCTGTGGATTTTGGCCTCCAGCTCAGCCGGCACCTGGGGAAACCAACCAAAACTGTGCATTTTTTAAAAAACTAGACACCTAGGAGAATCCAAGATGGGTGACTTGTGGGGCTCTCACCAGGTTCTGTTACCCAGAATCCCTTAGAAACAACAACATTTGACAAAAAAAAACAAATTTTCCTTACATTTCGGTGACAGAAAGTCCTGGAACCTGAGAGGAGACACACATTTCTTTCACCCAGCACTCCCTTATGTCTCCCGATAAAAATGATACCTCACTTGTGTGGGTATGCCTACTGCCTGCAACAGGAAATGCCCCAAAACACAACATGGACACATCACATTTTTCCAAAGAAAACAGAGGTTTTTTTTTTTTTGCAAAGTGCCTATCTGTGGATTTTGGCCGCCAGCTCAGCCGGCACCTGGGGAAACCAACCAAAACTGTGCATTTTTTAAAAAACTAGACACCTAGGAGAATCCAAGATGGGTGACTTGTGGGGCTCTCACCAGGTTCTGTTACCCAGAATCCCTTAGAAACAACAACATTTGACAAAAAAAACACATTTTCCTTACATTTCGGTGACAGAAAGTCCTGGAACCTGAGAGGAGACACACATTTCTTTCACCCAGCACTCCCTTATGTCTCCCGATAAAAATGATACCTCACTTGTGTGGGTATGCCTACTGCCTGCAACAGGAAATGCCCCAAAACACAACATGGACACATCACATTTTTCAAAAGAAAACAGAGTTGTTTTTTTTTGCAAAGTGCCTATCTCTGGATTTTGGCCTCCAGCTCAGCCGGCACCTGGGGAAAACAACCAAAACTGTGCATTTTTTTAAAAACTAGACACCTAGGAGAATCCAAGATGGGTGACTTGTGGGGCTCTCACCAGGTTCTGTTACCCAGAATCCCTTAGAAACAACAACATTTGACAAAAAAACACATTTTCCTTACATTTCGGTGACAGAAAAATCTGGAATCTGAGAGGAGGCACATTTCCCTTCCACCCAGCATTCCCCCAAGTCTCCCGATAAAAATGATGCATCACTTGTGTGGGTAGGCCTAGTGCCCGCGACAGGAAATGCCCCAATTCACAACGTGGACAGATCACATTTTCCCAAAGAAAACTGAAGTGTTTGTTGCAAAGTGCCTACCTCTGGATTTTGGCCTCTAGCTCAGCATGCACCAAGGGAAACCTACCAAACCTGTGCATTTTGAAAACTAGACACCTGGGGAATCCAAGATGGATTTTTGAAAGCTAGACACCTAGGGGAATCCAAGATGGGGTGACTTGTGGGGCTCTCACCAGGTTCTGTTACCCAGAATCCTTTGCAGACCTCAAAATTTGGCTAAAAAAACACTTTTTCCTCACATTTCTGTGACAGAAAGTTCTGGAATCTGTGAAGAGACACACATTTCCTTCCACCCAGCGTACCCCCAATTATCCCGATAAAAATGATACCTCACTTGTGTGGGTAGGTCTACAGACTGCAACAGAAATGCCCCAAAACACAACATGGACACATCACATTTTCCCAAAGAAAACTGAAGTGTTTCTTGCAAAGTGCCTATCTGTGGATATTGGCCTCTAGCTCAGCCGCATCCAATGGAAATCTACCAAATCTGTGCATTTTTGAAAACTAGACACCTAGGAGAAGCCAAGATGGGGTGACTTGTGGGGCTCTCACCAGGTTCTGCTACCCAGAATCCTTTGCAAACCTCACAATTTGGCTAAATAAACACTTTTTCCTCACATTTCGGTGACAGAAAGTGCTGGAACCTGAGAGGAGACACATTTCCTTCACCCAGTATTCCCCTATGTCTCCCAACAAAAATTATACCTCACTTGTGTGGGTAGGCCTACTGCCTGCGACAGGAAATGCCCCAAAACACAACATGGACACATCACATTTTTCCAAAGAAAACAGAGGGGTTTTTATGCAAAGTGCCTATCTGTGGATTTTGGCCTCCAGCTCAGCTGGCACCTAGGGAAACCTACCAAAACTGTGTATTTTTTAAAACTAGACACCTAGGGGAATGGGTGACTTGTGGGCCTCTCACCAGGTTCTGTTACACAGAATCCCTTACAAACAACAACATTTGACAAAAAAACAAATTTTCCTCACATTTCGGTGACAGAAAAATCTGGAATCTGAGAGGAGGCACATTTCCCTTCCACCCAGCATTCCCCCAAGTCTCCCGAAAAAAATTATACCTCACTTGTGTGGGTAGGCCTAGTGCCAGCGACAAGAAATGCCCCAATACACAACGTGGACACATCACATTTTCCCAAAGAAAACTGAAGTGTTTTTTGCAAAGTGCCTACCTCTGGATTTTGGACTCTAGCTCAGCATGCACCAAGGGAAAGCTACCAAATCTGTGCATTTTTCAAAACTAGACACCTAGGAGAATTCAAGATGGGGTGACTTGTGGGGCTCTCACCAAGTACTGTTACCGAGAATCCCTTGCAAACAGTAACATTTGACAAAAAAAACACGTTTTCCTCACATTTCGGTGACAGAAAGTTCTGTAATCTGAGAGGAGCCACACATTTCCTCCCACCCAGCGTTCCCCAAAGTCTCCCAATAAAAATTATACCTCACTTATGTGGGTAGGCCTACTGCCTGCGACAGGAAATGCCCCAAAACACAACGTGGACACATCACATTTTCCCAAAGAAAACAGAGGTGTTTTTTGCAAAGTGCCTACCTGCGGATATTGGCCTCTAGCTCAGCCGGCACCAAGGGAAATCTACCAAACCTGTGCATTTTTGTAAACTAGACACCTAGGAAAATTCAAAATGGGGTGACTTGTGGGGCTCTCACTAGGCTCTGTTATCCAGAATCCCTTGCAAACAACAAACTTTGACAAAAAAACAAGTTTTCCTTACATTTCGGTGACAGAAGGTTCTGGAATCTGAGAGGAGCCACAAATTTCCTTCCACCCAGCTTTCCCCCAAGTCTCCCGATAAAAATGATACCTCACTTGTGTAGGTAGGCCTAGTTCCCGCGACAGGAAATGCCCCAAAACACAACATGGACACATCACATTTTCCCCAAAGAAAACTGAAGTGTTTTTTACAAAGTGCCTATCTGTGGATATTGGCCTCTAGCTCAGCCGCCTCCAACGGAAATCTACCAAATCTGTGCATTTTTAAAAACTAGACACTTGGGAAAATCCAAGATGGGGTGACTTGTGGGGCTCTCACCAGGTTCTGTTACTCAGAATCCTTTGCAAACCTCACAATTTGGTTAAAAAAACACTTTTTCCTCACATTTCGGTGACAGAAAGTCCTGGAACCTGAGAGGAGACACACATTTCTTTCACCCAGCACTCCCTTATGTCTCCCGATAAAAATGATACCTCACTTGTGTGGGTATACTTACTGCCTGCAACAGGAAATGCCCCAAAACACAACATGGACACATCACATTTTTCCAAAGAAAACAGAGTTGTTTTTTTTTTGCAAAGTGCCTATCTGTGGATTTTGGCCTCCAGCTCAGCCGGCACCTGGGGAAACCAACCAAAACTGTGCATTTTTTAAAAAACTAGACACCTAGGAGAATCCAAGATGGGTGACTTGTGGGGCTCTCACCAGGTTCTGTTACCCAGAATCCCTTAGAAACAACAACATTTGACAAAAAAAAACAAATTTTCCTTACATTTCGGTGACAGAAAGTCCTGGAACCTGAGAGGAGACACACATTTCTTTCACCCAGCACTCCCTTATGTCTCCCGATAAAAATGATACCTCACTTGTGTGGGTATGCCTACTGCCTGCAACAGGAAATGCCCCAAAACACAACATGGACACATCACATTTTTCCAAAGAAAACAGAGTTGTTTTTTTTTTGCAAAGTGCCTATCTGTGGATTTTGGCCTCCAGCTCAGCCGGCACCTGGGGAAACCAACCAAAACTGTGCATTTTTTTAAAAACTAGACACCTAGGAGAATCCAAGATGGGTGACTTGTGGGGCTCTCACCAGGTTCTGTTACCCAGAATCCCTTAGAAACAACAACATTTGACAAAAAAACACATTTTCCTTACATTTCGATGACAGAAAAATCTGGAATCTGAGAGGAGGCACATTTCCCTTCCACCCAGCATTCCCCCAAATCTCCCGATAAAAATGATGCCTCACTTGTGTGGGTAGGCCTAGTGCCCGCGACAGGAAATGCCCCTATTCACAACGTGGACAGATCACATTTTCCCAAAGAAAACTGAAGTGTTTGTTGCAAAGTGCCTACCTCTGGATTTTGGCCTCTAGCTCAGCATGCACCAAGGGAAACCTACCAAATCTGTGCATTTTGAAAACTAGACACCTTGGGAATCCAAGATGGATTTTTGAAAGCTAGACACCTAGGGGAATCCAAGATGGGGTGACTTGTGGGGCTCTCACCAGGTTCTGTTACCCAGAATCCTTTGCAGACCTCAAAATTTGGCTAAAAAAACACTTTTTCCTCACATTTCTGTGACAGAAAGTTCTGGAATCTGTGAAGAGGCACACATTTCCTTCCACCCAGCGTACCCCTAATTATCCCTATAAAAATTATACCTCACTTGTGTGGGTAGGTCTACAGACTGCAACAGAAATGCCCCAAAACACAACATGGCCACATCACATTTTCCCAAAGAAAACTGAAGTGATTCTTGCAAAGTGTCTACCAGTGGATATTGGCCTCTAGCTCAGCCGCATCCAATGGAAATCTACCAAATCTGTGCATTTTTGAAAACTAGACACCTAGGAGAAGCCAAGATGGGGTGACTTGTGGGGCTCTCACCAGGTTCTGCTACCCAGAATCCTTTGCAAACCTCACAATTTGGCTAAATAAACACTTTTTCCTCACATTTCGGTGACAGAAAGTGCTGGAACCTGAGAGGAGACACACATTTCCTTCACCCAGTATTCCCCTATGTCTCCCAACAAAAATGATACCTCACTTGTGTGAGTAGGCCTACTGCCTGCGACAGGAAATGCCCCAAAACACAACATGGACACATCACATTTTTCCAAAGAAAACAGAGGGGTTTTTATGCAAAGTGCCTATCTGTGGATTTTGGCCTCCAGCTCAGCTGGCACCTAGGGAAACCTACCAAAACTGTGTATTTTTTAAAACTAGACACCTAGGGGAATGGGTGACTTGTGGGCCTCTCACCAGGTTCTGTTACACAGAATCCCTTACAAACAACAACATTTGACAAAAAAACACATTTTCCTCACATTTCGGTGACAGAAAAATCTGGAATCTGAGAGGAGGCACATTTCCCTTCCACCCAGCATTCCCCCAAGTCTCCCGATAAAAATGATACCTCACTTGTGTGGGTAGGCATAGTGCCAGCGACAAGAAATGCCCCAATACACAACGTGGACACATCACATTTTCCCAAAGAAAACTGAAGTGTTTTTTGCAAAGTGCCTACCTCTGGATTTTGGCCTCTAGCTCAGCATGCACCTAGGGAAAGATACCAAATCTGTGCATTTTGAAAACTAGGGGAATCCAAGATGGATTTTTGAAAGCTAGACACCTAGGGTAATCCAAGATGGGGTGACTTGTAGGGCTCTCACCAGGTTCTGTTACCCAGAATCCTTTGCAAACCTCAAAATTTGGCTAAAAAAACACTTTTTCCTCACATTTCTGTGACAGAAAGTTCTGGAATCTGAGAGGAGCCACAAATTTAATTCCACCCAGCGTTCCCCCAAGTCTACCGATAAAAATGATACCTCACTTGTGTGGGTAGGCCTAGTGCCCGTGACAGGAAGTGCCCCAAAACACAACGTGGACACATTATATTTTCCCAAAGAAAACAGAGGTGTTTTTTCCAAAGTGCCTACCTGTGGATTTTGGCCTCTAGCTCAGCCGGCACCTATGGAAACCTACCAAACCTGTGCATTATTGAAAACCAGACACCTAGGGGAATCCAATATAAGGTAGCTTGTTGGGCTCTCACCAGGTTCTGTTACCCAGAATCCTTAGCAAACAACAAACTTTGAAAAAAAAAAAGATTTCCTTACATTTCGGTGACAGAAATTTCTGGAATCTGAGAGGAGCCACAAATTTCCTTCTACCCAGCATTCCCCCAAGTCTCCCAACAAAAATTATACATCACTTGTGTGGGTAGGCCTACTGCCTGCGACAGGAAATGCCCCAAAACACAACGTGGACACATCACATTTTCCCAAAGAAAACAGAGGTGTTTTTTTGCAAAGTGCCTACCTGAGGATATTGGCCTCTAGCTCAACCGGCACCAAGGGAAATCTACCAAACCTGTGCATTTTTGTAAACTAGACACCTAGGAAAATTCAAAATGGGGTGACTTGTGGGGCTCTCACCAGGTTCTGTTACCCAGAATCCTTTGCAAACCTCAGAATTTGGCTAAAAAAACACATTTTCCTCACATTTCGGTGACAGAAAGTCCTGCAACCTGAGAGGAGACACACATTTCCTTCACCCAGCATTCCCCTATGTCTCCCGATAAAAATGATACTTCACTTGTGTGAGTATGCCTACTGCCTGTGATAGGAAATGCCCCAAAACACAACATGGACACATCACATTATTCCAAAGAAAACAGAGGTGTTTGTTTGCAAAGTGCCTACCTGTGGATTTTGGCCTCCAGCTCAGCCGGCACCTAGGGAAACCTACCAAACCTGTGCATTTTTGAAAACTAGACACCTAGAAGAATCCAAGATGGGTGACCCACTGGGCTCTCACCAGGTTATGTTACCCAGAATCCCTTACAAACAACAACATTTGACAAAAAAACACATTTTCCTCTTATTTCGGTGACAGAAAAATCTGGAATCTGAGAGAAGGCACATTTCCCTTCCACCCAGCATTCCCCCAAGTCTCCTGATAAAAATGATACCTCACATGTGTTTGGGTAGGCCTAATGCCCGCAACAGGAAATGCCCCAATACACAACGTGGACACATCACATTTTCCCAAAGAAAACTGAAGTGTTTTTTGCAAAGTGCCTACCTCTGAATTTTGGCCTCTAGCTCAGCATGCACCAAGGGAAACCTACCAAATGTGTGCATTTTGAAAACTAGACATCTAGGGGAATCCAAGATGGATTTTTGAAAGCTAGACACCTAGGGGAATCCAAGATGGGGTAACTTGTAGGGCTCTCGCCAGGTTCTGTTACCCAGAATCCTTTGCAAACCTCAAAATTTGGCTAAAAACATTTTTTCCTCACATTTCTGTGACAGAAAGTTCTGGAATCTGTGAGGAGACACACATTAGCTTCCACCCAGCGTTCCCCCAAGTATCCAGATAAAAATGATACCTCACTTGTGTGGGTAGGCCTACAGCCTGCAACAGGAAATGCCCCCAAAAACAACATAGACACATCACATTTTTCCAAAGAAAACAGAGGTGTTTTTTTGCAAAGTGCCTACACATGGATTTTGGCCTCTAGCTCAGCCGGCACCCATGGAAACCTACCAAACCTGTGCATTTTTTTAAACTAGACACTTAGGGGAATCCAAGATGTGGTGACTTGTGGGGCTCTCACCAGTTTGTGTTACCCAGAATCCTTGGCAAACCCCACAATTTGGCTGAAACAACACTTTTCCCTCACATTTCGGTGACAGAATGTTTTGGAATCTGAGAGGAGCCACAAATTTCTTTCCATCCAGCGTTCCCCCAAGTCTCCTGATAAAAATGATACCTCACTTGCGTGGGTAGGGCTAGTGCCTGTGACAGGAAATGACTCAAAACACAACATGGGCACATCACATTTTTCCAAAGAAAACAGAGGTGTTTTTTTGCAAAGTGCCTACCTGTGGATTTTGGCCTCTAGCTCAGCCGGCACCTAAGGAAACCTACCAAACCTGTGCATTTTCTAACACTAGACACCTAGGAGAATCCAAGATGGGGTGACTTGTGGGGCTCTCACCAGGTTCTGTTACCCAGAATCCCTTGCAAACAACACAATTTGACAAACAAAACACGTTTTCCTCACATTTCGGTGACAGAAATTCTGGAATCTGAGAGAACAGACAAATTTCCTTCCACCCAGCATTCCCCAAAGTCTCCCGATAAAAATTATACCTCAGTTGTGTGGGTAGGCCTACTGCCTGCGACAGGAAATGTCACAAAAAACACCACATGGACACATCACATATTTCCAAAGAAAACAGAGGTGTTTTTTTGCAATGTGCCTCCCTGTGGATATTGGCCTCTAGCTCAGCCAGCACCAACGGAAATCTACCAAATCTGTGCATTTTATAAAACTAGACACCTAGACGAATCCAAGATGGGGTGACTTGTGGGGCTCTCACCAACTTCTGTTACCGAGAATCCCTTGCAAACAACAATATTTGACAAAAAAAACACATTTTCCTCACATTTCGGTGACAGAAAGTTCTGGAATCTGAGAAGAGCGACAAATTTCCTTCCACCCAGCATTCCCCCAAGTCTCCCGATAAAAATGATACCTCACTTGTGCCTAGTGCCCGTGACAGGAAATGCCCCAAAAAACAATTTGGACACATCACATTTTCCCAAAGAAACCTGAAGTGTTTTTTGCAAAGTGCCTACCTGTGGATATTGGCCTCTACCTCAGCTGGCACCAACGGAAATTTACCAAATCTGTGTATTTTTTAAAACTAGACACCTGGAGGAATCCAAGATGGGGTGACTTCTGGGGCTCTCACCAGGTTCTGTTACCCAGAATCCTTTGCAAACCTCAAACATTGGCTAAAAAACAAATTTTCCTCAAATTTCGGCGACAGACAGTTCTGGAATCTGAGAGGAGCCACAAATTTCCTTCACCCAGCATTCCCCTATGTCTCCCGATAAAAATGATACCTCACTTGTGTGAGTAGGCCTACTGCCTGCGACAGGAAATGCCCCAAAACACAACATGGACACATCACATTTTTCCAAAGAAAACTGAAGTGTTTTTTGCAAAGTGCCTATCTGTGGATATTGGCCTCTAGCTCAGCCGCATCCAATGGAAATCTACCAAATCTGTGCATTTTTGAAAACTAGACACCTAGGAGAAGCCAAGATGGGGTGACTTGTGGGGCTCTCACCAGGTTCTGCTACACAGAATCCTTTGCAAACCTCACAATTTGGCTAAAAAAACACTTTTTCCTCACATTTCGGTGACAGAAAGTGCTGGAACCTGAGAGGAGACACACATTTCCTTCACCCAGCATTCCCCTTTGTCTCCCGATAAAAATTATACCTCACTTGTGTGGGTAGGCCTACTGCCTGCGACAGGAAATGCCCCAAAACACAACATGGACACATCACATTATTCCAAAGAAAACAGAGGTGTTTGTTTACAAAGTGCCTACCTGTGGATTTTGGCCTCCAGCTCAGCCGGCACCTAGGGAAACCTACCAAACCTGTGCATTTTTGAAAACTAGACACCTAGAAGAATGGGTGACCCATTGGGCTCTCACCAGGTTATGTTACCCAGAATCCCTTACAAACAACAACATTTGACAAAAAAACACATTTTCCTCATATTTCAGTGACAGAAAAATCTGGAATCTGAGAGAAGGCACATTTCCCTTCCACCCAGCATTCCCCCAAGTCTCCTGATAAAAATGATACCTCACATGTGTTTGGGTAGGCCTAGTGCCCGCGACAGGAAATGCCCCAATACACAACGTGGACACATCACATTTTCCCAAAGAAAACTGAAGTGTTTTTTGCAAAGTGCCTACCTCTGAATTTTGGCCTCGGGCTCAGCATGCACCAAGGGAAACCTACCAAATGTGTGCATTTTGAAAACTAGACATCTAGGGGAATCCAAGATGGATTTCTGAAAGCTAGACACCTAGGGTAATCCAAGATGGGGTGACTTGTAGGGCTCTCACCAGGTTCTGTTACCCAGAATCCTTTGCAAACCTCAAAATTTGGCTAAAAAAACACTTTTTCCTCACATTTCTGTGACAGAAAGTTCTGGAATCTGAGAGGAGCCACAAATTTAATTCCACCCAGCGTTCCCCCAAGTCTACCGATAAAAATGATACCTCACTTGTGTGGGTAGGGCTAGTGCCCGCGACAGGAAGTGCCCCAAAACACAACGTGGACACATTATATTTTCCCAAAGAAAACAGAGGTGTTTTTTCCAAAGTGCCTACCTGTGGATTTTGGCCTCTAGCTCAGCCGGCACCTACGGAAACCTACCAAACCTGTGCATTTTTGAAAAACAGACACCTAGGGGAATCCAATATGAGGTGACTTGTTGGGCTCTCACCAGGTTCTGTTACCCAGAATCCTTTGCAAACAACAAACTTTGACAAAAAAAACAGGATTTCCTTACATTTCGGTGTCAGAAAGTTCTGGAGTCTGAGAGGAGCCAAACATTTCCTTCTACCCAGCATTCCCCCAAGTCTCCCAACAAAAATTATACCTCACTTGTGTGGGTAGGCCTACTGCCTGCGACAGGAAATGCCCCAAAACACAACGTGGACACATCACATTTTCCCAAAGAAAACAGAGGTGTTTTTTTGCAAAGTGCCTACCTGAGGATATTGGCCTCTAGCTCAGCCGGCACCAAGGGAAATCTACCAAACCTGTCCATTTTTGTAAACTAGACACCTAGGAAAATTCAAAATGGGGTGACTTGTGGGGCTCTCACCAGGTTATGTTACCCAGAATCCCTTACAAACAACAACATTTGACAAAAAAACACATTTTCCTCATATTTCGGTGACAGAAAAATCTAGAATCTGAGAGAAGGCACATTTCCCTTCCACCCAGCATTCCCCCAAGTCTCCTGATAAAAATGATACCTCACACGTGTTTGGGTAGGCCTAGTGCCCGCGACAGGAAATGCCCCAATACACAACGTGGACACATCACATTTTCCCAAAGAAAACTGAAGTGTTTTTTGCAAAGTGCCTACCTCTGAATTTTGGCCTCTAGCTCAGCATGCACCAAGGGAAACCTACCAAATGTGTGCATTTTGAAAACTAGACATCTAGGGGAATCCAAGATGGATTTTTGAAAGCTAGACACCTAGGGGAATCCAAGATGGGGTGACTTGTAGGGCTCTCACCAGGTTCTGTTACCCAGAATCCTTTGCAAACCTAAAATATGGCTAAAAAACACTTTTTCCTCACATTTCTGTGACAGAAAGTTCTGGAATCTGTGAGGAGACACACATTACCTTCCACCCAGCGTTCCCCCAAGTATCCCGATAAAAATGATACCTCACTTGTGTGGGTAGGCCTACAGCCTGCAACAGGAAATGCCCCAAAAAACAACATAGACACATCACATTTTTCCAAAGAAAACAGAGGTGTTTTTTTGCAAAGTGCCTACACGTGGATTTTAGCCTCTAGCTCAGCCGGCACCCAGGGAAACCTACCAAACCTGTGCATTTTTTAAAACTAGACACTTAGGGGAATCCAAGATGTGGTGACTTGTGGGGCTCTCACCAGGTTGTGTTAGCCAGAATCCTAGGCAAACCCCGCAATTTGGCTGAAACAACACTTTTTCCTCACATTTCGGTGACAGAATGTTTTGGAATCTGAGAGGAGCCACAAATTTCTTTCCATCCAGCGTTCCCCCAAGTCTCCTGATAAAAATGATACCTCACTTGAGTGGGTAGGCCTAGTGCCTGTGACAGCAAATGCCTCAAAACACAACATGGGCACATCACATTTTTCCAAAGAAAACAGAGGTGTTTTTTTGCAAAGTGCCTACCTGTGGATTTTGGCCTCTAGCTCAGCCGCCACTTAAGGAAACCTACCAAAGCTGTGCATTTTCTAACACTAGACACCTAGGAGAATCCAAGATGGGGTGACTTGTGGGGCTCTCACCAGGTTCTGTTACCCAGAATCCCTTGCAAACAACACAAGTTGACAAACAAAACACGTTTTCCTCACATTTCGGTGACAGAAAGTTCTGGAATCTGAGAGAACAGACAAATTTCCTTCCACCCAGCATTCCCCAAAGTCTCCCGATAAAAATTATACCTCACTTGTGTGGGTAGGCCTACTGCCTGCGACAGGAAATGTCACAAAAAACACCACATGGACACATCACATATTTCCAAAGAAAACAGAGGTGTTTTTTTGCAAAGTGCCTACCTTTGGATTTTGGCGTCTAGCTCAGCCAGCACCTAGGGAAACCTATCAAACCTGTGCTTTTTTTAAAACTAGACATCTAGGAGAATTCAAGATGGGGTGACGTGTGGGGCTCTCACCAGGTTCTGTTACCCAAAATCCCTTGCAAACAACAACATTTGACAAAAAAAACACAATTCCTTACATTTCGGTGACAGAAAGTTCTGGAATCTGAGAGGAGCCACAAATTTCCTTCCACCAAGCATTCTCTCAAGTCTCCCGATAAAAATAACACCTCAGTTGTGTGGGTTGGCCAAGTGCCCGTGAGAGGAAATGTCTCAAAACACATTAGGGACACATCACATTTTCCCAAAGAAAACTGAAGTGTTTTTTGCAAAGTGCCTACCTGTGGATATTGGCCTCTAGCTCAGCTGGCACCAACGGAAATCTACCAAATCTGTGCATTTTCTAAAACTAGACACCTAGACGAATCCAAGATGGGGTGACTTGTGGGGCTCTCACCAACTTCTGTTACTGAGAATCCCTTGCAAACAACAACATTTGACAAAAAAAACACATTTTCCTCACATTTCGGTGACAGAAAGTTCTGGAATCTGAGAAGAGCCACAAATTTCCTTCCACCCAGCATTCCCCAAGTCTCCCGATAAAAATTATACCTCACTTGTGTGGGTAGGCCTAGTGCCCGTGACAGGAAATGCCCCAAAACACAATTTGGACACATCACATTTTCCCAAAGAAAACTGAAGTGTTTTTTGCAAAGTGCCTACCTGTGTATATTGGCCTCTACCTCAGCCGGCACCAACGGAAATTTACCAAATCTGTGCATTTTTTAAAACTAGACCCCTGGAGGAATCCAAGATGGGGTAACTTCTGGGGCTCTCCCCAGGTTCTGTTTCCCAGAATACTTTGCAAACCTCAAAAATTGGCTAAAAAACAAATTTTCCTCACATTTCGGCGACAGACAGTTCTGGAATCTGAGAGGAGCCACAAATTTCCTTCACCCAGCATTCCCCTATGTCTCCCGATAAAAATGATACCTCACTTGTGTGAGTAGGCCTACTGCCTGCGACAGGAAATGCCCCAAAACACAACATGGACACATCACATTATTCCAAAGAAAACAGAGGGGTTTGTTTGCAAAGTGCCTACCTGTGGATTTTGGCCTCCAGCTCAGCCGGCACCTAGGGAAACCTACCAAACCTGTGCATTTTTTAAAACTAGACACCTAGAAGAATCCAAGATGGGTGACCCATTGGGCTCTCACCAGGTTGTGTTACCCAGAATCCCTTACAAACAACAACATTTGACAAAAGAACACATTTTCCTCATATTTCGGTGACAGAAAAATCTGGAATCTGAGAGAAGGCACATTTCCCTTCCACCCAGCATTCCCCCAAGTCTCCTGATAAAAATGATACCTCACATGTGTTTGGGTAGGCCTAGTGCCCGCAACAGGAAATGCCCCAATACACAACGTGGACACATCACATTTTCCCAAAGAAAACTGAAGTGTTTTTTGCAAAGTGCCTACCTCTGAATTTTGGTCTCTAGCTCAGCATGCACCAAGGGAAACCTATCAAATGTGTGCATTTTGAAAACTAGGCATCTAGGGGAATCCAAGATGGATTTTTGAAAGCTAGACACCTAGGGGAATCCAAGATGGGGTGACTTGTAGGGCTCTCACCAGGTTCTGTTACCCAGAATCCTTTGCAAACCTCAAAATTTGGCTAAAAAACACTTTTTCCTCACATTTCTGTGACAGAAAGTTCTGCAATCTGTGAGGAGACACACATTACCTTCCACCCAGCGTTCCCCCAAGTATCCCGATAAAAATTATACCTCACTTGTGTGGGTAGGCCTACAGCATGCAACAGGAAATGCCCCAAAAAACAACATAGACACATCACATTTTTCCAAAGAAAACAGAGGTGTTTTTTTGCAAAGTGCCTACACGTGGATTTTGGCCTCTAGCTCAGCCGGCACCCAGGGAAACCTACCAAACCTGTGCATTTTTTAAAACTAGACACTTAGGGGAATCCAAGATGTGGTGACTTGTGGGGCTCTCACCAGCTTGTGTTAGCCAGAATCCTTGGCAAACCCCGCAATTTGGCTGAAACAACACTTTTTCCTCACATTTCGGTGACAGAATGCTTTGGAATCTGAGAGGAGCCACAAATTTCTTTCCATCCAGCGTTCCCCCAAGTCTCCTGATAAAAATGATACCTCACTTGCGTGGGTAGGCCTAGTGCCTGTGACAGAAAATGCCTCAAAACACAACATGGGCACATCACATTTTTCCAAAGAAAACAGAGGTGTTTTTTTTGCAAAGTGCCTACCTGTGGATTTTGGCCTCTAGCTCAGCCGGCACCTAAGGAAACCTACCAAACCTGTGCATTTTCTAACACTAGACACCTAGGAGAATCCAAGATGGGGTGACTTGTGGGGCTATCACCAGGTTCTGTTACCCAGAATCCCTTGCAAACAACACAATTTGACAAACAAAACACGTTTTCCTCACATTTCGTTAACAGAAAGTTCTGGAATCTGAGAGGACAGACAAATTTCCTTCCACCCAGCATTCCCCCAAGTCTCCCGATAAAAATTATACCTCACTTGTGTGGGTATGCCTACTGCCTGCGTCAGGAAATGTCACAAAAAACACCACATGGACACATCACATATTTCCAAAGAAAACAGAGGTTTTTTTTGCAAAGTGCCTACCTTTGGATTTTGGCATCTAGCTCAGCCAGCACCTAGGGAAACCTACCAAACCTGTGCTTTTTTAAAAACTAGACATCTAGGAGAATTCAAGATGGGGTGACATGTGGGGCTCTCACCAGCTTGTGTTAGCCAGAATCCTTGGCAAACCCCGCAATTTGGCTGAAACAACACTTTTTCCTCACATTTCGGTGACAGAATGTTTTGGAATCTGAGAGGAGCCACAAATTTCTTTCCATCCAGCGTTCCCCCAAGTCTCCTGATAAAAATGATACCTCACTTGCGTGGGTAGGCCTAGTGCCTGTGACAGAAAATGCCTCAAAACACAACATGGGCACATCACATTTTTCCAAAGAAAACAGAGGTGTTTTTTTGCAAAGTGCCTACCTGTGGATTTTGGCCTCTAGCTCAGCCGGCACCTAAGGAAACCTACCAAACCTGTGCATTTTCTAACACTAGACACCTAGGAGAATCCAAGATGGGGTGACTTGTGGGGCTATCACCAGGTTCTGTTACCCAGAATCCCTTGCAAACAACACAATTTGACAAACAAAACACGTTTTCCTCACATTTCGTTAACAGAAAGTTCTGGAATCTGAGAGGACAGACAAATTTCCTTCCACCCAGCATTCCCCCAAGTCTCCCGATAAAAATTATACCTCACTTGTGTGGGTATGCCTACTGCCTGCGTCAGGAAATGTCACAAAAAACACCACATGGACACATCACATATTTCCAAAGAAAACAGAGTTTTTTTTTGCAAAGTGCCTACCTTTGGATTTTGGCATCTAGCTCAGCCAGCACCTAGGGAAACCTACCAAACCTGTGCTTTTTTAAAAACTAGACATCTAGGAGAATTCAAGATGGGGTGACATGTGGGGCTCTCACCAGGTTCTGTTACCCAAAATGCCTTGCAAACAACAAAATTTGACAAAAAAAACACAATTCCTTACATTTCGGTGACAGAAAGTGCTGGAATCTGAGAGGAGCCACACATTTCCTTCCACCAAGCATTCCCCCAAGTCTCCCGATAAAAATGATACCTCACTTGTGTGGGTAGGCCTAGTGCCCATGACAGGAAATGTCTCAAAACACATTAGGGACACATCACATTTTTCCAAAGAAAGCTGAAGTGTTTTTTGCAAAGTGCCTACCTGTGGATATTGGCCTCTAGCTCAGCCGGCACCAACGGAAATCTACCAAATCTGTGCATTTTTTTTTTAAAACAAGACACCTAGATGAATCCAAGATGGGGTGACTTGTGGGGCTCTCACCAACTTCTGTTACCGAGAATCCCTTGCAAACAACAACATTTGACAAAAAAAACACATTTTCCTCACATTTCGGTGGCAGAAAGTCCTGGAATCTGAGAAGAGCCACAAATTTCCTTCCACCCAGCATTCCCCCAAGTCTCCCGATAAAAATGATACCTCACTTGTGTGGGTAGGCCTACTGCCTGCGACAGGAAATGCCCCAAAACACAACGTGGACACATCACATTTTCCCAAAGAAAACAGAGGTGTTTTTTTGCAAAGTGCCTACCTGAGGATATTGGCCTCTAGCTCAGCCGGCACCAAGGGAAATCTACCAAACCTGTGCATTTTTGTAAACTAAACACCTAGGAAAATTCAAAATGGGGTGACTTGTGGGGCTCTCACCAGGTTCTGTTACCCAGAATCCTTTGCAAACATCACAATTTGGCTAAAAAAACACATTTTCCTCACATTTCGGTGACAGAAAGTCCTGCAACCTGAGAGGAGGCACACATTTCCTTCCACCCTGCATTCCCCCAAGTCTCCCGATAAAAATGATACCTCACTTGTGTGGGTAGGCCTACAGCCTGCAACAGGAAATGCCCCAAAACACAACATGGACACATCACATTTTCCCAAAGAAAACTGAAGTGTTTTTTGCAAAGTGCCTATCTGTGGATATTGGCCTCTAGCTCAGCCGCCTGCAATGGAAATCTACCAAATCTGTGCATTTTTGAAAACTACACACCTAGAAGAATCCAAGATGTGGTGACTTGTGGGGCTCTCACCAGGTTGTGTTACCCAGAATCCTTTGCAAACCTCACAATTTGGCTGAAACAACACTTTTTCCTCACATTTCGGTGACAGAAAGTTTTGGAATCTGAGAGGAGCCACAAATTTCTTTCCACCCAGCGTTCCCCCAAGTCTCCTGATAAAAATGATACCTCACTTGTGTGGGTAGGCCTAGTGCCTACAACAGGAAATGCCCCAAAACACAACATGGACACATCACATTTTTCCAAAGAAAACAGAAGTGTTTTTTTGCAAAGTGCCTACCTGTGGATTTGGGCCTCCAGCTCAGCCGCCACCTAAGGAAACCTACCAAACATTTGCATTTTCTAAAACTAGACACCTAGGGGAATTCAAGATGGGGTGACTTGTGGGGCTCTCACCAGGTTCTGTTACCCAGAATCCCTTGCAAATAACACAATTTGACAAACAAAACACGTTTTCCTCACATTTCGGTGACAGAAAGTTCTGGAATCTGAGAGGACAGACAAATTTCCTGCCACCCAGCATTCCCACAAGTCTCCCGATAAGAATTATACCTCACTTGTGTGGGTAGGCCTACTGCCTGCAATAGGAAATGTCCCAAAAAAAAACACATGGACACATGAAATTTTTTACAAAGAAAACAGAGGTGTTTTTTTGCAAAGTGACTACCTCTGGATTTTGGCATCTAGCTCAGCCGGCACCTAGGAAAACCTACCAAACCTGTGCATTATTATAAAACTAGACACCTAGACGAATCCAAGATGGGGTGACTTGTGGGGGTCTCACCAACTTCTGTTACCGAGAATCCCTTGCAAACAACAACATTTGACAACCTCACATTTCGGTGACAGAAAGTTCTGGAATCTGAGAAGAGCCACAAATTTCCTTCCTCCCAGCATTTCCCCAAGTCTCCCAATAAAAATTATACCTCACTTGTGTGGGTAGGCCTAGTGCCCGCAACAGGAAATGCCCCAATACACAACGTGGACACATCACTTTTTCCCAAAGAAAACTAAAGTATTTTTTGCAAAGTGCCTACCTGTGGATATTGGCCTCTAGCTCAGCCGCACCAAGGGAAACATACCAAATCTGTGCATTTTGAAAACTAGACACCTAGGGGAATCCAAGATGGATTTTCGAAAGCTAGACACCTAGGGGAATCTAAGATGGGTGGACTTGTAAGGCTCTCACCAGGTTCTTTTACCCAGAATCCTTTGCAAACCTCAAAATTTGGCTAAAAAACACTTTTTCCTCACATTTCTGTGACAGAAAGTTCTGGAATCTGTGAGGAGACACACATTACCTTCCACCCAGTGTTCCCCCAAGTATTACGATAAAAATGATACCTCACTTGTGTGGGTAGGCCTACAGCCTGCAACAGGAAATATCCCCAAAACACAACATGGACACATCACATTTTTCCAAAGAAAACAGAGGTGTTTTTTTGCAAAGTGCCTGCACGTGGATTTTGGCCTCTAGCTCAGCCGGCACCCAGGGAAACCTACCAAACCTGAGCATTTTTGAAAACTAGACACCTGGGGGAATGCAAGATGTGGTGACTTGTGGGGCACTCACCAGGTTCTGTTACCCAGAATTGTTGGCAAACCTCACAATTTGGCTGAAACAACACTTTTTCCTCACATTTTGGTGACAGAAAGTTTTGGAATCTGAGAGGAGCCACACATTTCTTTCCACCCAGCATTCCCCCAAGTCTCTTGATAAAAATGATACCTCACTTGTGTGGGTAGGCCTAGTGCCTGTGAAAGGAAATGCCCCAAAACACAACATGGACACATCACATTTTTCCAAAGAAAACAGAGGTGTTTTTTTGCAAAGTGCTTACATGTGGATTTTGGCCTCTAGCTCATCCGGCACCTAAACATACCTACCAAACCTGTGCATTTTCTAAAACTAGACACCTAGGAGAATTCAAGATGGGGTGACTTGTGGGGATCTCACCAAGTTCTGTTACCCAGAATCCCTTGCAAACAACACAATTTGACAAACAAAACAAGTTTTCCTCACATTTCGGTGACAGAATCTTCTGGAATCTGAGAGGACAGACAAATTTCCTTCCGCCCAGCATTTCCCCAAGTCTCCCGATAAAAATTATACCTCACTTGTGTGGGTAGGCCTACTGCCTGCGACAGGAAACGCCCCCAAAACACAACATGGACACATCACATTTTTCCAAAGAAAACAGAGGTGTTTTTTTACAAAGTGCCTACCTGTGGATTTTAGCCTCTAGCTCAGCCGGCACCTAGGGAAACCTACCAAATCTGTGAATTTCTCAAAACTAGACACCCAGGAGAATTCAAGCTGGGGTAACTTGTGGGGCTCTCACCAAGTTCTGTTACCGAGAATCCCTTGCAAACAATAACATTTGACAAAAAAAAAACATTTTCCTCACATTTCGGTGACAGAAACTTCTGTAATCTGAGATGAGCCACACATTTCCTCCCACCTAGCGTTCCCCCAAGTGTCCCAATAAAAATTACACCTCACTTGTGTGGGTAGGCGTACTTCCTGCAACAGGAAATGCCCCAAAACACAACATGGACACATCACATTTTTCCAAAGAAAACAGAGGTGTTTTTTTGCAAAGTGCCTACCTTTGGATTTTGGCATCTAGCTCAGCCTGCACCTAGGGAAACCTACCAAACCTGTGCTTTTTTGAAAACTAGACATCTAGGAGAACTCAAGATGGGGTGACGTGTGGGGCTCTCACGAGGTTCTGTTACCCAAAAGCCCTTGCAAACAACAAAATTTGACAAACAAAAACACGATTCCTTACATTTCGGTGACAGAAAGTTCTGGAATCTGAGAGGAGCCACAAACTTCCTTCCACCAAGCATTCCCCCAAGTCTCCCGATAAAAATGACACCTCAATTGTGTGGGTAGGCCTAGTGCACGTGACAGGAAATGTCTCAAAAAACAATAGGGACACATCACATTTTCCCAAAGAAAACTGAAGTGTTTTTTGCAAAGTACTTACCTGTGGATATTGGCCTCTAGCTCAGCCGGCACCAACGGAAATTTACCAAATCTGTGCATTTTATAAAACTAGACACCTAGACGAATCCAAGATGCAGTGACTTGTGGGGCTCTCACCAAGTTCTGTTGCCGAGAATTCCTTGCAAACAACAACATTTGACAAAAAAACACATTTTCCTCACATTTCGGCGACACACAGTTCTGGAATCTGAGAGGAGCCACAACTTTCCTTCCACCCGGCGTTCCCCCAAGTCTCCCGATAAAAATTATACCTCACTTGTATGGGTAGGCCTAGTGCCCGCGATAAGAAATGCCCCAAAACACAACGTGAACACATCACATTTTCCCAAAGAAAACAGGTGTTTTTTGCAAAGTGCCTATCTGTGGATTTTGGCCTCTAGCTCAGCCGGCACCTAGGGAAACCTACCAAACCTGTGCATTTTTTAAAAATAGACACCTAGGGGAATCCAAGATGGGGTGACATGTGGGGCTCTCACCAGGTTCTGTTACCCAGAATCCTTTTCAAACCTCACAAACACTTTTCCCTCACATTTCAGTGACAGAAAGTTCTGGAATCTGAGCAGAGACACACATTTCCTTCCACCCAACGTTCCGCCAAGTCTCCCGATAAAAATGATACCTCACTTGTGTGGGTCGGCCTACTGCCTGAGACAGGAAGTGTCCCAAAACACAACATGGACACATCACATTTTTCCAAAGAAAACAGAGGTGTTTTTTTGGAAAGTGCCTATCTGTGTATATTGGCCTCTAGCTCAGCCGCCTCCAACGGAAATCTATCAAATCTGTGCATTTTTGAAAACTAGACACCAAGGAGAATCCAAGATGGGGTGACTTGTGGGGCTCTCACCAGGTTCTGTTACCCAGAATCCTTTGCAAACCTCACAATTTGGCTAAAAAAACACTTTTTCCTCACATTTCGGTGACAGAAAGTCCTGGAACCTGAGAGGAGACACACATTTCCTTCACCCAGCATTCCCCCAAGTCTCCCGATAACAATGATACCTCACTTGTGTGGGTAGGCCTACTTCCTCCAACAGGAAATGCCCCAAAACACAACATGGACACATCACATTTTCCCAAAGAAAACTGAAGTGTTTTTTGCAAAGTGCCTATCTGTGGATATTGGCCTCTAGATGAGCCGCCTCCAATGGAAATCTACCAAATCTGTGCATTTTTTAAAACTACACACCTAGAAGACTCCAAGATGTGGTGACTTGTGGGGCTCTCACCAAGTTGTGTTACGCAGAATCCTTTGCAGACCTCACAATTTGGGTGAAACAACACTTTTTCCTCACATTTCGGTGACAGAATGTTTTGGAATCTGAGAGGAGCCACAAATTTCTTTCCACCCAGCGTTCCCCCAAGTCTCCTGATAAAAAATGATACCTCACTTGTGTGGGTAGGCCTAGTGCCTGCAACAGGAAATGCCCCAAAACACAACATGGACACATCACATTTTTCCAAACAAAACAGAGTTGTTTTTTTGCAAAGTGCCTACCTGTGGATTTTGGCCTCCTGCTCAGCCGCCACCTAAGGAAACCTACCAAACCTTTGCATTTTCTAACACTAGACACATAGGGGAATTCAAGATGGGGTGACTTGTGGGGCTCTCACTAGGTTCTGCTACCCAGAATCCCTTGCAAACAACACAATTTGACAAACAAAACACGTTTTCCTCACATTTCGGTGACAGAAAGTTCTGGAATCTGAGAGGACAGACAAATTTCCTTCCACCCAGCATTCCCCCAAGTCTCCCGATAAGAATTATACCTCACTTGTGTGGGTAGGCCTACTGCCTGCAATAGGAAATGTCCCAAAAAACACCACATGGACACATCACATTTTTTCCGAAGAAAACTAAAGTGTTTTTTGCAAAGTGCCTACCTGTGGATATTGGCCTCTAGCTCAGCCGGCACCAAGGGAAACATACCAAATCTGTACATTTTGAAAACTAGACACCTAGGGGAATCCAAGATGGATTTTCGAAAGCTAGACACCTAGGGGAATCTAAGATGGGGTGACTTGTAAGGCTCTCACCAGGTTCTTTTACCCAGAATCCTTTGCAAACCTCAAAATTTGGCTAAAAAACACTTTTTCCTCACATTTCTGTGACAGAAAGTTCTGGAATCTGTGAGGAGACACACATTACCTTCCACCCAGCGTTCGCCCAAGTATCCCGATAAAAATGATACCTCACTTGTGTGGTTAGGCCTACCGCCTGCAACAGGAAATAGCCCCAAAAAACAACATGGGCACATCACATTTTTCCAAAGAAAACAGAGGTTTTTTTTGCAAAGTGCCTACACGTGGATTTTGGCCTCTAGCTCAGCCGGCACCCAGGGAAACCTACCAAACCTGAGCATTTTTTAAAACTAGACACCTGGGGGAATCCAAGATGTGGTGACTTGTGGGGCACTCACCAGGTTCTGTTACCCAGAATTGTTGGCAAACCTCACAATTTGGCTGAAACAACACTTTTTCCTCACATTTCGGTGACAGAAAGTTTTGGAATCTGAGAGGAGCCACACATTTCTTTTCACCCAGCATTCCCCCAAGTCTCTTGATAAAAATGATACCTCACTTGTGTGGGTAGGCCTAGTGCCTGTGAAAGGAAATGCCCCAAAACACAACATGGACACATCACATTTTTCCAAAGAAAACAGAGGTGTTTTTTTGCAAAGTGCTTGCATGTGGATTTTGGCCTCTAGCTCATCCGGCACCTAAAGAAACCTACCAAACCTGTGCATTTTCTAAAACTAGACACCTAGGAGAATTCAAGATGGGGTGACTTGTGGGGATCTCACCAGGTTCTGTTACCCAGAATCCCTTGAAAACAACACAATTTGACAAACAAAACAAGTTTTCCTCACATGTCGGTGACAGAAACTTCTGGAATCTGAGAGGACAGAAAAATTTCCTTCCACCCAGCATTTCCCCAAGTCTCCGGATAAAAGTTATACCTCACTTGTGTGGGTAGGCCTACTGCCTGTGACAGGAAATGCCCCAAAACACAACATGGACACATCACATTTTTCCAACGAAAACAGAGGTGTTTTTTTGCAAAGTGCCTACCTGTGGATTTTAGCCTCTAGTTCAGCCCGCACCTAGGGAAACCGACCAAATCTGTGAATTTTTCAAAACTAGACACCTAGGAGAATTCAATCTGGGGTGACTTGTGGGGCTCTCACCAAGTTCTGTTTCCGAGAATCCCTTGCAAACAATAACATTTGACAAAAAAAACAAATTTTCCTCACATTTCGGTGACAGAAAGTTCTATAATCTGAGATGAGCCACACATTTCCTCCCACCTAGCGTTCCCCCAAGTGTCCCAATAAAAATTACACCTCACTTGTGTGGGTAGGCGTACTTCCTGCAACAGGAAATGCCCCAAAACACAACATGGACACATCACATTTTTCCAAAGAAAACAGAGGTGTTTTTTTGCAAATTGCCTACCTTTGGATTTTGGCATCTAGCTCAGCCGGCACCTAGGGAAACCTACCAAACCTGTGCTTTTTTGAAAACTAGACATCTAGGAGAACTCAAGATGGGGTGACGTGTGGGGCTCTCACGAGGTTCTGTTACCCAAAATCCCTTGCAAACAACAAAATTTGACAAACAAAAACACGATTCCTTACATTTCGGTGACAGAAAGTTCTGGAATCTGAGAGGAGCCACAAACTTCCTTCCACCAAGCATTCCCCCAAGTCTCCCGATAAAAATGACACCTCAATTGTGTGGGTAGGCCTAGTGCCCGTGACAGGAAATGTCTCAAAACACAATAGGGACATATCACATTTTCCCAAAGAAAACTGAAGTGTTTTTTGCAAAGTGCCTACCTGTGGATATTGGCCTCTAGCTCAGCCGGCACCAATGGAAATTTACCAAATCTGTGCATTTTATAAAACTAGACACCTAGACGAATCCAAGATGCAGTGACTTGTGGGGCTCTCACCAAGTTCTGTTGCCGAGAATTCCTTGCAAACAACAACAACATTTGACCAAAAAAAACAAATTTTCCTCACATTTCAGCGACACACAGTTCTGGAATCTGAGAGGAGCCACAACTTTCCTTCCACCCGGCGTTCCCCCAAGTCTCCCGATAAAAATTATACCTCACTTGTATGGGTAGGCCTAGTGCCCGCGATAAGAAATGCCCCAAAACACAACGTGAACACATCACATTTTCCCAAAGAAAACAGGTGTTTTTTGCAAAGTGCCTATCTGTGGATTTTGGCCTCTAGCTCAGCCGGCACCTAGGGAAACCTACCAAACCTGTGCATTTTTAAAAAATAGACACCTAGGGGAATCCAAGATGGGGTGACATGTGGGGCTCTCACCAGGTTCTGTTACCCAGAATCCTTTGCAAACCTCACAAACACTTTTCCCTCACATTTCAGTGACAGAAAGTTCTGGAATCTGAGCAGAGACACACATTTCCTTCCACCCAACGTTCCGCCAAGTCTCCCGATAAAAATGATACCTCACTTGTGTGGGTCGGCCTACTGCCTGAGACAGGAAGTGTCCCAAAACACAACATGGACACATCACATTTTTCCAAAGAAAACAGAGGTGTTTTTTTGGAAAGTGCCTATCTGTGTATATTGGCCTCTAGCTCAGCCGCCTCCAACGGAAATCTATCAAATCTGTGCATTTTTGAAAACTAGACACCAAGGAGAATCCAAGATGGGGTGACTTGTGGGGCTCTCACCAGGTTCTGTTACCCAGAATCCTTTGCAAACCTCACAATTTGGCTAAAAAAACACTTTTTCCTCACATTTCGGTGACAGAAAGTCCTGGAACCTGAGAGGAGACACACATTTCCTTCACCCAACATTCCCCCAAGTCTCCCGATAAAAATGATACCTCACTTGTGTGGGTAGGCCTACTTCCTCCAACAGGAAATGCCCCAAAACACAACATGGACACATCACATTTTCCCAAAGAAAACTGAAGTGTTTTTTGCAAAGTGCCTATCTGTGGATATTGGCCTCTAGATCAGCCGCCTCCAATGGAAATCTACCAAATCTGTGCATTTTTTAAAACTACACACCTAGAAGAATCCAAGATGTGGTGACTTGTGGGGCTCTCACCAAGTTGTGTTACGCAGAATCCTTTGCAAACCTCACAATTTGGGTGAAACAACACTTTTTCCTCACATTTCGGTGACAGAATGTTTTGGAATCTGAGAGGAGCCACAAATTTCTTTCCACCCAGCGTTCCCCCAAGTTTCCTGATAAAAAATGATACCTCACTTGTGTCGGTAGGCCTAGTGCCTGCAACAGGAAATGCCCCAAAACACAACATGGACACATCACATTTTTCCAAAGAAAACTGAAGTGTTTTTTGCAAAGTGCCTACCTCTGAATTTTGGCCTCTAGCTCAGCATGCACCAAGGGAAACCAACCAAATGTGTGCATTTTCTAACACTAGACACATAGGGGAATTCAAGATGGGGTGACTTGTGGGGCTCTCATCAGGTTCTGTTACCCAGAATCCCTTGCAAACAACACAATTTGACAAACAAAACACATTTTCCTCACATTTCGGTGACAGAAAGTTCTGGAATCTGAGAGGACAGACAAATTTCCTTCCACCCAGCATTCCCCCAAGTCTCCCGATAAGAATTATACCTCACTTGTGTGGGTAGGCCTACTGCCTGCAATAGGAAATGTCCCAAAAAACACCACATGGACACATCACATTTTTTCCGAAGAAAACAGAGGTGTTTTTTTGCAAAGTGACTACCTTTGGCTTTTGGCATCTAGCTCAGGCGGCACCTAGGGAAACCTACCAAACCTGTGCATTTTTATAAAACTAGACACCTAGACAAATCCAAGATGGGGTGACTTGTGGGGCTCTCACCAACTTCTGTTACCGAGAATCCCTTGCAAACAACAACATTTGACAAAAAAAACACATTTTCCTCACATTTCGGTGACAGAAAGTTCTGGGCCCATATTTATACTTTTTGACGCTAAACTGCGCTAACGCAGTTTAGCGTCAAAAAGTTTTGCGCCGTCTAACGCCATTCTGAAGCGCCAAGCGGGCGCCGTATTTATGGAATGGCGTTAGACGGCGCAATCAGACCGGCGCTGCCTGGTTTGCGTGGGAAAAAACCACGAAGACCAGACAGCGCCGGCGTAGGGGGAAAATGGCGCATGGGCGTCTTAAAATGGGGCAAGTCAGGTTACGTCGAAAAAATCGTCTTAACCCGACTTGCGCCATTTTTTAACGACGCCCATCCCCCATCAACATGACTCCTATCATTGTAAAGATAGGAGTCATGCCCCCTTGCCCAATGGCCATGCCCAGGGGACTTCTGTCCCCTGGGCATGGTCATTGGGCATAGTGGCATGTAGGGGGGCACAAATAAGGCCCCCCTATGCCACCAAAAAAAAATATAAAAAATAAAAAATTATACTTACCTGAACTTACCTGAATGTCCCTGGGGTGGGTCCCTCCATCCTTGGGGGTCCTCCTGGGGTGGGCAAGGGTGGCAGGGGGGGTCCCTGGGGGCATGGGAGGGCACCTGTGGGCTCATTTTGAGCCCACAGGCCCCTTAACGCCTGCCCTGAGCAGGCGTTAAAAAGTGGCGCAAATGCGCCGTTTTTAGCCACGCCAACTCCCGGGCGTCTCTTTTGCCCGGGAGTATAAATACCACGTAAAGGCCTGGGAGTCATTTTTTAGACGGGAACGCCTCCCTTGCATATCATTAACGCAAGGAAGGGGTTCACGCTAAAAAATGACGCACATTCCGGGAACTTTGGCGCTATTCGCCTCTAACGCCATAGTATAAATATGGCGTTAGTTGGCGTTAGTTTTGCGTCGAAATTGCGTCAAAAAAAACGACGCAATTTCGGCGCAAACGGAGTATAAATATGGCCCCTGGAATCTGAAAAGAGCCACAAATTTCCTTCCACCCAGCATTTACCCGAATCTCCCGATAAAAATTATACCTCACTTGTGTGGGTAGGCCTAGTGCCCGCGACAGGAAATGCCCCAATACACAACGTGGACACATCACATTTTCCCAAAGAAAACTAAAGTGTTTTTTGCAAAGTGCCTACCTGTGGATATTGGCCTCTAGCTCAGCCGGCACCAAGGGAAACATACCAAATATGTACATTTTGAAAACTAGACACCTAGGGGAATCCAAGATGGATTTTCGAAAGCTAGACACCTAGGGGAATCTAAGATGGGGTGACTTGTAAGGCTCTCACCAGGTTCTTTTACCCAGAATCCTTTGCAAACCTCAAAATTTGGCTAAAAAACACTTTTTCCTCACATTTCTGTGACAGAAAGTTCTGGAATCTGTGAGGAGACACACATTACCTTCCACCCAGCCTTCCCCCAAGTATCCCGATAAAAATGATACCTCACTTGTGTGGTTAGGCCTACTGCCTGCAACAGGAAATAGCCCCAAAAAACAACATGGGCACATCACATTTTTCCAAAGAAAACAGAGTTTTTTTTTGGCAAAGTGCCTACACGTGGATTTTGGCCTCTAGCTCAGCCGGCACCCAGGGAAACCTACCAAACCTGAGCATTTTTGAAAACTAGACACCTGGGGGAATCCAAGATGTGGTGACTTGTGGGGCACTCACCAGGTTCTGTTACCCAGAATTGTTGGCAAACCTCACAATTTGGCTGAAACAACACTTTTTCCTCACATTTCGGTGACAGAAAGTTTTGGAATCTGAGAGGAGCCACACATTTCTTTCCACCCAGCATTCCCCAAGTCTCTTGATAAAAATGATACCTCACTTGTGTGGGTAGGCCTAGTGCCCGCGACAGGAAATGCCCCAATACACAACATGGACACATCACATTTTTCCAAAGAAAACAGAGGTGTTTTTTTGCAAAGTGCTTGCATGTGGATTTTGGCCTCTAGCTCATCCGGCACCTAAAGAAACCTACCAAACCTGTTCATTTTCTAAAACTAGACACCTAGGAGAATTCAAGATGGGGTGACTTGTGGGGATCTCACCAGGTTCTGTTACCCAGAATCCCTTGCAAACAACACAATTTGACAGACAAAACAAGTTTTCCTCACATGTCGGTGACAGAAACTTCTGGAATCTGAGAGGACAGAAAAATTTCCTTCCACCCAGCATTTCCCCAAGTCTCCCGATAAAAATTATACCTCACTTGTGTTGGTAGGCCTACTGCCTGCGACAGGAAATGCCCCAAAACACAACATGGACACTTCACATTTTTCCAAAGAAAACAGAGGTGTTATTTTGCAAAGTGCCACCTGTGGATTTTAGCCTCTAGCTCAGCCGGCACCTAGGGAAACCTACCAAACCTGTGCATTTTTTTAAACTAGACACCTAGGGGAATCCAAGATGGGGTGACATGTGGGGCTCTCACCAGGTTCTGTTACCCAGAATCCTTTGCAAACCTCACAAACACTTTTCCCTCACATTTCAGTGACAGAAAGTTCTGGAATCTGAGCGGAGACACACATTTCCTTCCACCCAACGTTCCGCCAAGTCTCCCGATAAAAATGATACCTCACTTGTGTGGGCCGGCCTACTGCCTGAGACAGGAAGTGTTCCAAAACACAACATAGACACATCACATTTTTCCAAAGAAAACAGAGGTGTTTTTTTGGAAAGTGCCTATCTGTGGATATTGGCCTCTAGCTCAGCCGCCTCCAACGGAAATCTATCAAATCTGTGCATTTTTTAAAACTAGACACCAAGATGGGGTGACTTGTGGGGCTCTCACCAGGTTCTGTTACCCAGAATCCTTTGCAAACCTCACAATTTGGCTAAAAAAACACTTTTTCCTCACATTTCTGTGACAGAAAGTCCTGGATCCTGAGAGGAGACACACATTTCCTTCACCCAGCATTCCCCTATGTCTCCAGATAAAAATGATACCTCACTTGTGTGGGTAGGCCTACTGCCTGCGACAGGAAATGTCTCAAATCACAATAGGGACACATCACATTTTCCCAAAGAAAACTGAAGTGTTTTTTGCAAAGTGCCTACCTGTGGATATTGGCCTCTAGCTCAGCCGGCACCAACGGAAATTTACCAAATCTGTGCATTTTTATAAAACTAGACACCTAGACGAATCCATGATGCGGTGACTTGTGGGGCTCTCACCAAGTTCTGTTGCCGAGAATTCCTTGCAAACAACAACATTTGACAAAAAAAACACATTTTCCTCACATTTCGGCGACACACAGTTCTGGAATCTGAGAGGAGCCACAACTTTCCTTCCACCCGGCGTTCCCCCAAGTCTCCCGATAAAAATGATACCTCACTTGTATGGGTAGGCCTAGTGCCCGCGATAAGAAATGCCCCAAAACACAACGTGAACACATCACATTTTCCCAAAGAAAACAGGTGTTTTTTGCAAAGTGCCTATCAGTGGATTTTGGCCTCTAGCTCAGCCGGCACCTAGGGAAACCTACCAAACCTGTGCATTTTTCTAAAAATAGACACCTAGAGGAATCCAAGATGGGGTGACATGTGGGGCTCTCACCAGGTTCTGTTACCCAGAATCCTTTGCATACCTCACAAACACTTTTCTCTCACATTTCAGTGACAGAAAGTTCTGGAATCTGAGCGGAGACACACATTTCCTTCCACCCAACGTTCCGCCAAGTCTCCCGATAAAAATGATACCTCACTTGTGTGGGTCGGCCTACTGCCTGAGACAGGAAGTGTCCCAAAACACAACATGGACACATCACATTTTTCCAAAGAAAACAGAGGTGTTGTTTTGGAAAGTGCCTATCTGTGGATATTGGCCTCTAGCTCAGCCGCCTCCAACGGAAATCTATCAAATCTGTGCATTTTTGAAAACTAGACACCAAGGAGAATCCAAGATGGGGTGACTTGTGGGGCTCTCACCAGGTTCTGTTACCCAGAATCCTTTGCAAACCTCACAATTTGGCTAAAAAAACACTTTTTCCTCACATTTCGGTGACAGAAAGTCCTGGAACCTGAGAGGAGACACACATTCCCTTCACCCAGCATTCCCCTATGTCTCCAGATAAAAATGATACCTCACTTGTGTGGGTAGGCCTACTGCCTGCGACAGGAAATGCCACAAAACACAACATGGACACATCACATTTTTCCAAAGAAAACAGAGGTGTTTTTTTGCAAAGTGCCTACCTTTGGATTTTGGCATCTAGCTCAGCCGGCACCTAGAGAAACCTACCAAACCTGTGCATTTTTTAAAACTAGACATCTAGGAGAATTCAAGATGGGGTGACGTGTGTGGATCTCACCAGGTTCTGTTACCCAAAATCCCTTGCAAACAACAAAATTTGACAAAAAAAAACACAATTCCTTACATTTCGGTGACAGAAAGTTCTGGAATCTGAGAGGAGCCACACATTTCCTTCCACCAAGCATTCCCCCAAGTCTCCCGATAAAAATTATATCTCACTTGTGTGGGTAGGCCTAGTGCCCGTGACAGGAAATGTCTCAAAACACAATAGGGACACATCACATTTTCCCAAAGAAAACTGAAGTGTTTTTTGCAAAGTGCCTACCTGTGGATATTGGCCTCTAGCTCAGCCAGCACCAACGGAAATCTACCAAATCTGTGCATTTTATAAAACTAGACACCTAGGAGAATCCAAGATGGGTGACTTGTGGGGCTCTCACCAGGTTCTGTTACCCAGAATCCCTTACAAACAACAACATTTGACAAAAAAAAGACGTCTTCCTCACATTTCGGTGACAGAAAAATCTGGAATCTGAGAGGAGGCACAATTCCCTTCCACCCAGCATTCCCCCAAGTCTCCCGATAAAAATGATACCTCACTTGTGTGGGTAGGCCTACTTCCTCCAACAGGAAATGCCCCAAAACACAACATGGACACATCACATTTTCCCAAAGAACACTGAAATGTTTTTTGCAAAGTGCCTATCTGTGGATATTGGCCTCTAGCTCAGCCGCCTCCAATGGAAATCTACCAAATCTGTGCATTTTTGAAAACTACACACCTAGAAGAATCCAAGATGTGGTGACTTGTGGAGCTCTCACCAGGTTGTGTTACCCAGAATCCTTTGCAAACCTCACAATTTGGCTGAAACAACACTTTTTCCTCACATTTCAGTGACAGAAAGTTTTGGAATCTGAGAGGAGCCACAAATTTCTTTCCACCCAGCGTTCCCCCAAGTCTCCTGATAAAAATGATACCTCACTTGTGTGGATAGGCCTAGTGCCTGCAACAGGAAATGCCCCAAAACACAACATGGACACATCACATTTTTCTAAAAAAAACAGAGGTGTTTTTTTGCAAAGTGCCTACATGTGGATTTTGGCCTCCAGCTCAGCCGCCACCTAAGGAAACCTACCAAACCTTTGCATTTTCTAAAACTAGACACCTAGGGGAATTCAAGATGGGGTGACTTGTGGGGCTCTCACCAGGTTCTGTTACCCAGAATCCCTTCCAAACAACACAATTTGACAAACAAAACACGTTTTCCTCACATTTCGGTGACAGAAAGTTCTGGAATCTGAGAGGACAGACAAATTTCCTTCCACCCAGCATTCCCCCAAGTCTCCCGATAAGAACTATACCTCACTTGTGTGGGTAGGCCTACTGCCTGCAATAGGAAATGTCCCAAAAAACACCACATGGACACATTACATTTTTTCCAAAGAACTTTCTGCAAAGTGACTACCTTTGGATTTTGGCATCTAGCTCAGCCGGCACCTAGGGAAACCTACCAAACCTGTGCATTTTATAAAACTAAACACCTAGACGAATCCAAGATGCGGTGACTTGTGGGGCGCTCACCAAGTTCTGTTACCGAGAATTCCTTGCAAACAACAACATTTGACAAAAAAAAACACATTTTCCTCACATTTCGGCGACACACAGTTCTGGAATCTGAGAGGAGCCACAACTTTCCTTCCACCCGGCGTTCCCCCAAGTCTCCCGATAAAAATTATACCTCACTTTTATGGGTAGGCCTAGTGCGCGCGATAAGAAATGCCCCAAAACACAACGTGAACACATCACATTTTCCCAAAGAAAACGGGTCTTTTTTGTAAAGTGCCTATCTGTGGATTTTGGCCTCTAGCTCAGCCGGCACCAAGGGAAATCTACCAAACCTGTGCATTTTTTAAAACTAGACACCTATGGGAATCCAAGATGGGGTGACATGTGGGGCTCTCACCAGGTTCTGTTACCCAGAATCCTTTGCAAACCTCACAAACACTTTTCCCTCACATTTCAGTGACAGAAAGTTCTGGAATCTGAGAGCAGACACACATTTCCTTCCACCCAACGTTCCGCCAAGTCTCCCAATAAAAATGATACCTCACTTGTGTGGGTCGGCCTAATGCCTGAGACAGGAAATGCCACAAAACACAACATGGACACATCACATTTTTCCAAAGAAAACAGAGGTGTTTTTTTGGAAAGTGCCTATCTGTGGATATTGGCCTCTAGCTCAGCAGCCTCCAACGGAAATCTATAAAATCTGTGCAGTTTTGAAAACTAGACACCAAGGAGAATACAAGATGGGGTGACTTGTGGGGCTCTCACCAGGTTCTGTTACCCAGAATCCTTTGCAAACCTCACAATTTGGCTAAAAAACACTTTTTCCTCACATTTCGGTGACAGAAAGTCCTGGAACCTGAGAGGAGACACACATTTCCTTCACCCAGCATTCCCCTATGTCTCCAGATAAAAATGATACCTCACTTGTGTGGGTAGGCCTACTGCCTGCGACAGGAAATGCCACAAAACACAACATGGACACATCACATTTTTCCAAAGAAAACAGAGGTGTTTTTTTGCAAAGTGCCTACCTTTGGATTTTGGCATCTAGCTCAGCCGGCACCTAGGGAAACCTACCAAACCTGTGCATTTTTTAAAACTAGACATCTAGGAGAATTCAAGATGGGGTGACGTGTGTGGATCTCACCAGGTTCTGTTACCCAAAATCCCTTGCAAACAACAAAATTTGATTAAAAAAAACACAATTCCTTACATTTCGGTGACAGAAAGTTCTGGAATCTGAGAGGAGCTACACATTTCCTTCCACCAAGCATTCCCCCAAGTCTCCCGATAAAAATGATACCTCACTTGTGTGGGTAGGCCTAGTGCCCATGACAGAAAATGTCTCAAAACACAATAGGGACACATCACATTTTCCCAAAGAAAACTGAAGTGTTTTTTGCAAAGAGCCTACCTGTGGATTTTGGCCTCTAGCTCAGCCGGCACCTAAGGAAACCTACCAAACCTGTGCATTTTTTTTAAAACTAGACACCCAGGAGAATTCAAGATGGGGTGACTTGTGGGGATCTCACCAGGTTCTGTTACCCAGAATCCCTTACAAACAACACAATTTGACAAACAAAACACGTTTTCCTCACATTTCGGTGACAGAAAGTTATGTCATCTGAGAGGACAGACAAATTTCCTTCCACCCAGCATTCCCCTAAGTCTCCCGATAAAAATTAAACCTCACTTGTGTGGGTAGGCCTACTGCCTGCAACAGGAAATGCCCCAAAACACAACATGGACACATCATATTTTTCCAAAGAAAACAGAGGTGTTTTTTTGCAAAGTGCCTACCTTTGGATTTTGGCATCTAGCTCAGTCGGCACCTAGGGAAACCTACCAAACCTGTGCATTTTTGAAAACTAGACATCTAGGAGAATTCAAGATGAGGTGACGTGTGGGGCTCTCACCAGGTTCTGTTACCCAAAATCCCTTGCAAACAACCAAATTTGACAAAAAAAACACGATTCCTTATATTTCGGTGACAGAAAGTTCTGGAATCTGAGAGGAGCCACTAATTTCCTTCCACCAAGCATTCCCCCAAGTCTCCTGATAAAAATGATACCTCACTTGCGTGGGTAAGCCTAGTGCCCGTGACAGGAAATGTCTCAAAACACAATAGGGACACATAACATTTTCCCAAAGAAAACTGAAGTGTTTTTTGCAAAGTGCCTACCTGTGGATATTGGCCTCTAGCTCAGCCGGCACCAACGGAAATCTACCAAATCTGTGCATTTTATAAAACTAGACACCTAGGAGAATCCAAGATGGGTGACTTGTGGGGCTCTCACCAGGTTCTGTTACCCAGAATCCCTTACAAACAACAACATTTGACCAAAAAAACATGTCTTCCTCACATTTCGGTGACAGAAACATCTGGAATCTGAGAGGAGGCACATTTCCCTTCCACCCAGCATTCCCCCAAGTCTCCCGATAAAAATTATACCTCACTTGTGTGGGTAGGCCTACTTCCTCCAACAGGAAATGCCCCAAAACACAACATGGACACATCACATTTTCCCAAAGAAAACTGAAGTGTTTTTTGCAAAGTGCCTATCTGTGGATATTGGCCTCTAGCTCAGCCGCCTCCAATGGAAATCTACCAAATCTGTGCATTTTTGAAAACTACACACCTAAAAGAATCCAAGATGTGGTGACTTGTGGGGCTCTCACCAGGTTGTGTTACCCAGAATCCTTTGCAAACCTCACAATTTGGCTGAAACAACACTTTTTCCTCACATTTCGGTGACAGAAAGTTTTGGAATCTGAGAGGAGCCAAACATTTCTTTCCACCCAGCATTCCCCCAAGTCTCTTGATAAAAATGATACCTCACTTGTGTGGGTAGGCCTAGTGCCTGTGAAAGGAAATGCCCCAAAACACAACATGGACACATCACATTTTTAAAAAGAAAACAGAGGTGTTTTTTTTGCAAAGTGCTTACATGTGGATTTTGGCCTCTAGCTCATCCGGCACCTAAAGAAACCTACCAAACCTGTGCATTTTCTAAAACTTGACACCTAGGAGAATTCAAGATGGGGTGACTTGTGGGGATCTCCCCAGGTTCTGTTACCCAGAATCCCTTGCAAACAACACAATTTGACAAACAAAACAAGTTTTCCTCACATTTCGGTGACAGAAACTTCTGGAATGTGAGAGGACAGACAAATTTCCTTCCGCCCAGCATTTCCCCAAGTCTCCCGATAAAAATTATACCTCACTTGTGTGGGTAGGCCTACTGCCTGCGACAGGAAATGCCCCAAAACACAACATGGACACATCACATTTTTCCAACGAAAACAGAGGTGTTTTTTTGCAAAGTGCCTACCTGTGGATTTTAGCCTCTAGCTCAGCCGGCACCCAGGGAAACCTACCAAATCTGTGAATTTTTCAAAACTAGACACCTAGGAGAATTCAAGCTGGGGTGACTTGTGGGGCTCTCACCAAGTTCTGTTACCGAGAATCCCTTGCAAACAATAACATTTGACAAAAAAAAACACATTTTCCTCACATTTCGGTGACAGAAAGTTCTGCAATCTGAGATGAGCCACACATTTCCTCCCTCCCACCGTTCCCCCAAGTGTCCCAATAAAAATGATACCTCACTTGTGTGGGTAGGCCTACTGCCTGCGACAGGAAATGCCCCAAAACACAACATGGACACATCACATTTTTCCAAAGAAAACAGAGGTGTTTTTTTGCAAAGTGCCTACCTTTGGATTTTGGCATCTAGCTCAGCCGGCACCTAGGGAAACCTACCAAACCTGTGCTTTTTTGAAAACTAGACATCTAGGAGAACTCAAGATGGGGTGACGTGTGGGGCTCTCACGAGGTTCTGTTACCTAAAATCCCTTGCAAACAACAAAATTTGACAAACAAAAACAGGATTCCTTACATTTCGGTGACAGAAAGTTCTGGAATCTGAGAGGAGACACAAACTTCCTTCCACCTAGCATTCCCCCAAGTCTCCCGATAAAAATGATACCTCACTTGTGTGGGTAGGCCTTGTACCCGTGAAAGGAAATGTCTCAAAACACAATAGGGACACATCACATTTTCCCAAAGAATACTGAAGTGTTTTTTGCAAAGTGCCTACCAGTGGATATTGGCCTCTAGCTCAACCGGCACCAACGGAAATTTACCAAATCTGTGCATTTTATTAAACTAGACACCTAGACGAATCCAAGATGCGGTGACTTGTGGGGCTCTCACCAAGTTCTGTTACCGAGAATTCCTTGCAAACAACAACATTTGACAAAAAAAACACATTTTCCTCACATTTCGGCGACACACAGTTCTGGAATCTGAGAGGAGCCACAACTTTCCTTCCACCCGGCGTTCCCCCAAGTCTCCCGATAAAAATTATACCTCACTTGTATGGGTAGGCCTAGTGCCCGCGATAAGAAATGCCCCAAAACACAACGTGAACACATCACATTTTCCAAAAGAAAACAGGTGTTTTTTGCAAAGTGCCTATCTGTGGATTTTGGCCTTTAGCTCAGCCGGCACCTAGGGAAACCTACCAAACCTGTGCATTTTTTAAAACTAGACACATAGGGGAATCCAAGATGGGGTGACATGTGGGGCTCTCACCAGGTTCTGTTTCCCAGAATCCTTTGCAAACCTCACAAACACTTTTCCCTCACATTTCAGTGACAGAAAGTTCTGGAATCTGAGCGGAGACACACATTTCCTTCCACCCAACGTTCCGCCAAGTCTCCCGATAAAAATGATACCTCACTTGTGTGGGTCGGCCTAATGCCTGAGACAGGAAGTGTCCCAAAACACAACATGGACACATTACATTTTTCCAAAGAAAACAGAGGTGTTTTTTTGGAAAGTGCCTATCTGTGGATATTGGCCTCTAGCTCAGCGGCCTCCAACGGAAATCTATCAAATCTGTGCATTTTTTAAAACTAGAAACCAAGGAGAATCTAAGATGGGGTGACTTGTGGGGCTCTCACCATGTTCTGTTACCCAGAATCCTTTGCAAACCTCACAATTTGGCTAAAAAACACTTTTTCCTCACATTTCGGTGACAGAAAGTCCTGGAACCTGAGAGGAGACACACATTTCCTTCACCCAGCATTCCCCTATGTCTCCAGATAAAAATGATACCTCACTTGTGTGGGTAGGCCTACTGCCTGCGACAGGAAATGCCACAAAACACAACATGGACACATCACATTTTTCCAAAGAAAACAGAGGTGTTTTTTTGCAAAGTGCCTTCCTTTGGATTTTGGCATCTAGCTCAGCCGGCACCTAGGGAAACCTACCAAACCTGTGCATTTTTTAAAACTAGACATCTAGGAGAATTCAAGATGGGGTGACGTGTGTGGATCTCACCAGGTTCTGTTACCCAAAATCCCTTGCAAACAACAAAATTTGACCAAAAAAAACACAATTCCTTACATTTCGGTCACAGAAAGTTCTGGAATCTGAGAGGCGCTACAAATTTCCTTCCACCAAGCATTCCCCCAAGTCTCCCGATAAAAATGATACCTCACTTGTGTGGGTAGGTCTAGTGCCCGTGACAGGAAATGTCTCAAAACACAATAGGGACACAACACATTTTCCCAAAGAAAACTGAAGTGTTTTTTGCAAAGAGCCTACCTGTGGATTTTGGCCTCTAGCTCAGCCGGCACCTAAGGAAACCTACCAAACCTGTGCATTTTTTTTAAAACTAGACACCCAGGAGAATTCAAGATGGGGTGACTTGTGGGGATCTCACCAGGTTCTGTTACCCAGAATCCCTTGCAAACAACACAATTTGACAAACAAACACGTTTTCCTCACATTTCGGTGACAGAAAGTTATGTCATCTGAGAGGACAGACAAATTTCCTTCCACCCAGCATTCCCCTAAGTCTCCCGATAAAAATTAAACCTCACTTGTGTGGGTAGGCCTACTGCCTGCAACAGGAAATGCCCCAAAACACAACATGGACACATCACATTTTTCCAAAGAAAACAGAGTTTTTTTTGCAAAGTGCCTACATTTGGATTTTGGCATCTAGCTCAGTCGGCACCTAGGGAAACCTACCAAACCTGTGCATTTTTTAAAACTAGACATCTAGGAGAATTCAAGATGAGGTGACGTGTGGGGCTCTCACCAGGTTCTGTTACCCAAAATCCCTTGCAAACAACCAAATTTGACAAAAAAAACACGATTCCTTACATTTCGGTGACAGAAAGTTCTGGAATCTGAGAGGAGCCACTAATTTCCTTCCACCCAGCATTCCCCCATGTCTCCCGATAAAAGTGATACCTCACTTGTGTGGGTAGGCCTAGTGCCCGTGACAGGAAATGTCTCAAAACACAATAGGGACACATCACATTTTCCCAAAGAAAACTGAAGTGTTTTTTGCAAAGTGCCTACCTGTGGATATTGGCCTCTAGCTCAGCCGGCACCATCTGAAATCTACCAAATCTGTGCATTTTATAAAACTAGACACCTAGGAGAATCCAAGATGGGTGACTTGTAGGGCTCTCACCAGGTTCTGTTACCCAGAATCCCTTACAAACAACAACATTTGACAAAAAAAACACGTCTTCCTCACATTTCGGTGACAGAAACATCTGGAATCTGAGAGGAGGCACATTTCCCTTCCACCCAGCATTCCCCCAAGTCTCCCGATAAAAATGATACCTCACTTGTGTGGGTAGGCCTACTTCCTCCAACAGGAAATGCCCCAAAACACAACATGGACACATCACATTTTCCCAAAGAAAACTGAAGTGTTTTTTGCAAAGTGCCTATCTGTGGATATTGGCCTCTAGCTCAGCCGCCTCCAGTGGAAATCTACCAAATCTGTGCATTTTTTAAAACTACACACCTAGAAGAATCCAAGATGTGGTTACTTGTGGGGCTCTCACCAGGTTGTGTTACCCAGAATCCTTTGCAAATCTCACAATTTGGCTGAAACAACACTTTTTCCTCACATTTCGGTGCCAGAAAGTTTTGGAATCTGAGAGGACCCACAAATTTCTTTCCACCCAGCGTTCCCTCAAGTCTCCTGATAAAAATGATACCTCACTTGTGTGGGTAGGCCTAGTGCCTGCAACAGGAAATTCCCCAAAACACAACATGGACACATCACATTTTTCCAAAGAAAACAGAGGTGTTTTTTTGCAAAGTGCCTACCTGTGGATTTTGTAAAATCACAAAAGGTGTGGGGTAGTAGGAACAGGGGGTAAGACTGGGTTAGTCTTTTAACCAGTGCCTGGTTATTTTAGGTTGCTTGATATGGGGTGCTGCGTTGCCCTACAGGAATGGCGGGGGATTTCCCTTTACGGACTAGGTGGTCTCACACACATAATAGTGTCATGCTTCATCATGTGACCACCTAGCCCCACCTAAGTAAGATGATACTACTCAGGCGGACTCGACCTCTCGTTAAAAGAACCAGAGGGAGTGCTGAAATTAAATTGACTGGATAATTACAGTGATCCAGAGGGGGTGAATAATAAAATTACCTAACATGTCACCGGTGGCTCTTGTTAGTTTTAATAGTGGTGCATGTTGGTAAGACTAAAACTAAGGGGGACGGCTCGTTAGAGGATAATGTCTCTTGGAGTCTAAAAGGGGTTGTACATGACCAACATGTTTCTGCCCTCACTAAGTGCTGGTAGGTCAGGGGCATTCGTCAGGGTCGGAGCACGTGTAATAAGTACGGTGCTCAAAGTAAAAGTGTGTGTCCTACCTGGACAGGTAGTTCACGGTGGGGTAGGCCTATAGTAAATGATAAATAGATCACAATTAATTCAGAGTGACAGAAAGGTGGCAAACCACAGCACACGACACAGCAATCAGTGAAAAATTGAAAAGAATGCACTCACACATGCATGCAATTGTGACTTACCCCGGAGCTGGGGGCGTATTGCCTCTGGTCTGGCTAGAACCGGGGGGGGGGGGTTTCCCTTGTAGTCACACTCTGAGGAGATAGGTGTTTAGCAAGGGGGAACAGGAGAAGGAGGGGGGCTAAGGACGCTAAGTGCGCTAGCAGAAAGGAGGAAACTGCGCAGGGTGCGCTGCAGACATGGGGAGGCCAATAGGGCAGGTTAGTGAAACAAGGAAATGGCAGGAGAAGGGAAGGTAAAGAAAAAGATCTAGGTAGCGAGAGAGAGAGACGGAAACAGTGAAAAGAAAAAGAAAAAGAGGATAGAGGGAAAGGAAACAAGAAAAAAGAAAGAAAGCAGAGGAAGTACAGATAGAGAAGGCTACCAGGGGAATGGCCGGTAGCAGTTAAAGGAAAGGAAAGGAAGATTTCACGGGCCAAAATTAGCCCACACTTACCACGCCAAAGAGAATACCATGGGGGTTACCTACGTGCCGGAGCCAGGCCGCTCTGGTACTGACTGACCGATAAGCCAGGTCTTTATCAGGAGGTCCAGCCAATTAATGCGGAGCTGCAGAGGTCAGGGGCGGTGCCCGGTAATTACGTTCAGGTGTGCTGCACGTCGAGGCAAAAAAACACAACTCCCATTGTGTCGGAAAGGCCGCGCCCCCTTGGGGGCTGTGCGGGGCGCGGAGCCTCAAGGGCCCTGATAGGTCCAAGCGGAGCGCACCGCCCCGCGGGGGCACCCGGGTACGGGGCCCCGCGGGGAGCGTCGCGTATAGTGACGGTGAGCAGGAGCAAGACGCCCCGCCCGCGGCGCGGCTAACGCGCACGGGCGAGCGTCCTGCAGTGACGCGCCGCGCACCAAGCGGCGCACCCCGTAGTGACGCGTCGCGCCGTGCGGCGCGTCACTTGTTCCGTGGGACTCTGGGGGAGTGAGTCCCACGGGGAAAGACCTGGTTGTCCAGGGAGGGCAACCAGGAAAAAAGAAAAGATAATGTGAACGAAGAAAGAAAAAGGGAGAGGGGGGGGAGAAGAGAGGGGGAACACTAAAGAGAGGGGGTACAGTAACAAAAGGAAGGGGACAAGAACGAAAGAGAAGAGAAGATGGGGGGGGAAGGAAAAAGGAGGGGGGGAGAAGGAAAAAATGGGGGGAGGGAGGGGAAGGGAAAGCCTGGGAAGAGAAAGGGAAGGAAAAGACCGGGGGAGATGGAATGATTAGAAAGAGAGGGGAAGAGAAGGGGAAAGAAAATATCTGTGGATTTTGGCCTCCAGCTCATCCGGCACCTAAAGAAACCTACCAAACCTGTGCATTTTCTAAAACTAGACACCTAGGAGAATTCAAGATGGGGTGACTTGTGGGGATCTCACCAGGTTCTGTTACCCAGAATCCCTTGCTAACAACACAATTTGACAAACAAAACAAGCTTTCCTCACATTTCGGTGATAGAAACTTCTGGAATCTGAGAGGCCAGACAAATTTCCTTCCGCCCAGCATTTCCCCAAGTCTCCCAATAAAAATTATACCTCACTTGTGTGGGTAGGCCTACTGCCTGCGACAGGAAATGCCCCAAAACACAACATGGACATATCACATTTTTCCAACGAAAACAGAGGTGTTTTTTTGCAAAGTGCCTACCTGTGGATTTTAGCCTCTAGCTCAGCCGGCACCCAGGGAAACCTACCAAATCTGTGCATTTTTCAAAACTAGACACCTAGGAGAATTGAAGCTGGGGTGACTTGTGGGGCTCTCACCAAGTTATGTTACCGAGAATCCCTTGCAAACAATAACATTTGACAAGACAAACACATTTTCCTCACATTTCGGTGACAGAAAGTTCTGCAATCTGAGATGAGCCACACATTTCCTCCCTCCCACCGTTCCCCCAAGTGTCCCAATAAAAATGATACCTCACTTGTGTGGGTAGGCCTAGTGCCTGCAACAGGAAATTCCCCAAAACACAACATGGACACATTACATTTTTCCAAAGAAAGCAGAGGTGTTTTTTTGCAAAGTGCCTACCTGTGGATTTTGGCCTCTAGCTCAGCCGCCACCTAAGGAAACCTACCAAACCTTTGCATTTTCTAAAACTAGACACCTAGGGGAATTCAAGATGGGGTGGCTTGTGGGGCTCTCACCAGGTTCTGTTACCCAGAATCCCTTGCAAACAACACAATTTGACAAACAAAACACGTTTCCCTCACATTTCGGTGACAGAAAGTTCTGGAATGTGAGAGGACAGACAAAGTTCCTTCCACCCAGCATTCCCCCAAGTCTTCCGATAAGAATTATACCTCACTTGTGTGGGTAGGCCTACTGCCTGCGACAGGAAATGTCACAAAAAACACCACATGGACACATCACATATTTCCAAAGAAAACAGAGGTGTTTTTTTGCAAAGTGACTAACTTTGGATTTTGGCATCTAGCTCAGCCGGCACCTAGGGAAACCTACAAAACCTGTGCATTTTTATAAAACTAGACACCTAGACGAATCCAAGATGGGGTGACTTGTGGGGCTCTCACCAACTTCTGTTACCGAGAATCCCTTGCAAACAACAACATTTGACAAAAAAAACACATTTTCCTCACATTTCGGTGACAGAAAGTTCTGGAATCTGAGAAGAGCCACAAATTTCCTTCCACCCAGCATTCCCCCAAGTCTCCCGATAAAAATGATACCTCACTTGTGTGGGTAGGCCTAGTGCCCGCAACAGGAAATGCCCCAATACACAACGTGGACACATCACATTTTCCCAAAGAAAACTAAAGTGTTTTTTGCAAAGTGCCTACCTGTGGATATTGGCCTCTAGCTCCGCCGGCACCAAGGGAAACATACCAAATCTGTGCATTTTGAAAACTAGACACCTAGGGGAATCCAAGATGGATTTTCGAAAGCTAGACACCTAGGGGAATCTAAGATGGGGTGACTTGTAAGGCTCTCAGCAGGTTCTTTTACCCAGAATCCTTTGCAAACCAAAAAATGTGGCTAAAAAACACTTTTTCCTCACATTTCTGTGACAGAAAGTTCTGGAATCTGTGAGGAGACATACATTACCTTCCACCCAGCGTTCCCCCAAGTATCCTGATAAAAATGATACCTCACTTGTGTGGGTAGGCCTACAGCCTGCAACAGGAAATAGCCCCAAAAAAAAACATGGACACATCACATTTTTCCAAAGAAAACAGAGGTGTTTTTTTGCAAAGTGCCTACACGTGGATTTTGGCCTCTAGCTCAGCCGGCACCCAGGGAAACCTACCAAACCTGAGCATTTTTTAAAACTAGACACCTGGGGGAATCCAAGATGTGGTGACTTGTGGGGCACTCACCAGGTTCTGTTACCCAGAATTGTTGGCAAACCTCACAATTTGGCTGAAACAACACTTTTTCCTCACATTTCGGTGACAGAAAGTTTTGGAATCTGAGAGGAGCCACACATTTCTTTCCACCCAGTATTCCCTCAAGTCTCTTGATATAAATGATACCTCACTTGTGTGGGTAGGCCTAGTGCCTGTGAAAGGAAATGCCCCAAAACACAACATGGACACATCACATTTTTCCAAAGAAAACAGAGGTGTTTTTTTGCAAAGTGCTTACATGTGGATTTTGGCCTCTAGCTCATCCGGCACCTAAAGAAACCTACCAAACCTGTGCATTTTCTAAAACTAGACACCTAGGAGAATTCAAGATGGGGTGACTTGTGGGGATCTCACCAGGTTCTGTTACCCAGAATCCCTTGCAAACAACACAATTTGACAAACAAAACAAGCTTTCCTCACATTTCGGTAACAGAAACTTCTGGAATCTGAGAGGCCAGACAAATTTCCTTCCGCCCAGCATTTCCCCAAGTCTCCCGATAAAAATTATACCTCACTTGTGTGGGTAGGCCTACTGCCTGCGACAGGAAATGCCCCAAAACACAACATGGACACATCACATTTTTCCAACGAAAACAGAGGTGTTTTTTTGCAAAGTGCCTACCTGTGGATTTTAGCCTCTAGCTCAGCGGGCACCCAGGGAAACCTACCAAATCTGTGCATTTTTCAAAACTAGACACCTAGGAGAATTCAAGCTGGGGTGACTTTTGGGGGTCTCACCAAGTTCTGTTACCGAGAATCCCTTGCAAACAATAACATTTGACAAGACAAACACGTTTTCCTCACATTTCGGTGACAGAAAGTTCTGCAATCTGAGATGAGCCACACATTTCCTCCCTCCCACCGTTCCCCCAAGTGTCCCAATAAAAATGATACCTCACTTGTGTGGGTAGGCCTACTGCCTGCGACAGGAAATGCCCCAAAACACAACATGGACACATCACATTTTTCCAAAGAAAACAGAGGTGTTTTTTTGCAAAGTGCCTACATGTGGATTTTGGCCTCTAGCTCATCCGGCACCTGAAGAAACCTACCAAACCTGTGCATTTTCTAAAACTAGACACCTAGGAGAATTCAAGATGGGGTGACTTGTGGGGATCTCGCCAGGTTCTGTTACCCAGAATCCCTTGCAAACAACACAATTTGACAAACAAAACAAGTTTTCCTCACATTTCGGTGACAGAAACTTCTGGAATCTGAGAGGACAGACAAATTTCCTTCCGCCCAGCATTTCCCCAAGTCTCCCGATAAAAATTATACCTCACTTGTGTGGGTAGGCCTACTGCCTGCGACAGGAAATGCCCCAAAACACAACATGGACACATCACATTTTTCCAACGAAAACAGAGGTGTTTTTTTGCAAAGTGCCTACCTTTGGATTTTGGCATCTAGCTCAGCCGGCACTAGGGAAACCTACCAAACCTGTGCATTTTTTTAAACTAGACATCTAGGAGAATTCAAGATGGGGTGACATGTGTGGATCTCACGAGGTTCTGTTACCCAAAATCCATTGCAAACAACAAAATTTGACAAAAAAAACACAATTCCTTACATTTCGGTGACAGAAAGTTCTGGAATCTGAGAGGAGCTACAAATTTCCTTCCACCAAGCATTCCCCCAAGTCTCCCGATAAAAATGATACCTCACTTGTGTGGGTAAACCTACTGCCTGCAACAGGAAATGCCCCAAAACACAACATGGACACATCACATTTTTCCAAAGAAAACAATGGTGTTTTTTTGCAAAGTGCCTACCTGTAGATTTTAGCCTCTAGCTCAGCCGGCACCTAGGTAAACCTACCAAATCTGTGAATTTTTTAAAACTAGACACCTAGGAGAATTCAAGCTGGGGTGACTTGTGGGGCTCTCACCAAGTTCTGTTACCGAGAATCCCTTGCAAACAATAACATTTGACAAAAAAAACACATTTTCCTCACATTTCGGTGACAGAAAGTTCTGTAATCTGAGATGAGCCACACATTTCCTCCCACCCAGTGTTCCCCCAAGTGTCCCAATAAAAATGATACCTCACTTGTGTGGGTAGGCCTACTGCCTGCGACAGGAAATGCCCCAAAACACAACATGGACACATCACATTTTTCCAAAGAAAACAGAGGTGTTTTTTTGCAAAGTGCCTACCTTTGGATTTTGGCATCTAGCTCAGCCGGCACCTAGGGAAACCTACCAAACCTGTGCTTTTTTGAAAACTAGACATCTAGGAGAACTCAAGATGGGGTGATGTGTGGGGCTCTCACGAGGTTCTGTTACCCAAAATCCCTTGCAAACAACAAAATCTGACAAACAAAAACACGATTCCTTACATTTCGGTGACAGAAAGTTCTGGAATCTGAGAGGAGCCACAAACTTCCTTCCACCAAGCATTCCCCCAAGTCTCCTGATAAAAATTATACCTCACTTGTGTGGGTAGGCCTAGTGCCCGTGACAGGAAATGTCTCAAAACACAATAGGGACACATCACATTTTCCCAAAGAAAACTGAAGCGTTTTTTGCAAAGTGCCTACCTGTGGATATTGGCCTCTAGCTCAGCCGGCACCAACGGAAATTTACCAAATCTGTGCATTTTATAAAACTAGACACCTAGACGAATCCAAGATGCAGTGACTCGTGGGACTCTCACCAAGTTCTGTTACCGAGAATTCCTTGCAAACAACAACCTTTGACAAAAAAAACAAATTTTCCTCACATTTCGGCGACTCAGTTCTGGAATCTGAGAGGAGCCACAACTTTCCTTACACCCGGCGTTCCCCCAAGTCTCCCGATAAAAATTATACCTCACTTGTATGGGTAGGCCTAGTGCCCACGATAAGAAATGCCCCAAAATACAACGTGAACACATCACATTTTCCCAAAGAAAACAGGTGTTTTTTGCAAAGTGCCTATCTGTGGATTTTGGCCTCTAACTCAGCCGGCACCTAGGGAAACCTACCAAACCTGTGCATTTTTTAAAACTAGACACCTAGGGGAATCCAAGATGGGGTGACATGTGGGGCTCTCACCAGGTTCTGTTACCCAGAATCCTTTGCAAACCTCACAATTTGGCTAAAAAAACACTTTTTCCTCTCATTTCGGTGACAGAAAGTCCTGGAACCTGAGAGGAGACACACATTTCCTTCACCCAGCATTCCCCTATGTCTCCAGATAAAAATGATACCTCACTTGTGTGGGTAAGCCTACTGCCTGCGACAGGAAATGCCCCAAAACACAACATGGACACATCACATTTTTCCAAAGAAAACAGAGGTGTTTTTTTGCAAAGTGCCTACCTTTGGATTTTGGCATCTAGCTCAGCCGGCACCTAGGGAAACCTACCAAACCTGTGCTTTTTTTAAAACTAGACATCTAGGAGAACTCACGATGGGGTGACGTGTGGGGCTCTCACGAGGTTCTGTTACCCAGAATCCCTTGCAAACAACACAATTTGACAAACAAAACACATTTTCCTCACATTTCGGTGAAAGAAAGTTATGTCATCTGAGAGGACAGACAAATTTCTTTTCACCCAGCATTCCCCTAAGTCTCCTGATAAAAATGATACCTCACTTGTGTGGGTAAGCCTACTGCCTGCAACAGGAAATGCCCCAAAACACAACATGGACACATCACATTTTTCCAAAGAAAACAATGGTGTTTTTTTGCAAAGTGCCTACCTGTAGATTTTAGCCTCTAGCTCAGCCGGCACCTAGGTAAACCTACCAAATCTGTGAATTTTTTAAAACTAGACACCTAGGAGAATTCAAGCTGGGGTGACTTGTGGGGCTCTCACCAAGTTCTGTTACCGAGAATCCCTTGCAAACAATAACATTTGACAAAAAAAACACATTTTCCTCACATTTCGGTGACAGAAAGTTCTGTAATCTGAGATGAGCCACACATTTCCTCCCACCCAGTGTTCCCCCAAGTGTCCCAATAAAAATGATAGCTCACTTGTGTGGGTAGGCCTACTGCCTGCGACAGGAAATGCCCCAAAACACAACATGGACACATCACATTTTTCCAAAGAAAACAGAGGTGTTTTTTTGCAAAGTGCCTACCTTTGGATTTTGGCATCTAGCTCAGCCGGCACCTAGGGAAACCTACCAAACCTGTGCTTTTTTGAAAACTAGACATCTAGGAGAACTCAAGATGGGGTGATGTGTGGGGCTCTCACGAGGTTCTGTTACCCAAAATCCCTTGCAAACAACAAAATCTGACAAACAAATCACGATTCCTTACATTTCGGTGACAGAAAGTTCTGGAATCTGAGAGGAGCCACAAACTTCCTTCCACCAAGCATTCCCCCAAGTCTCCTGATAAAAATTATACCTCACTTGTGTGGGTAGGCCTAGTGCCCGTGACAGGATATGTCTCAAAACACAATAGGGACACATCACATTTTCCCAAAGAAAACTGAAGCGTTCTTTGCAAAGTGCCTACCTGTGGATATTGGCCTCTAGCTCAGCCGGCACCAACGGAAATTTACCAAATCTGTGCATTTTATAAAACTAGACACCTAGACGAATCCAAGATGCAGTGACTCGTGGGGCTCTCACCAAGTTCTGTTACCGAGAATTCCTTGCAAACAACAACCTTTGACAAAAAAAAAAAAATTTCCTCACATTTCGGCGACTCAGTTCTGGAATCTGAGAGGAGCCACAACTTTCCTTACACCCGGCGTTCCCCCAAGTCTCCCGATAAAAATTATACCTCACTTGTATGGGTAGGCCTAGTGCCCGCGATAAGAAATGCCCCAAAATACAACGTGAACACATCACATTTTCCCAAAGAAAACAGGTGTTTTTTGCAAAGTGCCTATCTGTGGATTTTGGCCTCTAACTCAGCCGGCACCTAGGGAAACCTACCAAACCTGTGCATTTTTTAAAACTAGACACCTAGGGGAATACAAGATGGGGTGACATGTGGGGCTCTCACCAGGTTCTGTTACCCAGAATCCTTTGCAAACCTCACAATTTGGCTAAAAAAACACCTTTTCCTCTCATTTCGGTGACAGAAAGTCCTGGAACCTGAGAGGAGACACACATTTCCTTCACCCAGCATTCCCCTATGTCTCCAGATAAAAATGATACCTCCCTTGTGTGGGTAGGCCTACTGCCTGCGACAGGAAATGCCCCAAAACACAACATGGACACATCACATTTTTCCAACGAAAACAGAGGTGTTTTTTTGCAAAGTGCCTACCTGTGGATTTTAGCCTCTAGCTCAGCCGGCACCCAGGGAAACATACCAAATCAGTGCATTTTTCAAAACTAGACACCTAGGAGAATTCAAGCTGGGGTGACTTGTGGGGCTCTCACCAAGTTCTTTTACCGAGAATCCCTTGCAAACAATAACATTTGACAAAAAAAACACATTTTCCTCACATTTCGGTGACAGAAAGTTCTGCAATCTGAGATGAGCCACACATTTCCTCCCTCCCACCGTTCCCCAAGTGTCCCAATAAAAATGATACCTCACTTGTGTGGGTAGGCCTACTGCCTGCGACAGGAAATGCCCCAAAACACAACATGGACACATCACATTTTTCCAAAGAAAACAGAGGTGTTTTTTTGCAAAGTGCCTACCTTTGGATTTTGGCATCTAGCTCAGCCGGCACCTAGGGAAACCTACCAAACCTGTGCTTTTTTGAAAACTAGACATCTAGGAGAACTCAAGATGGGGTGACGTGTGGGGCTCTCACGAGGTTCTGTTACCCAAAATCCCTTGCAAACAACAACATTTGTCAAACAAAAACATGATTCCTTACATTTCGGTGACAGAAAGTTCTGGAATCTGAGAGGAGTCACAAACTTCCTTCCACCAAGCATTCCCCCAAGTCTCCCGATAAAAATGATACCTCACTTGTGTGGGTAGGCCTAGTGCCCATGACAGGAAATGTCTCAAAACACAATAGGGACACATCACATTTTCCCAAAGAAAACTGAAGTGTTTTTTGCAAAGTGCCTACCAGTGGATATTGGCCTCTGGCTCAGCCGGCACCAACGGAAATTTACCAAATCTGTGCATTTTATAAAACTAGACACCTAGACGAATCCAAGATGCGGTGACTTGTGGGGCTCTCACCAACTTCTGTTACCGAGAATTCCTTGCAAACAACATTTGACAAAAAAAACACATTTTCCTCACATTTCGGCGACACACAGTTCTGGAATCTGAGAGGAGCCACAACTTTCCTTCCACTCGGCGTTCCCCCAAGTCTCCCGATAAAAATTATACCTCACTTGTATGGGTAGGCCTAGTGCCCGCGATAAGAAATGCCCCAAAACACAGCGTGAACACATCACATTTTCCAAAAGAAAACAGGTGTTTTTTGCAAAGTGCCTATCTGTGGATTTTGGCCTCTCGCTCAGCCGGCACCTAGGGAAACCTACCAAACCTGTGCATTTTTTAAAACTAGACACCTAGGGGAAACCAAGATGGGGTGACATGTGGGGCTCTCACCAGGTTCTGTTTACCAGAATCCTTTGCAAACCTCACAAACACTTTTCCCTCACATTTCAGTGACAGAAAGTTCTGGAATCTGAGCGGAGACACACATTTCCTTCCACGCAACGTTCCGCCAAGTCTCCCGATAAAAATGATACCTCACTTGCGTGGGTCGGCCTAATGCCTGAGACAGGAAGTGTCCCAAAACACAACATGGACACATAACATTTTTCCAAAGAAAACAGAGGTGTTTTTTTGGAAAGTGCCTATCTGTGGATATTGGCCTCTAGCTCAGCCGCCTCCAACGGAAATCTATCAAATCTGTGCATTTTTGAAAACTAGACACCAAGGAGAATCCAAGATGGGGTGACTTGTGGGGCTCTCACCAGGTTCTGTTACCCAGAATCCTTTGCAAACCTCACAATTTGGCTAAAAAAACACTTTTTCCTCACATTTCGGTGACAGAAAGTCCTGGAACCTGAGAGGAGACACACATTTCCTTCACCCAGCATTCCCCTATGTCTCCAGATAAAAATGATACCTCACTTGTGTGGTTAGGCCTACTGCCTGCGACAGGAAATGCCACAAAACATAACATGGACACATCACATTTTTCCAAAGAAAACAGAGGTGTTTTTTTGCAAAGTGCCTACCTTGGATTTTGGCATCTAGCTCAGCCAGCACCTAGGGAAACCTACCAAACCTGTGCATTTTTTAAAACCAGACATCTAGGAGAATTCAAGATGGGGTGATGTGTGTGGATCTCACCAGGTTCTGTTACCCAAAATCCCTTGCAAACAACAACATTTGACAAAAAAAAACACAATTCTTTACATTTCGGTGACAGAAAGTTCTGGAATCTGAGAGGAGCTACAAATTTCCTTCCACCAAGCATTCCCCCAAGTCTCCCGATAAAAATGATACCTCACTTGTGTGGGTAGGCCTAGTGCCCGTGACAGGAAATGTCTCAAAACACAATAGGGACACATCACATTTTCCCAAAGAAAACTGAAGTGTTTTTTGCAAAGAGCCTACCTGTGGATTTTGACCTCTAGCTCAGCCGGCACCTAAGGAAACCTACCAAACCTGTGCATTTTTTTTAAAACTAGGCACCCAGGAGAATTCAAGATGGGATGACTTGTGGGGATCTCACCAGGTTCTGTTACCCAGAATCCCTTGCAAACAACACAATTTGACAAACAAAACACGTTTTCCTCACATTTCGGTGACAGAAAGTTATGTCATCTGAGAGGACAGACAAATTTCCTTCCACCCAGCATTCCCCTAAGTCTCCCGATAAAAATTAAACCTCACTTGTGTGGGTAGGCCTACTGCCTGCAACAGGAAATGCCCCAAAACACAACATGGACACATCACATTTTTCCAAAGAAAACAGAGGTGTTTTTTTGCAAAGTGCCTACCTGTGGATATTGGCCTCTAGCTCAGCCGGCACCTACTGAAATCTACCAAATCTGTGCATTTTATAAAACTAGACACCTAGGAGAATCCAAGATGGGTGACTTGTGGGGCTCTCACCAGGTTCTGTTACCCAGAATCCCTTACAAACAACATTTGACAAAAAAAACACGTCTTCCTCACATTTCGGTGACAGAAACATCTGGAATCTGAGAGGAGACACATTTCCCTTCCACCCAGCATTCCCCCAAGTCTCCCGATAAAAATGATACCTCACTTGTGTGGGTAGGCCTACTTCCTCCAACAGGAAATGCCCCAAAACACAACATATACACATCACATTTTCCCAAAGAAAACTGAAGTGTTTTTTGCAAAGTGCCTATCTGTGGATATTGGTCTCTAGCTCAGCCGCCTCCAGTGGAAATCTACCAAATCTGTGCATTTTTGAAAACTACACACCTAGAAGAATCCAAGATGTGGTGACTTGTGGGGCTATCACCAGGTTGTGTTACCCAGAATCCTTTGCAAACCTCACAATTTGGCTGAAACAACACTTTTTCCTCACATTTCGGTGACAGAAAGTTTTGGAATCTGAGAGGAGCCACAAATTTCTTTCCACCCAGCGTTCCCCCAAGTCTCCTGATAAAAATGATACCTCACTTGTGTGGGTAGGCCTAGTGCCTGCAACAGGAAATTCCCCAAAACACAACATTGACACATCACATTTTTCCAAAGAAAAAAGAGGTGTTTTTTTGCAAAGTGCCTACCTGTGGATTTTGGCCTCCAGCTCAGCCGCCACGTAAGGAAACCTACCAAACCTTTGCATTTTCTAAAACTAGACACCTAGGGGAATTCAAGATGGGGTGACTTGTGGGGCTCTCACCAGGTTCTGTTACCCAGAATCCCTTGCAAACAACACAATTTGACAAACAAAACACGTTTTCCTCACATTTCGGTGACAGAAAGTTCTGGAATGTGAGAGGACAGACAAATTTCCTTCCACCCAGCATTCCCCCAAGTCTCCCGATAAGAATTATACCTCACTTGTGTGGGTAGTCCTACTGCCTGCGACAGAAAATGTCACAAAAAACACCACATGGACACATCACATATTTCCAAAGAAAACAGAGGTGTTTTTTTGCAAAGTGCCTACCTTTGGATTTTGGCATCTAGCTCAGCCGGCACCTAGGGAAACCTACAAAACCTGTGCATTTTTATAAAACTAGACACCTAGACGAATCCAAGATGGGGTGACTTGTGGGGCTCTCACCAACTTCTGTTACCGAGAATCCCTTGCAAACAACAACATTTGACAAAAAAAACACATTTTCTTCACATTTCGGTGACAGAAAGTTCTGGAATCTGAGAAGAGCCACAAATTTCCTTCCACCCAGCATTCCCCCAAGTCTCCCGATAAAAATGATACCTCACTTGTGTGGGTAGGCCTAGTGCCCACGACAGGAAATGCCCCAATACACAACGTGGACACATCACATTTTCCCAAAGAAAACTAAAGTGTTTTTTGCAAAGTGCCTACCTGTGGATATTGGCCTCTAGCTCCGCCGGCACCAAGGGAAACATACCAAATCTGTGCATTTTGAAAACTAGACACCTAGGGGAATCCAAGATGGATTTTCGAAAGCTAGACACCTATGGGAATCTAAGATGGGGTGACTTGTAAGGCTCTCAGCAGGTTCTTTTACCCAGAATCCTTTGCAAACCTAAATATTTGGCTAAAAAACACTTTTTCCTCACATTTCTGTGACAGAAAGTTCTGGAATCTGTGAGGAGACATACATTACCTTTCACATAGCGTTCCCCCAAGTATCCCGATAAAAATGATACCTCACTTGTGTGGATAGGCCTACAGCCTGCAACAGGAAATAGCCCCAAAAAACAACATGGACACATCACATTTTTCCAAAGAAAACAGAGGTTTTTTTTGCAAAGTGCCTACACGTGGATTTTGGCCTCTAGCTCAGCCAGCACCCAGGGAAACCTACCAAACCTGAGCATTTTTGAAAACTAGACACCTGGGGGAATCCAAGATGTGGTGACTTGTGGGGCACTCACCAGGTTCTGTTACCCAGAATTGTTGGCAAACCTCACAATTTGGCTGAAACTACACTTTTTCCTCACATTTCGGTGACAGAAAGTTTTGGAATCTGAGAGGAGCCACACATTTCTTTCCACCCAGCATTCCCCCAAGTCTCTTGATAAAAATGATACCTCACTTGTGTGGGTAGGCCTAGTGCCTGTGAAAGGAAATGCCCCAAAACACAACATGGACACATCACATTTTTCCAAAGAAAACAGAGGTGTTTTTTTGCAAAGTGCTTACATGTGGATTTTGGCCTCTAGCTCATCCGGCACCTGAAGAAACCTACCAAACCTGTGCATTTTCTGAAACTAGACACCTAGGAGAACTCAAGATGGGGTGACTTGTGGGGATCTCACCAGGTTCTGTTACCCAGAATCCCTTGCAAACAACACAATTTGACAAACAAAACAAGTTTTCCTCACATTTCGGTGACAGAAACTTCTGGAATCTGAGAGGACAGACAAATTTCCTTCCGCCCAGCATTTCCCCAAGTCTCCCGATAAAAATTATACCTCACTTGTGTGGGTAGGCCTACTGCCTGCGACAGGAAATGCCCCAAAACACAACATGGACACATCACATTTTTCCAACGAAAACAGAGGTGTTTTTTTGCAAAGTGCCTACCTTTGGATTTTGGCATCTAGCTCAGCCGGCACTAGGGAAACCTACCAAACCTGTGCATTTTTTTAAACTAGACATCTAGGAGAATTCAAGATGGGGTGACATGTGTGGATCTCACGAGGTTCTGTTACCCAAAATCCATTGCAAACAACAAAATTTGACAAAAAAAACACAATTCCTTACATTTCGGTGACAGAAAGTTCTGGAATCTGAGAGGAGCTACAAATTTCCTTCCACCAAGCATTCCCCCAAGTCTCCCGATAAAAATGATACCTCACTTGTGTGGGTAAACCTACTGCCTGCAACAGGAAATGCCCCAAAACACAACATGGACACATCACATTTTTCCAAAGAAAACAATGGTGTTTTTTTGCAAAGTGCCTACCTGTAGATTTTAGCCTCTAGCTCAGCCGGCACCTAGGTAAACCTACCAAATCTGTGAATTTTTTAAAACTAGACACCTAGGAGAATTCAAGCTGGGGTGACTTGTGGGGCTCTCACCAAGTTCTGTTACCGAGAATCCCTTGCAAACAATAACATTTGACAAAAAAAACACATTTTCCTCACATTTCGGTGACAGAAAGTTCTGTAATCTGAGATGAGCCACACATTTCCTCCCACCCAGTGTTCCCCCAAGTGTCCCAATAAAAATGATACCTCACTTGTGTGGGTAGGCCTACTGCCTGCGACAGGAAATGCCCCAAAACACAACATGGACACATCACATTTTTCCAAAGAAAACAGAGGTGTTTTTTTGCAAAGTGCCTACCTTTGGATTTTGGCATCTAGCTCAGCCGGCACCTAGGGAAACCTACCAAACCTGTGCTTTTTTGAAAACTAGACATCTAGGAGAACTCAAGATGGGGTGATGTGTGGGGCTCTCACGAGGTTCTGTTACCCAAAATCCCTTGCAAACAACAAAATCTGACAAACAAAAACACGATTCCTTACATTTCGGTGACAGAAAGTTCTGGAATCTGAGAGGAGCCACAAACTTCCTTCCACCAAGCATTCCCCCAAGTCTCCTGATAAAAATTATACCTCACTTGTGTGGGTAGGCCTAGTGCCCGTGACAGGAAATGTCTCAAAACACAATAGGGACACATCACATTTTCCCAAAGAAAACTGAAGCGTTTTTTGCAAAGTGCCTACCTGTGGATATTGGCCTCTAGCTCAGCCGGCACCAACGGAAATTTACCAAATCTGTGCATTTTATAAAACTAGACACCTAGACGAATCCAAGATGCAGTGACTCGTGGGACTCTCACCAAGTTCTGTTACCGAGAATTCCTTGCAAACAACAACCTTTGACAAAAAAAACAAATTTTCCTCACATTTCGGCGACTCAGTTCTGGAATCTGAGAGGAGCCACAACTTTCCTTACACCCGGCGTTCCCCCAAGTCTCCCGATAAAAATTATACCTCACTTGTATGGGTAGGCCTAGTGCCCACGATAAGAAATGCCCCAAAATACAACGTGAACACATCACATTTTCCCAAAGAAAACAGGTGTTTTTTGCAAAGTGCCTATCTGTGGATTTTGGCCTCTAACTCAGCCGGCACCTAGGGAAACCTACCAAACCTGTGCATTTTTTAAAACTAGACACCTAGGGGAATCCAAGATGGGGTGACATGTGGGGCTCTCACCAGGTTCTGTTACCCAGAATCCTTTGCAAACCTCACAATTTGGCTAAAAAAACACTTTTTCCTCTCATTTCGGTGACAGAAAGTCCTGGAACCTGAGAGGAGACACACATTTCCTTCACCCAGCATTCCCCTATGTCTCCAGATAAAAATGATACCTCACTTGTGTGGGTAAGCCTACTGCCTGCGACAGGAAATGCCCCAAAACACAACATGGACACATCACATTTTTCCAAAGAAAACAGAGGTGTTTTTTTGCAAAGTGCCTACCTTTGGATTTTGGCATCTAGCTCAGCCGGCACCTAGGGAAACCTACCAAACCTGTGCTTTTTTTAAAACTAGACATCTAGGAGAACTCACGATGGGGTGACGTGTGGGGCTCTCACGAGGTTCTGTTACCCAGAATCCCTTGCAAACAACACAATTTGACAAACAAAACACATTTTCCTCACATTTCGGTGAAAGAAAGTTATGTCATCTGAGAGGACAGACAAATTTCTTTTCACCCAGCATTCCCCTAAGTCTCCTGATAAAAATGATACCTCACTTGTGTGGGTAAGCCTACTGCCTGCAACAGGAAATGCCCCAAAACACAACATGGACACATCACATTTTTCCAAAGAAAACAATGGTGTTTTTTTGCAAAGTGCCTACCTGTAGATTTTAGCCTCTAGCTCAGCCGGCACCTAGGTAAACCTACCAAATCTGTGAATTTTTTAAAACTAGACACCTAGGAGAATTCAAGCTGGGGTGACTTGTGGGGCTCTCACCAAGTTCTGTTACCGAGAATCCCTTGCAAACAATAACATTTGACAAAAAAAACACATTTTCCTCACATTTCGGTGACAGAAAGTTCTGTAATCTGAGATGAGCCACACATTTCCTCCCACCCAGTGTTCCCCCAAGTGTCCCAATAAAAATGATAGCTCACTTGTGTGGGTAGGCCTACTGCCTGCGACAGGAAATGCCCCAAAACACAACATGGACACATCACATTTTTCCAAAGAAAACAGAGGTGTTTTTTTGCAAAGTGCCTACCTTTGGATTTTGGCATCTAGCTCAGCCGGCACCTAGGGAAACCTACCAAACCTGTGCTTTTTTGAAAACTAGACATCTAGGAGAACTCAAGATGGGGTGATGTGTGGGGCTCTCACGAGGTTCTGTTACCCAAAATCCCTTGCAAACAACAAAATCTGACAAACAAATCACGATTCCTTACATTTCGGTGACAGAAAGTTCTGGAATCTGAGAGGAGCCACAAACTTCCTTCCACCAAGCATTCCCCCAAGTCTCCTGATAAAAATTATACCTCACTTGTGTGGGTAGGCCTAGTGCCCGTGACAGGATATGTCTCAAAACACAATAGGGACACATCACATTTTCCCAAAGAAAACTGAAGCGTTCTTTGCAAAGTGCCTACCTGTGGATATTGGCCTCTAGCTCAGCCGGCACCAACGGAAATTTACCAAATCTGTGCATTTTATAAAACTAGACACCTAGACGAATCCAAGATGCAGTGACTCGTGGGGCTCTCACCAAGTTCTGTTACCGAGAATTCCTTGCAAACAACAACCTTTGACAAAAAAAAAAAAATTTCCTCACATTTCGGCGACTCAGTTCTGGAATCTGAGAGGAGCCACAACTTTCCTTACACCCGGCGTTCCCCCAAGTCTCCCGATAAAAATTATACCTCACTTGTATGGGTAGGCCTAGTGCCCGCGATAAGAAATGCCCCAAAATACAACGTGAACACATCACATTTTCCCAAAGAAAACAGGTGTTTTTTGCAAAGTGCCTATCTGTGGATTTTGGCCTCTAACTCAGCCGGCACCTAGGGAAACCTACCAAACCTGTGCATTTTTTAAAACTAGACACCTAGGGGAATACAAGATGGGGTGACATGTGGGGCTCTCACCAGGTTCTGTTACCCAGAATCCTTTGCAAACCTCACAATTTGGCTAAAAAAACACCTTTTCCTCTCATTTCGGTGACAGAAAGTCCTGGAACCTGAGAGGAGACACACATTTCCTTCACCCAGCATTCCCCTATGTCTCCAGATAAAAATGATACCTCCCTTGTGTGGGTAGGCCTACTGCCTGCGACAGGAAATGCCCCAAAACACAACATGGACACATCACATTTTTCCAACGAAAACAGAGGTGTTTTTTTGCAAAGTGCCTACCTGTGGATTTTAGCCTCTAGCTCAGCCGGCACCCAGGGAAACATACCAAATCAGTGCATTTTTCAAAACTAGACACCTAGGAGAATTCAAGCTGGGGTGACTTGTGGGGCTCTCACCAAGTTCTTTTACCGAGAATCCCTTGCAAACAATAACATTTGACAAAAAAAACACATTTTCCTCACATTTCGGTGACAGAAAGTTCTGCAATCTGAGATGAGCCACACATTTCCTCCCTCCCACCGTTCCCCAAGTGTCCCAATAAAAATGATACCTCACTTGTGTGGGTAGGCCTACTGCCTGCGACAGGAAATGCCCCAAAACACAACATGGACACATCACATTTTTCCAAAGAAAACAGAGGTGTTTTTTTGCAAAGTGCCTACCTTTGGATTTTGGCATCTAGCTCAGCCGGCACCTAGGGAAACCTACCAAACCTGTGCTTTTTTGAAAACTAGACATCTAGGAGAACTCAAGATGGGGTGACGTGTGGGGCTCTCACGAGGTTCTGTTACCCAAAATCCCTTGCAAACAACAACATTTGTCAAACAAAAACATGATTCCTTACATTTCGGTGACAGAAAGTTCTGGAATCTGAGAGGAGTCACAAACTTCCTTCCACCAAGCATTCCCCCAAGTCTCCCGATAAAAATGATACCTCACTTGTGTGGGTAGGCCTAGTGCCCATGACAGGAAATGTCTCAAAACACAATAGGGACACATCACATTTTCCCAAAGAAAACTGAAGTGTTTTTTGCAAAGTGCCTACCAGTGGATATTGGCCTCTGGCTCAGCCGGCACCAACGGAAATTTACCAAATCTGTGCATTTTATAAAACTAGACACCTAGACGAATCCAAGATGCGGTGACTTGTGGGGCTCTCACCAACTTCTGTTACCGAGAATTCCTTGCAAACAACATTTGACAAAAAAAACACATTTTCCTCACATTTCGGCGACACACAGTTCTGGAATCTGAGAGGAGCCACAACTTTCCTTCCACTCGGCGTTCCCCCAAGTCTCCCGATAAAAATTATACCTCACTTGTATGGGTAGGCCTAGTGCCCGCGATAAGAAATGCCCCAAAACACAGCGTGAACACATCACATTTTCCAAAAGAAAACAGGTGTTTTTTGCAAAGTGCCTATCTGTGGATTTTGGCCTCTCGCTCAGCCGGCACCTAGGGAAACCTACCAAACCTGTGCATTTTTTAAAACTAGACACCTAGGGGAAACCAAGATGGGGTGACATGTGGGGCTCTCACCAGGTTCTGTTTACCAGAATCCTTTGCAAACCTCACAAACACTTTTCCCTCACATTTCAGTGACAGAAAGTTCTGGAATCTGAGCGGAGACACACATTTCCTTCCACGCAACGTTCCGCCAAGTCTCCCGATAAAAATGATACCTCACTTGCGTGGGTCGGCCTAATGCCTGAGACAGGAAGTGTCCCAAAACACAACATGGACACATAACATTTTTCCAAAGAAAACAGAGGTGTTTTTTTGGAAAGTGCCTATCTGTGGATATTGGCCTCTAGCTCAGCCGCCTCCAACGGAAATCTATCAAATCTGTGCATTTTTGAAAACTAGACACCAAGGAGAATCCAAGATGGGGTGACTTGTGGGGCTCTCACCAGGTTCTGTTACCCAGAATCCTTTGCAAACCTCACAATTTGGCTAAAAAAACACTTTTTCCTCACATTTCGGTGACAGAAAGTCCTGGAACCTGAGAGGAGACACACATTTCCTTCACCCAGCATTCCCCTATGTCTCCAGATAAAAATGATACCTCACTTGTGTGGTTAGGCCTACTGCCTGCGACAGGAAATGCCACAAAACATAACATGGACACATCACATTTTTCCAAAGAAAACAGAGGTGTTTTTTTGCAAAGTGCCTACCTTGGATTTTGGCATCTAGCTCAGCCAGCACCTAGGGAAACCTACCAAACCTGTGCATTTTTTAAAACCAGACATCTAGGAGAATTCAAGATGGGGTGATGTGTGTGGATCTCACCAGGTTCTGTTACCCAAAATCCCTTGCAAACAACAACATTTGACAAAAAAAAACACAATTCTTTACATTTCGGTGACAGAAAGTTCTGGAATCTGAGAGGAGCTACAAATTTCCTTCCACCAAGCATTCCCCCAAGTCTCCCGATAAAAATGATACCTCACTTGTGTGGGTAGGCCTAGTGCCCGTGACAGGAAATGTCTCAAAACACAATAGGGACACATCACATTTTCCCAAAGAAAACTGAAGTGTTTTTTGCAAAGAGCCTACCTGTGGATTTTGACCTCTAGCTCAGCCGGCACCTAAGGAAACCTACCAAACCTGTGCATTTTTTTTAAAACTAGGCACCCAGGAGAATTCAAGATGGGATGACTTGTGGGGATCTCACCAGGTTCTGTTACCCAGAATCCCTTGCAAACAACACAATTTGACAAACAAAACACGTTTTCCTCACATTTCGGTGACAGAAAGTTATGTCATCTGAGAGGACAGACAAATTTCCTTCCACCCAGCATTCCCCTAAGTCTCCCGATAAAAATTAAACCTCACTTGTGTGGGTAGGCCTACTGCCTGCAACAGGAAATGCCCCAAAACACAACATGGACACATCACATTTTTCCAAAGAAAACAGAGGTGTTTTTTTGCAAAGTGCCTACCTGTGGATATTGGCCTCTAGCTCAGCCGGCACCTACTGAAATCTACCAAATCTGTGCATTTTATAAAACTAGACACCTAGGAGAATCCAAGATGGGTGACTTGTGGGGCTCTCACCAGGTTCTGTTACCCAGAATCCCTTACAAACAACATTTGACAAAAAAAACACGTCTTCCTCACATTTCGGTGACAGAAACATCTGGAATCTGAGAGGAGACACATTTCCCTTCCACCCAGCATTCCCCCAAGTCTCCCGATAAAAATGATACCTCACTTGTGTGGGTAGGCCTACTTCCTCCAACAGGAAATGCCCCAAAACACAACATATACACATCACATTTTCCCAAAGAAAACTGAAGTGTTTTTTGCAAAGTGCCTATCTGTGGATATTGGTCTCTAGCTCAGCCGCCTCCAGTGGAAATCTACCAAATCTGTGCATTTTTGAAAACTACACACCTAGAAGAATCCAAGATGTGGTGACTTGTGGGGCTATCACCAGGTTGTGTTACCCAGAATCCTTTGCAAACCTCACAATTTGGCTGAAACAACACTTTTTCCTCACATTTCGGTGACAGAAAGTTTTGGAATCTGAGAGGAGCCACAAATTTCTTTCCACCCAGCGTTCCCCCAAGTCTCCTGATAAAAATGATACCTCACTTGTGTGGGTAGGCCTAGTGCCTGCAACAGGAAATTCCCCAAAACACAACATTGACACATCACATTTTTCCAAAGAAAAAAGAGGTGTTTTTTTGCAAAGTGCCTACCTGTGGATTTTGGCCTCCAGCTCAGCCGCCACGTAAGGAAACCTACCAAACCTTTGCATTTTCTAAAACTAGACACCTAGGGGAATTCAAGATGGGGTGACTTGTGGGGCTCTCACCAGGTTCTGTTACCCAGAATCCCTTGCAAACAACACAATTTGACAAACAAAACACGTTTTCCTCACATTTCGGTGACAGAAAGTTCTGGAATGTGAGAGGACAGACAAATTTCCTTCCACCCAGCATTCCCCCAAGTCTCCCGATAAGAATTATACCTCACTTGTGTGGGTAGTCCTACTGCCTGCGACAGAAAATGTCACAAAAAACACCACATGGACACATCACATATTTCCAAAGAAAACAGAGGTGTTTTTTTGCAAAGTGCCTACCTTTGGATTTTGGCATCTAGCTCAGCCGGCACCTAGGGAAACCTACAAAACCTGTGCATTTTTATAAAACTAGACACCTAGACGAATCCAAGATGGGGTGACTTGTGGGGCTCTCACCAACTTCTGTTACCGAGAATCCCTTGCAAACAACAACATTTGACAAAAAAAACACATTTTCTTCACATTTCGGTGACAGAAAGTTCTGGAATCTGAGAAGAGCCACAAATTTCCTTCCACCCAGCATTCCCCCAAGTCTCCCGATAAAAATGATACCTCACTTGTGTGGGTAGGCCTAGTGCCCACGACAGGAAATGCCCCAATACACAACGTGGACACATCACATTTTCCCAAAGAAAACTAAAGTGTTTTTTGCAAAGTGCCTACCTGTGGATATTGGCCTCTAGCTCCGCCGGCACCAAGGGAAACATACCAAATCTGTGCATTTTGAAAACTAGACACCTAGGGGAATCCAAGATGGATTTTCGAAAGCTAGACACCTATGGGAATCTAAGATGGGGTGACTTGTAAGGCTCTCAGCAGGTTCTTTTACCCAGAATCCTTTGCAAACCTAAATATTTGGCTAAAAAACACTTTTTCCTCACATTTCTGTGACAGAAAGTTCTGGAATCTGTGAGGAGACATACATTACCTTTCACATAGCGTTCCCCCAAGTATCCCGATAAAAATGATACCTCACTTGTGTGGATAGGCCTACAGCCTGCAACAGGAAATAGCCCCAAAAAACAACATGGACACATCACATTTTTCCAAAGAAAACAGAGGTTTTTTTTGCAAAGTGCCTACACGTGGATTTTGGCCTCTAGCTCAGCCAGCACCCAGGGAAACCTACCAAACCTGAGCATTTTTGAAAACTAGACACCTGGGGGAATCCAAGATGTGGTGACTTGTGGGGCACTCACCAGGTTCTGTTACCCAGAATTGTTGGCAAACCTCACAATTTGGCTGAAACTACACTTTTTCCTCACATTTCGGTGACAGAAAGTTTTGGAATCTGAGAGGAGCCACACATTTCTTTCCACCCAGCATTCCCCCAAGTCTCTTGATAAAAATGATACCTCACTTGTGTGGGTAGGCCTAGTGCCTGTGAAAGGAAATGCCCCAAAACACAACATGGACACATCACATTTTTCCAAAGAAAACAGAGGTGTTTTTTTGCAAAGTGCTTACATGTGGATTTTGGCCTCTAGCTCATCCGGCACCTGAAGAAACCTACCAAACCTGTGCATTTTCTGAAACTAGACACCTAGGAGAACTCAAGATGGGGTGACTTGTGGGGATCTCACCAGGTTCTGTTACCCAGAATCCCTTGCAAACAACACAATTTGACAAACAAAACAAGTTTTCCTCACATTTCGGTGACAGAAACTTCTGGAATCTGAGAGGACAGACAAATTTCCTTCCGCCCAGCATTTCCCCAAGTCTCCCGATAAAAATTATACCTCACTTGTGTGGGTAGGCCTACTGCCTGCGACAGGAAATGCCCCAAAACACAACATGGACACATCACATTTTTCCAACGAAAACAGAGGTGTTTTTTTGCAAAGTGCCTACCTTTGGATTTTGGCATCTAGCTCAGCCGGCACTAGGGAAACCTACCAAACCTGTGCATTTTTTAAAACTAGACATCTAGGAGAATTCAAGATGGGGTGACATGTGTGGATCTCACCAGGTTCTGTTACCCAAAATCCCTTGCAAACAACAAAATTTGACAAAAAAAACACAATTCCTTACATTTCGGTGACAGAAAGTTCTGGAATCTGAGAGGAGCTACAAATTTCCTTCCACCAAGCATTCCCCCAAGTCTCCCGATAAAAATGATACCTCACTTGTGTGGGTAAGCCTACTGCCTGCAACAGGAAATGCCCCAAAACACAACATGGACACATCAAATTTTTCCAAAGAAAACAATGGTGTTTTTTTGCAAAGTGCCTACCTGTAGATTTTAGCCTCTAGCTCAGCCGGCACCTAGGGAAACCTACCAAATCTGTGAATTTTTAAAAACTAGACACCTAGGAGAATTCAAGCTGGGGTGACTTGTGGGGCTCTCACCAAGTTCTGTTACCGAGAATCCCTTGCAAACAATAACATTTGACAAAAAAAACACATTTTCCTCACATTTCGGTGACAGAAAGTTCTGTAATCTGAGATGAGCCACACATTTCCTCCCACCCAGTGTTCCCCCAAGTGTCCCAATAAAAATGATACCTCACTTGTGTGGGTAGGCCTACTGCCTGCAACAGGAAATGCCCCAAAACACAACATGGACACATCACATTTTTCCAAAGAAAACAGAGGTGTTTTTTTGCAAAGTGCCTACCTTTGGATTTTGGCATCTAGCTCAGCCGGCACCTAGGGAAACCTACCAAACCTGTGCTTTTTTTAAAACTAGACATCTAGGAGAACTCAAGATGGGGTGATGTGTGGGGCTCTCACGAGGTTCTGTTACCCAAAATCCCTTGCAAACAACAAAATCTGACAAACAAAAACACGATTCCTTACATTTCGGTGACAGAAAGTTCTGGAATCTGAGAGGAGCCACAAACTTCCTTCCACCAAGCATTCCCCCAAGTCTCCTGATAAAAATTATACCTCACTTGTGTGGGTAGGCCTAGTGCCCGTGACAGGAAATGTCTCAAAACACAATAGGGACACATCACATTTTCCCAAAGAAAACTGAAGAGTTTTTTGCAAAGTGCCTACCTGTGGATATTGGCCTCTAGCTCAGCCGGCACCAACGGAAATTTACCAAATCTGTGCATTTTATAAAACTAGACACCTAGACGAATCCAAGATGCAGTGACTCGTGGGGCTCTCACCAAGTTCTGTTACCGAGAATTCCTTGCAAACAACAACCTTTGACAAAAAAAACACATTTTCCTCACATTTCGGCGACTCAGTTCTGGAATCTGAGAGGAGCCACAACTTTCCTTACACCCGGCGTTCCCCCAAGTCTCCCGATAAAAATTATACCTCACTTGTATGGGTAGGCCTAGTGCCCGCGATAAGAAATGCCCCAAAATACAACGTGAACACATCACATTATCCCAAAGAAAACAGGTGTTTTTTGCAAAGTGCCTATCTGTGGATTTTGGCCTCTAACTCAGCCGGCACCTAGGGAAACCTACCAAACCTGTGCATTTTTTAAAACTAGACACCTAGGGGAATCCAAGATGGGGTGACATGTGGGGCTCTCACCAGGTTCTGTTACCCAGAATCCTTTGCAAACCTCACAATTTGGCTAAAAAAACACTTTTTCCTCTCATTTTGGTGACAGAAAGTCCTGGAACCTGAGAGGAGACACACATTTCCTTCACCCAGCATTCCCCTATGTCTCCAGATAAAAATGATACCTCACTTGTGTGGGTAGGCCTACTGCCTGCGACAGGAAATGCCCCAAAACACAACATGGACACATCACATTTTTCCAAAGAAAACAGAGGTGTTTTTTTGCAAAGTGCCTACCTTTGGATTTTGGCATCTAGCTCAGCCGGCACCTAGGGAAACCTACCAAACCTGTGCTTTTTTTAAAACTAGACATCTAGGAGAACTCAAGATGGGGTGACGTGTGGGGCTCTCACGAGGTTCTCTTACCCGGAATCCCTTGCAAACAACACAATTTGACAAACAAAACACGTTTTCCTCACATTTCGGTGAAAGAAAGTTATGTCATCTGAGAGGACAGACAAATTTCCTTCCACCCAGCATTCCCCTAAGTCTCCCGATAAAAATTAAACCTCACTTGTGTGGGTAGGCCTACTGCCTGCCACAGGAAATGCCCCAAAACACAACATGGACACATCACATTTTTCCAAAGAAAACAGAGGTGTTTTTTTGCAAAGTGCCTACCTTTGGATTTTGGCATCTAGCTCAGTCGGCACCTAGGGAAACCTACCAAACCTGTGCATTTTTTTAAAACTAGACATCTAGGAGAATTCAAGATGGGGTGACTTGTGGGGCTCTCAGCAGGTTCTGTTACCCAGAATCCCTTGCAAACAACAACATTTGACAAAAAAAACACATTTTCCTCACATTTCGTGACAGAAAGTTCTGGAATCTGAGAAGAGCCACAAATTTCCTTCCACCCAGCATTCCCCCAAGTCTCCCGATAAAAATGATACCTCACTTGTGTGGGTAGGCCTAGTGCCCGCGACAGGAAATGCCCCAATACAAAACGTGGACACATCACATTTTCCCAAAGAAAACTAAAGTGTTTTTTGCAAAGTGCCTACCTGTGGATATTGGCTTCTAGCTCAGCCGGCACCAAGGGAAACATACCAAATCTGTGCATTTTGAAAACTAGACACCTAGGGGAATCCAAGATGGATTTTCGAAAGCTAGACACCTAGGGGAATCTAAGATGGGGTGACATGTAGGGCTCTCACCAGGTTCTTTTACCCAGAATCCTTTGCAAACCTCAAAAGTTTGGCTAAAAAACACTTTTTCCTCACATTTCTGTGACAGAAAGTTCTGGAATCTGTGAGGAGACACACATTACCTTCCACCTAGCGTTCCCCCAAGTATCCCGATAAAAATGATACCTCACTTGTGTGGGTAGGCCTACAGCCTGCAACAGGAAATAGCCCCAAAACACAACATGGACACATCACATTTTTCTAAAGAAAACAGAGGTGTTTTTTTGCAAAGTGCCTACACATGGATTTTGGCCTCTAACTTAGCCGGCACCCAGGGAAACCTACCAAACCTGAGCATTTTTGAAAACTAGACAACTGGGGGAATCCAAGATGTGGTGACTTGTGGGGCACTCACCAGGTTCTGTTACCCAGAATTGTTGGCAAACCTCACAATTTGGCTGAAACAACACTTTTTCCTCACATTTCGGTGACAGAAAGTTTTGGAATCTGATACCTCACTTGTGTGGGTAGGCCTAGTGCCTGTGAAAGGAAATGCCCCAAAACACAACATGGACACATCACATATTTCCAAAGAAAACAGAGGTGCTTTTTTGCAAAGTTCTTACATGTGGATTTTGGCCTCTAGCTCATCCGGCATCTAAAGAAACCTACCAAACCTGTGCATTTTCTAAAACTAGACTCCTAGGAGAATTCAAGATGGGGTGACTTGTGGGGATCTCACCAGGTTCTGTTACCCAGAATCCCTTGCAAACAACACAATTTGACAAACAAAACAAGTTTTCCTCACATTTCGGTGACAGAAACTTCTGGAATCTGAGAGGCCAGACAAATTTCCTTCCGCCCAGCATTTCCCCAAGTCTCCCGATAAAAATTATACCTCACTTGTGTGGGTAGGCCTACTGCCTGCGACAGGAAATGCCCCAAAACACAACATGGACACATCACATTTTTCCAAAGAAAACAGAGGTGTTTTTTTGCAAAGGGCCTACCTGTGGATTTTAGCCTCTAGGTCAGCCGGCACCTAGGGAAACCTACCAAATCTGTGAATTTTTCAAAACTAGACACCTAGGAGAATTCAAGCTGGGGTGACTTGTGGGGCTCTCACCAAGTTCTGTTACCAAGAATCCCTTGCAAACAATAACATTTGACAAAAAAAACACATTTTCCTCACATTTCGGTGACAGAATGTTCTGTAATCTGAGATGAGCCACACATTTCCTCCCACCCAGCGTTCCCCCAAGTGTCCCAATAAAAATTATACCTCACTTGTGTGGGTAGGCCTACTGCCTGCGACAGGAAATGCCCCAAAACACGACATGGACACATCACATTTTTCCAAAGAAAACAGAGGTTTTTTTGCAAAGTGCATACCTTTGGATTTTGGCATCTAGCTCAGCCGGCACCTAGGGAAACCTACCAAACCTGTGCTTTTTTTAAAACTAGAGATCTAGGAGAACTCAAGATGGGGTGATGTGTGGGGCTCTCACGAGGTTCTGTTACCCAAAATCCCTTGCAAGCAACAAAATTTGACAAACAAAAACACGATTCCTTACATTTCGGTGACAGAAAGTTCTGGAATCTGAGAGGAGCCACAAACTTCCTTCCACCAAGCATTCCCCCAAGTCTCCCGATAGAAATGATACCTCACTTGTGTGGGTGGGCCTAGTGCCCGTGACAGGAAATGTCTCAAAACACAATAGGGACACATCACATTTTCCCAATGAAAACTGAAGTGTTTTTTGCAAAGTGCCTACCTGTGGATATTGGACTCTAGCTCAGCCGGCACCAACGGAAATTTACCAAATCTGTGCATTTTATAAAACTAGACACCTAGACGAATCCAAGATGCGGTGACTTGTGGGGCTCTCACCAAGTTCTGTTACCGAGAATTCCTTGCAAACAACAACATTTGACCAAAAAAAACAAATTTTCCTCACATTTTGGCGACACACAGTTCTGGAATCTGAGAGGAGCCACAACTTTCCTTCCACCCGGCGTTCCCCCAAGTCTCCCGATAAAAATTATACCTCACTTGTATGGGTAGGCCTAGTGCCCGCAATAAGAAATGCCCCAAAACACAACGTGAACACATCACATTTTCCCAAAGAAAACAGGTGTTTTTTGCAAAGTGCCTATCTGTGGATTTTGGCCTCTAGCTCAGCCGGCACCTAGGGAAACCTACCAAACCTGTGCATTTTTTTAAAACTAGACACCTAGGGGAATCCAAGATGGGGTGACATGTGGGGCTCTCACCAGGTTCTGTTACCCAGAATCCTTTGCAAACCTCACAAACACTTTTCCCTCACATTTCAGTGACAGAAGGTTCTGGAATCTGAGCGGAGACACACATTTCCTTCCACCCAACGTTCCGCCAAGTCTCCCGATAAAAATGATACCTCACTTGTGTGGGTCGGCCTAGTGCCAAAGACAGGAAGTGTCCCAAAACACAACATGGACACATCACATTTTTCCAAAGAAAACAGAGCTGTTTTTTTGGAAAGTGCCTATCTGTGGATATTGGCCTCTAGCTCAGCCGCCTCCAACGGAAATCTATCAAATCTGTGCATTTTTGAAAACTAGACACCAAGGAGAATCCAAGATGGGGTGACTTGTGGGGCTTTCACCAGGTTCTGTTACCCAGAATCCTTTGCTAACCTCACAATTTGGCTAAAAAAACACTTTTTCCTCACATTTCGGTGACAGAAAGTCCTGGAACCTGAGAGGAGACACACATTTCCTTCACTCAGCATTCCCCTATGTCTCCAGATAAAAATGATACCTCACTTGTGTGGGTAGGCCTACTGCCTGCGACAGGAAATGCCACAAAACACAACATGGACACATCACATTTTTCCAAAGAAAACAGAGGTTTTTTTTGCAAAGTGCCTACCTTTGGATTTTGGCATCTAGCTCAGCCGGCACCTAGGGAAACCTACCAAACCTGTGCATTTTTTTAAACTAGACATCTAGGAGAATTCAAGATGGGGTGACGTGTGTGGATCTCACCAGGTTCTGTTACTCAAAATCCCTTGCAAACAACAAAATTTGACCAAAAAAAACACAATTCCTTGCATTTCGGTGACAGAAAGTTCTGGAATCTGAGAGGAGCCACAAATTTCCTTCCACCAAGCATTCCCCCAAGTCTCCCAATAAAAATGATACCTCACTTGTGTGGGTAGGCCTAGTGCCCGTGCCAGGAAATGTCTCAAAACACAATAGGGACACATCACATTTTCCCAAAGAAAACTGAAGTGTTTTTTGCAAAGTGCCTACCTGTGGATATTGGCCTCTAGCTCAGCCGGCACCAACGGAAATCTACCAAATCTGTGCATTTTATAAAATTAGACACCTAGGAGAATCCAAGATGGGTGACTTGTGGAGCTCTCACCAGGTTCTGTTACCCAGAATAACTTACAAACAACAACATTTGACAAAAAAACACGTCTTCCTCACATTTCGGTGACAGAAAAATCTGGAATCTGAGAGGAGGCACATTTCCCTTCCACCCAGCATTCCCCCAAGTCTCCCGATAAAAATGATACCTCACTTGTGTGGGTAGGCCTACTTCCTCCAACAGGAAATGCCCCAAAACACAACATGGACACATCACATTTTCCCAAAGAAAACTGAAGTGTTTTTTGCAAAGTGCCTATCTGTTGATATTGGCCTCTAGCTCAGGCGCCTCCAATGGAAATCTACCAAATCTGTGCATTTTGTAAAACTACACACCTAGAAGAATCCAAGATGTGGTGACTTGTGGGGCTCTCACCAGGTTGTGTTACCCAGAATCCTTTGCAAACCTCACAATTTGGGTGAAACAACACTTTTTCCTCACATTTCGGTGACAGAAAGTTCTGGAATCTGAGAAGAGCCACAAATTTCCTTCCACCCAGCATTCCCCCAAGTCTCCCGATAAAAATGATACCTCACTTGTGTGGGTAGGCCTACTTCCTCCAACAGGAAATGCCCCAAAACACAACATGGACACATCACATTTTCCCAAAGAAAACTGAAGTGTTTTTTGCAAAGTGCCTATCTGTGGATATTGGCCTCTAGCTCAGGCGCCTCCAATGGGAATCTACCAAATCTGTGCATTTTTTAAAACTACACACCTAAAGAATCCAAGATGTGGTGACTTGTGGGGCTCTCACCAGGTTGTGTTACCCAGAATCCTTTGCAAACCTCACAATTTGGCTGAAAGAAAACTTTTTCCTCACATTTCGGAGACAAAAAGTTTTGGAATCTGAGAGGAGCCACAAATTTCTTTCCACCCAGCGTTCCCCCAAGTCTCCTGATGAAAATGATACCTCACTTGTGTGGGTAGGCCTAGTGCCTGCAACAGGAAATGACCCAAAACACAACATGGACACATCACATTTTTCCAAAGAAAACAGAGGTGTTTTTTTGCAAAGTGCCTACCTGTGGATTTTGGCCTCCAGCTCAGCCCCCACCTAAGGAAACCTACCAAACCTTTGCATTTTCTAAAACTAGACACCTAGGGAAATTCAAGATGGGGTGACTTGTGGGGCTATCACCAGGCTCTGTTACCCAGAATCCCTTGCAAACAACACAATTCGACAAACAAAACACGTTTTCCTCACATTTTGGTGACAGAAAGTTCTGGAATCTGAGAGGACAGACAAATTTCCTTCCACCCAGCATTCCCCCAAGTCTCCCGATAAGAATTATACCTCACTTGTGTGGGTAGGCCTACTGCCTGCAATAGGAAATGTCCCAAAAAACACCACATGGACACATCACATTTTTCCGAAGAAAAGAGAGGTGTTTTTTTGCAAAGTGACTAACTTTGGATTTTGGCATCTAGCTCAGCCGGCACCTAGGGAAACCTACCAAACCTGTGCATTTTTATAAAACTAGACACCTAGACGAATCCAAGATGGGGTGACTTGTGGGGCTCTCACCAACTTCTGTTACCGAGAATCCCTTGCAAGCAACAACATTTGACAAAAAAAACACATTTTCCTCACATTCCGGTGACAGAAAGTTCCTGAATCTGAGAAGAGCCACAAATTTCCTTCCACCCAGCATTCCCCCAAGTCTCCCGATAAAAATGATACCTCACTTGTGTGGGTAGGCCTAGTGCCCGCGACAGGAAATGCCCCAATACAAAACGTGGACACATCACATTTTCCCAAAGAAAACTAAAGTGTTTTTTGCAAAGTGCATACCTGTGGATATTGGCCTCTAGCTCAGCCGGCACCAAGGGAAACTTACCAAATCTGTGCATTTTGAAAACTAGACACCTAGGGGAATCCAAGATGGATTTTCGAAAGCTAGACTCCTACGGGAATCTAAGATGGGGTGACTTGTAGGGCTCTCACCAGGTTCTTTTACCCAGAATCCTTTGCAAACCTCAAAATTTGGCTAAAAAACACTTTTTCCTCACATTTCTGTGACAGAAAGTTCTGGAATCTGTGAGGAGACACACATTACCTTCCACCCAGCGTTCCCCCAAGTATCCCGATAAAAATGATACCTCGCTTGTGTGGGTAGGCCTACAGCCTGCAACAGGAAATAGCCCCAAAACACAACATGGACACATCACATTTTTACAAAGAAAACTGAGGTTTTTTTTGCAAAGTGCCTACACATGGATTTTGGCCTCTAGCTCAGCCGGCACCCAGGGAAACCTACCAAACCTGAGCATTTTTGAAAACTAGACACCTGGGGGAATCCCAGATGTGGTGACTTGTGGGGCACTCACCAGGTTCTGTTACCCAGAATTGTTGGCAAACCTCACAATTTGGCTGAAACAACACTTTTTCCTCACATTTCGGTGACAGAAAGTTTTGGAATCTGAGAGGAGCCACACATTTCTTTCCACCCAGCATTCCCCCAAGTCTCTTGATAAAAATGATACCTCACTTGTGTGGGTAGGCCTAGTGCCTGTGAAAGGAAATGCCCCAAAACACAACATGGACACAACACATTTTTCTAAAGAAAACAGAGGTGTTTTTTTGCAAAGTGCTTACATGTGGATTTTGGCCTCTAGCTCATCCGGCACCTAAAGAAACCTACCAAACCTGTGCATTTTCTAAAACTAGACACCTAGGAGAATTCAAGATGGGGTGACTTGTGGGGATCTCACCAGGTTCTGTTACCCAGAATCCCTTGCAAACAACACAATTTGACAAACAAAACAAGTTTTCCTCACATTTCGGTGACAGAAACTTCTGGAATCTGAGAGGACAGACAAATTTCCTTCCGCCCAGCATTTTCCCAAGTTTCCTGATAAAAATTATACCTCACTTGTGTGGGTAGGCCTACTGCCTGCGACAGGAAATGCCCCAAAACACAACATGGACACATCACATTTTTCCAAAGAAAACAGAGGTGTTTTTTTGCAAAGTGCCTACCTTTGGATTTACTGAGAATCCCTTGCAAACAATAACATTTGACAAAAAAAAACAAATTTTCCTCACATTTCGGTGACAGAAAGTTCTGTAATCTGAGATGAGCCACACATTTCCTCCCACCCAGCATTCCCCCAAGTGTCCCAATAAAAATTATACCTCACTCGCGTGGGTAGGCCTACTGCCTGCGACAGGAATTGACATTTCGGTGACAGAAAGTTTTGGAATCTGAGAGGAGCCACAAATTTCTTTCCATCCAGCGTTCCCCCAAGTCTCCTGATAAAAATGATACCTCACTTGTGTGGGTAGGCCTAGTGCCTGCAACAGGAAATGCCCCAAAACACAACATGGACACATCACATTTTTCCAAAGAAAACAGAGGTGTTTTTTTGCAAAGTACCTACCTGTGGATTTTGGCCTCCAGCTCAGCCGGCACCAACGGAAATTTACCAAATCTGTGCATTTTATAAAACTAGACACCTAGACGAATCCAAGATGCGGTGACTTATGGGGCTCTCACCAAGTTCTGTTACAGAGAATTCCTTGCAAACAAAAACATTTGACAAAAAAAACACATTTTCCTCACATTTTGGCGACACACAGTTCTGGAATCTGAGAGGAGCCACAACTTTCCTTCCACCCGGCGTTCCCCCAAGTCTCCTGATAAAAATTATACCTCACTTGTATGGGTAGGCCTAGTTGCCACGATAAGAAATGCCCCAAAACACAACGTGAACACATCACATTTTCCCAAAGAAAACAGGTGTTTTTTGCAAAGTGCCTATCTGTGGATTTTGGCCTCTAGCTCATCCGGCACCTAGGGAAACCTACCAAACCTGTGCATTTTTTACAACTAGACACCTAGGGGAATCCAAGATGGGGTGACATGTGGGGCTCTCACCAGGTTCTGTTACCAGAATCCTTTGCAAACCTCACAAACACTTTTCCCTCACATTTCAGTGACAGAAAGTTCTGGAATCTGAGCGGAGACACACATTTCCTTCCACCCAACATTCCGCCAAGTCTCCCGATAAAAATGATATCTCACTTGTGTGGGTCAGCCTACTGCCTGAGACAGGAAGTGTCCCAAAACACAACATGGACACATCACATTTTTCCAAAGAAAACAGAGGTGTTTTTTGGGAAAGTGCCTATCTGTGGATATTGGCCTCTAGCTCAGCCGCCTCCAACGGAAATCTATCAAATCTGTGCATTTTTGAAAACTGGACACCAAGGAGAATCCAAGATGGGGTGACTTGTGGGGCTCTCACCAGGTTCTGTTACCCAGAATCCTTTGCAAACCTCACAATTTGGCTAAAAAAACACTTTTTCCTCAAATTTCGGTGACAGAAAGTCCTGGAACCTGAGAGGAGACACACATTTCCTTCACCCAGCATTCCCCTATGTCTCCAGATAAAAATGATACCTCACTTGTGTGGGTAGGCCTACTGCCTGCAACAGGAAATGTCACAAAACACAACATGGACACATCACATTTTTCCAAAGAAAACAGAGGTGTTTTTTTGCAAAGTGCCTACCTTTGGATTTTGGCATCTAGCTCAGCCGGCACCTAGGGAAACCTACCAAACCTGTGCATTTTTTAAAACTAGACATCTAGGACAATTCAAGATGGGGTGACATGTGTGGATCTCACCAGGTTCTGTTACCCAGAATCCCTTGCAAACAACACAATTTGACAAACAAAACACGTTTTCCTCACATTTCAGTGACAGAAAGTTATGTCATCTGAGAGGACAGACAAATTTCCTTCCACCCAGCATTCCCCCAAGTCTCCCGATAAAAATTAAACCTCACTTGTGTGGGTAGGCCTACTGCCTGCGACAGGAAATGCCCCCAAACACAACATGGACACATCACATTTTTCCAAAGAAAACACAGGTGTTTTTTTGCAAAGTGCCTACCTTTGGATTTTGGCATCTAGCTCAGTCGGCACCTAGGGAAACCTACCAAACCTGTGCATTTTTTAAAACTACACATCTAGGAGAATTCAAGATGGGGTGACGTGTGGGGCTCTCACCAGGTTCTGTTACCCAAAATCCCTTGCAAACAACCAAATTTGACAAAAAAAACACTATTCCTTACATTTCGGTGACAGAAAGTTCTGGAATCTGAGAGGAGCCACTAATTTCCTTCCACCAAGCATTCCCCCAAGTCTCCCGATAAAAATGATACCTCACTTGTGTGGGAAGGCCTAGTGCCCGTGACAGGAAATGTCTCAAAACACAATAGGGACACATCACATTTTCCTAAAGAAAACTGAAGTGTTTTTTGCAAAGTGCCTACCTGTGGATATTGGCCTCTAGCTCAGCCGGCACCAACGGAAATCTACCAAATCTGTGCATTTTTTAAAACTACACCCCTAGAAGAATCCAAGATGTGGTGACTTGTGGGGCTCTCACCAGGTTGTGTTACCCAGAATCCTTTGCAAACCTCACAATTTGGCTGAAACTACACTTTTTCCTCACATTTCGGTGACAGAAAGTTTTGGAATCTGAGAGGAGCCACACATTTCTTTCCATCCAGCGTTCCCCCAAGTCTCCTGATAAAAATGATACCTCACTTGTGTGGGTAGGCCTAGTGCCTGCAACAGGAAATGCCCCAAAACACAACATGGACACATCACATTTTTCCAAAGAAAACAGAGGTGTTTTTTTGCAAAGTACCTACCTGTGGATTTTGGCCTCCAGCTCAGCCGGCACCAACGGAAATTTACCAAATCTGTGCATTTTATAAAACTAGACACCTAGACGAATCCAAGATGCGGTGACTTATGGGGCTCTCACCAAGTTCTGTTACAGAGAATTCCTTGCAAACAACAACATTTGAGAAAAAAAACACATTTTCCTCACATTTTGGCGACACACAGTTCTGGAATCTGAGAGGAGCCACAACTTTCCTTCCACCCGGCGTTCCCCCAAGTCTCCTGATAAAAATTATACCTCACTTGTATGGGTAGGCCTAGTTGCCGCGATAAGAAATGCCCCAAAACACAACGTGAACACATCACATTTTCCCAAAGAAAACAGGTGTTTTTTGCAAAGTGCCTATCTGTGGATTTTGGCCTCTAGCTCATCCGGCACCTAGGGAAACCTACCAAACCTGTGCATTTTTTACAACTAGACACCTAGGGGAATCCAAGATGGGGTGACATGTGGGGCTCTCACCAGGTTCTGTTACCAGAATCCTTTGCAAACCTCACAAACACTTTTCCCTCACATTTCAGTGACAGAAAGTTCTGGAATCTGAGCGGAGACACACATTTCCTTCCACCCAACATTCCGCCTAGTCTCCCGATAAAAATGATATCTCACTTGTGTGGGTCAGCCTACTGCCTGAGACAGGAAGTGTCCCAAAACACAACATGGACACATCACATTTTTCCAAAGAAAACAGAGGTGTTTTTTGGGAAAGTGCCTATCTGTGGATATTGGCCTCTAGCTCAGCCGCCTCCAACGGAAATCTATCAAATCTGTGCATTTTTGAAAACTGGACACCAAGGAGAATCCAAGATGGGGTGACTTGTGGGGCTCTCACCAGGTTCTGTTACCCAGAATCCTTTGCAAACCTCACAATTTGGCTAAAAAAACACTTTTTCCTCAAATTTCGGTGACAGAAAGTCCTGGAACCTGAGAGGAGACACACATTTCCTTCACCCAGCATTCCCCTATGTCTCCAGATAAAAATGATACCTCACTTGTGTGGGTAGGCCTACTGCCTGCAACAGGAAATGTCACAAAACACAACATGGACACATCACATTTTTCCAAAGAAAACGGAGGTGTTTTTTTGCAAAGTGCCTACCTTTGGATTTTGGCATCTAGCTCAGCCGGCACCTAGGGAAACCTACCAAACCTGTGCATTTTTTAAAACTAGACATCTAGGACAATTCAAGATGGGGTGACGTGTGTGGATCTCACCAGGTTCTGTTACCCAGAATCCCTTGCAAACAACACAATTTGACAAACAAAACACGTTTTCCTCACATTTCAGTGACAGAAAGTTATGTCATCTGAGAGGACAGACAAATTTCCTTCCACCCAGCATTCCCCCAAGTCTCCCGATAAAAATTAAACCTCACTTGTGTGGGTAGGCCTACTGCCTGCGACAGGAAATGCCCCCAAACACAACATGGACACATCACATTTTTCCAAAGAAAACACAGGTGTTTTTTTGTAAAGTGCCTACCTTTGGATTTTGGCATCTAGCTCAGTCGGCACCTAGGGAAACCTACCAAACCTGTGCATTTTTTAAAACTACACATCTAGGAGAATTCAAGATGGGGTGACGTGTGGGGCTCTCACCAGGTTCTGTTACCCAAAATCCCTTGCAAACAACCAAATTTGACAAAAAAAACACCATTCCTTACATTTCGGTGACAGAAAGTTCTGGAATCTGAGAGGAGCCACTAATTTCCTTCCACCAAGCATTCCCCCAAGTCTCCCGATAAAAATGATACCTCACTTGTGTGGGTAGGCCTAGTGCCCGTGACAGGAAATGTCTCAAAACACAATAGGGACACATCACATTTTCCCAAAGAAAACTGAAGTGTTTTTTGCAAAGTGCCTACCTGTGGATATTGGCCTCTAGCTCAGCCGGCACCAACGGAAATCTACCAAATCTGTGCATTTTATAAAACTAGACACCTAGGAGAATCCAAGATGGGTGACTTGTGGGGCTCTCACCAGGTTCTGTTACCCAGAATCCCTTACAAACAACAACATTTGACAAAAAAAACATGTCTTCCTCACATTTCGGTGACAGAAACATCTGGAATCTGAAAGGAGGCACATTTCCCTTCCACTCACCATTCCCCCAAGTCTCCCGATAAAAATGATACCTCACTTGTGTGGGTAGGCCTACTTCCTCCAACAGGAAATGCCCCATAACACAACGTGGACACATCACTTTTTCCCAAAGAAAACTGAAGTGTTTTTTGCAAAGTGCCTACCTGTGGATTTTGGCCTCTAGCTCAGACGGCACCAAGGGAAATCTACCAAATCTGTGCATTTTTGAAAACTAGACACCAAGAGGAATCCAAGATGGAGTGACTTATGGTCTTCCACAACTTGCAGAACTGTATTCAACAGCCTTTGGAATGTGGCAGGTGCATTTTGTAACCCAAAGGGCATCACAGTGGTGTGATAGTGCCCTCCAATGGTAGAAAATGCTGTCTTAGGTCTAACATCCTCTGATAACTTGAATAGCTGGCAGCCAGATCATAGGTTCTTAGAAACTTGGCAAATGCCTGTGTATCTATAAGCTCATCTGCCCTATGGATAGGATGAGCATCTGTTTTAGTATCAGACCTCTGTAGTCTACACAAAACCTCATTTCCCTTTTTCCATTCTGTGAGTGGAGGTTTGGGCCAAGTACTACAGGACTAACCCAAGGGATGTCTGAGGGCTCTATGACTCCTAGGTCTAGTATCTTCTGGACTTCAGCCTTGATGCAGTCTCTGACATGATCAGGCTGCCTGTACATTTTGCTTTGAATAGGCAAGCTGTTCCCCGTATCAAATGGTGTGTTCACACCATGTGGTATGACCAGGTGTCAGAGAGAACAGTTCTGAAAACTGTCCTAGGAGGGTTCTGCAGTCCTCTTTTTGGGACTCAGAGAGGCAGTCAGCAAGCTCTACCCCATCAACTGAACCACCAGCTGCACTGAGGGAGAAGAAATCAGGGAAAGGGTCACTCTATTCTTCCTGTCCCTCATCAGTTGCCATGAGCAGAGTCATATCAGACCTGTCATTTTAGGGTTTAAGGCAATTTACACGAAGCACCCTGAGGGGGCTTCTGGGAGTGCCTAGGTATGCCAGGTAGGTAACTCACCCTTCTTTCTACACAATGGTGTGGAGACCACTCTACTTGTCCTGGAGTGCCCTGGACAGGCTCCAGAACCCACACTCTCTGTCCTGGCTGGTACACAGTCAGTACAGCCTTCTGGTCATGCCATTGTTTTTGCTACTCCTGGTTGGCCTGAAGGTTGTTATTGGCCCTCTTCACATACTTAGCCATACTTGATCTGTGACCAAGCACATAATCCACAATGTCTTGCTTGGGAGGCTTGAGAGGTTGCTCCCAGCCTTCTCTAACAAGAGCAAGGGGACCCCTAACAGGGTGCGCAAACAGAAGTTCAAAGGGGCTGTAGCCCACACCCTTTTAGGTAACCTCCCTATAGGCAAAGAGAAGGCATGGTATCAGGACATCCCATCTCTTGAGTTTTTCAGAGAGTCCCATTATCATACCTTTGAGAGTTTTATTAAACCTCTCAACTAAGCCATTTGTTTGGGGGTGGTAAGGAGTGGTACTTGTAAGTCACACAACATTCCTTCCACATGGCTTTCAGGTATGCAGACATGAAGTTTGCACCTCTGTCTGATACCACCTCTGTAGGAAAACCCACTCTTGAAAAGATCTCAAGAAAGGCTTTGGACACTGCAGGAGCTTTAGTGGTCCTAAGAGGAATGGCCTCTGAGTACCTGGTGGCGTGGTCCACTACCACCAGTATGAATCTGTTCCCAGAGGCTGTTAGTGGGTCCAGGGGGGCAATAATATCCATCCCAACCCTCTCAAATGGTACTCCAACCACTGGAAGTGGCATTAAGGGGGATTTTGGGGTGCCACCTGTCTTGCCACTGGCTTGACAGGTGATACAGGAGTGACAAAACTCCTTTGCGTTTTCAGACATGTGGGGCCAGTGAAAATGTGGGGCAAGCCAGTCCCAAGTCTTGCTTTGCCCGTAATTGACCTGCCAGGGGAATATCCTGGGCCACGGTCAGCAGAAACTCCCGATACTTCAGAGGGACCACCAACCTCCTGGGGCCACCAGGTTTGGGATCCCCTGACTGAATATAGGAGACTGTCTTCCCAGTACATCTTATGGGTGCCATTGATATCCCCTGCCTCTTGAGCTACAGCTTGCTGCCTCAAGATCTCCTGTGTGGTCAAGCCTGTTGTTCCCTACTGAATTCCTCTCTGGCAGCTCCCCCTGCATCCAAGAGCTCAGCTGTGTCAGCTTGCAGCTCTTCTAGTGTAGGTTCCTCCCAAGGTGTTGATTCTTCTCCCTCTGGAGGCAGGGAGTACTTTCTTACCCTTCTTGCTCTTGGGTTTAGGAAGCTCTTGGGCCATTGTTCCAGGCTCCAAGGTTCCTTGCTCTTTTGCTTATTTGCCTGTGTTTTTGTGAGGGCAAAGATATGCCCTGGGATGTCCAGCATTGCTGCATGGGCCTCCAGATCTACTTCAGCCCAAGCTGAAGTCTCCAAGTAATTCCCTAGTAGACACTCTAAAGGTAAGTCTGAGGATACCACAACATTTTTAGGACCAGTAACCCCCAGCTGAAATCAATAACTGCCATGGGGTGGCACAAAGTGTTACTGTGAGCATCAATCACTTGGGCCCATATTTATATTCTGTTTGTGCTGAATTAGTGTAAATCTATTTGACACTAATTTAGCGCAAACTTAACTTCGTATTTATATTCTGACGCTAGACCCGTCTAGCGTCAAAATAATGGAGTTAACGTCATTTTCTGGATGCGTGAAACCTCCTTGCATCAATGAGATGCAAGGTAGTCGTTCCCATCCAAAAAATGACTCTAAGCCCCTACCGCTATATATATCCAGCTGGGCAAAAAGGACTCACGGGTGGGAGGCGGAGCCAAAAAATGACATTTAACTCCAATTTGCATCAAATTTTAATGCCTGGGACACCAGCAACAACAGCAACCGCAACCACCACAACATGGCCCACAAAGGCAATGCAGAAGGCAGTAGCAGGTATTCAGAAACAGGACAACCCTCCATGGCCTCAGGGAACAAGACATCATAAGGACACCCAGACTCAACCGGCAAGCCATACTATTCCTGCTACACCACATGAGCCACAAATAACAGCCAGCCTGCAGACCCCACACAACATACCACCTGTGACAAAGCTGCTAGTTGTCCTGTACATGCTGGCAAGTGGCTCATTTCAAACAATGGGTGCCCTGGGTGTTGGTGTGTCACAGCCTTCATTCTCTGCATTTCTGCCAAAGGTGTTAGACACATTAACCTCCCTGGCGCCCGCCACATCAGCTTCCCCAACACCCAGCAAAAGCAGCAGGAGATAAAACAGGGGTTCTACCAATTTCATGGCTTCCCGCATGTGCTTTGTGCAATTGACTACACCCATGTCCGACTTGTGCCACCTGCAGCAACAGAGCACTTAAACCGGAATCACAGGCACACTCATTCCATCAATGTGCAGGCCATAGTGGACCACCAGGTACTATTCACAAACATTTTGGCCAAGTATCCTGGGAGTGTCCATGATGCATACATATAACGGCACAGCAGGGTCAACGAACACTTCCAGGATGGACAATATGGAAATGGCCTACTTGTGGGTAAGTCAACAAACAATATACACACAACACACCAACCCTGTAGGACACACAAGACATACACCGCTACAAAAACACATGGCCAGGGTAACACATATGTGCAGCTAACAACACATATGCACCATGCTGGAGAACAGCACAATCAGTGCACACCACAAACACATACACCCACATGTACGTAACACACCTACAACTTGACCGGCACACCACGTGAAGGACAGGTGCAGACATGTACCCTTTGCCAACAGAAGAACTACACAAACCACTACAAGTGCCCACAGGTTGCCTACTATGTACTCTTTACACACAGTATACCAAACAAAGAATAGCACAGCAATTTCAATGGCATACACCATGCTCATGTTATGTAAGTCTCACATAGGCAAAGATCCCTCAAATCATGCCGTGCAAGTCACTGCCAGAACAAACATCAAATGCCAGACAACTGGTTCCAATACCAACTACATCTCATCAACACATACCTGACTTACCTGTAGTGTGCATATACATCTGCCTAACGCATTGGGTCACACACATAGGAATACAAAATGAATGCCCATCACATACCATGTGCCAGATTTGTGAGAAGTGGCACAACACCTACTGTAGTGCCACCTCACATACACTACTTACTGACCCACAACACCATCATGTCTGTACCATAAACAATAAAAGCCCCATCATGGGGCAGAGTACTGTTAGACAGTGCAGATCATGGATGCCATAGTGGAACCCTGTAGGAGTATAGAGGACATCACTGACTTTACATGCACTGTGCCAAGGGACACATTTGCTAAGTAGATGAGCTCCATCCCATAGCCTGCACTGTGCATGGGTTGACAGTATAAATGCTGAATCATGTTTTGGAAGATAGGAGAGACAATGGTAGTCATGTTGATCATCTTGAAACAATGGGATACACATCCTTGGACACCTGATGGCTGGCACAAACATCAGCTGCCACTCAGGGTCATTAAGGGACTTATGTAAGAGCACCCAGTGCCATTGTCATGTACAAATTTGTGGATGACCACTCTTATGTGACTGAAGCCACATTGGAAATCGGCCACCCTCCCACGCAGCACTTAGCGTAGAAGGGGTGTGCAATGTGTGTTGCTGCAGGGCTGTCAGCACAAGATACATAGCTTGATGATGCTGACTCAGATGTAGGTGTCACCTAAAACCTGAGGCAGTGCCAACACCAAACACCACCCCAGGGTGTCAATTGCATTTTGCGAAAAGTAAATAGACTGTGATTTGAACTCATATGAATGTGCCAACCAATGCATGCTGCATACTGCTGCACAGACAGAAAAATTGTCCATCAAAACAGCACATGTATTGGGAGGTGTACCTTCCTGTACAGATACATCCACCTCCACAGGGCAGCTAGACAAGCACCCTGGTGCAAGATTGGTAGTGTCAGTGCACAGCTGCATGTAAGCCACTGGCACGGGGGACAGCAAAGGGTTGCCTAGTAACATGTCACACATGGTGCATTCCTGCATAGTCAAAATATTGCAGCACAGTGCTGCCAATGTTAGAGCTGTGTTGCGCATTGTCACTTACTCATTTAAGTGGGACTAAGTGATGCACTTCATCTGTAATGACACATGTCAAAATGGCTGGATGTCCAGGCTTTGTAGTACTACCATGTTGCCACCACATCTGACCCCATTGTGTTGGGAGGATATGTCATGTCCCGTATGTATATGTATAGCACACTGATACAACGGTGCATTACACAACGCATGGTACATACATACTGACCATCAGTTAGGATTCCAAATTATATGTCCCAGGTCCTTGAGCCAATACTCAAGATGATTATGTCTAACAACACAGTTCTAAGAAAACTTTGCCTAAGGCCAGAAACTCACACCATACCACAAAGACATATGAGTCAAAACCACCTCAAATTACAACTGCCACGCTACATGAGGAACCTGTTGCAAGCCTTAACAACAACTTACTCCTATTATCTTTTGCAGCAGATCAGGGTTATGGCATACAGCCATGGATTATAACCCCATTTGCAAACCCAAGCACAGCAGCAGAGCGTGCATACAATGTGAGACATTGTAAGACATGGAATATCGTGGAGAGGACATTCGGCATACTGAAGTCAAGATTGAAGTGCCTGGACATCACAGGAGGCAGCCTCCTATATGCCCAACACACTGCCTGCAAAATCATCATGACATGCTATCCTGCACAGCATATGTGTGCGGATGAACGTTCCCATGTATGACCAGGTTGATGACCTGCCTGACGAGGAGTAGAAGGATGGTGATGTAGAAATGGAGGGGTAACAGCACAACACAGCTGCTGGGATACGCCGAAGACGGCACATAGTTGAGAACTTTTTCCCTTAAGAACCCTTTAAATCATCGTGTCAATTTTGTTAATAAAAACTTCACTTATACAACCAATCCTGCTTTGGTCTCGTCAATCTCGACTACATGTACAATAGGATTGTGAGTCTAACCTCAGGGAGTATGTTACAAATATGAATCTGACAATTACTGTTGTAACATCATATGTGATGTGTAAGATTGTACTGCCATCAACACAAACATCACTAATAGACTCATCACTGGTATGTGACAACTGAAGGGCACAATCTATGGACTACAACATATCTTGTACAACCATGTTGCCAACTTGTTCATCAATAGCTTATCACACACAACTACATCATGTCCAAATAGGAAGTATGCAAGGGGCCCACACGAGGTAATGGATGTCCAAAATAAGAAAGTTAGTCATGTTGGAACAGAACACTGTCACAACTCAGTGTGAGAGTTGCAATGGCTGCATGGAACATGTGTGACAATAGGGGAACATAATTGGTAACAATGGTCATCATGATTTGCCCAGCTATAACAAGCAATGGAAGAAGTTGGGCCTGCGCAGAACATCCATGGTAATCTGTAGTGCCACTGCCATGGGGCCCAATCCTGACACAGGGTACACATGACCTCACACATTGCACAGACATGTCTGTGGAATGTACTTCAGTATGGATGAGAACATATGCATCTAGGGCTGCAGGTCCACCACACAAAACCAACAACTATTGGTAAATGCAATTTGTGGTCAAAACATAATCTGGGTGGAATGTCGGCAGAGTATGTCATACACAGTATGCACCAAAGATGTACACATGTCAGACATATATATAGGCCCCACACAAGTCTCCATAAACTCCAAATCTACATACAGAGACGTCGTTGAGTAACATTTCCTAGGTAGCATTGGTTCAGCTATCATCAACAATGCTTGAGCTGTGAATGTAGTTTTAAATATTATGCTTTGTGTGACAACATCACACATCACATACGAAAACACAATACACAATCACAAACCAGAACTATTGCACTGTACTGACTGCCAAACATATGTGGATACACTGTTGTCACACATGCATATATATGCACTATGTGCAACTATTTGCATTCTGTTGACTCTGTAACACACACATCGGTGTAACAGACCAATCACACCCTCATCACATTGTTGCCTGGACTACCACATGTGTCCATACACAGTATGGCACACTGCAGCACAGTCCATGTCATTTGAATGTTGATTCAGAGTGCAACTAAGGACAATGGAACAAAAACATGCAATCAGGAATTGAGTAAAAAATAAATGACACAAATGCGTCTAATACATCCCAAAACGCAAGGAATATGACAAATAGGCCCTTAGCGTGATTTCCACCTTCTCACTCCTCTCAATACTGATTTTCAGTGAAATTGACACATAACAGTAATGCGTCAATATAAACGACTCACGTCCACTATGCGTTTAAAATACCCACACAAATGTCAAATGCGTCATAGAAATACATGCATAACTGAAAACGTGACGCACAGGGTCAGAAAATGATGTAATAGGAAATCCTGTCTACAAACATGGTACAGTGGGTGTAGTTTCACTTTCTCTTTACAGTCTGCCTTTTTTGACTGTGTGGTTGTGTTTTGGAGCTGGTGGTTGTGTCTTACTTGTGTATTGTATCTTGTGGTATCCCTCCTGTCGTGTTTTGTTAGATACTGTCTGCATTATGTTCCAGTTGTTGTCATTTTGTGTGGTTTTTGTGTATATTTCTATTTGTACTGTTAGGTGTCTGACCAGGCTAGTTAATCAGTTGGGATAGTTGGGATTAGTTATAGGGCTTAAGTTTCAGTTAATTTCATTTTTTACAACATATTTGGGATCAACCTTTCCAGTAATAACATGTCTGGTAGGGGGAGGTTGACTAAGATGGGAGAGGATGAGTTGGGTGGCTTTGTGTGGCTGGTAGTCCACTACCTGCCAATGATGCTGGAGATGGGCAACCGGGTCATCCAGGGCTACTGGACCGAGGCCAGGCAGCTGCGGTGGGGCAAGGTGTTCCACCACCTGTAAAGGGTCTACAAAAGCACCAAGAATGAGCACCATCTCAAGCATCGCTGGGCACATCTGGTGGCCAGGGAGCAGGGAGATCAGTGGACCTTTTGGTGAGTCTCCCATTGGCATACTATTTACTGTCCACCACTCTTGAATGACAGTAGCAGATGTGCTGGAGTGCTGCATTTTTGGACAGGTTGCATACAACCAGAATGAAGTGTAACTGCACCAGTCTAGACATGGAGTTCACACGTCCTACCATTATACCAATGAGGGTCAGATGTCTGGTGAGTCATGCACAACCATCACAAAGTCACACATTGCAGGGACCATGGTGACACCTGTGCCCCGGTATAGTGCCATGTAAGATACACCATGGCACCGCCAGTGTACCATATTTCCCTGTATTGTGTCAACAAAGTTGGGCAATGCATGTATAGCGCATCTTTGTCATCATTTCACGCACATGATCCCTGCCATTATGTCAGCAAAGGGGGCTTACCCACCTTAGGGGGCAATGTAAATGGCGCATTTGATACCATCAGACAACTTTGCCACATCAGTCATGGATTACTCAACGCATGATCATTGCAGACTTATAATTGAGCCGCATGTGTATCACAAATTGCCTCTGGGTGTCTTGCAGGACAAGCTTGAGTACCTCAGTCAAATGTCTTGCAAAGCACCAGGGTAGTGTCATGTACACAACTCCCACATATACCATGGAGTTCCATCTTCTATAGATTGCCCATATATGGTTGTTGCAGGGTGTAGCACTACATGAGTCTCTGGCCCACTGTAAGTGTACTGATGTGTGTCTCTCACTCACCTGAGTGTCTGTGTCATCGTGTGTTCGTAGTGGTGTGTTTGTTGCACTGTTTTGCACTAGGATAACTAGCTTACTCCTCTAAAATAGTACACACTGAAATTTGCTATCCACTAGTAGTGACTGTGCTATAACACTAAGCACGGTTTTCCATTCATATCTTATAGGTGGTCCTACCCCCTACACGATTAGTGAAGTGGCACGATTTGAGGACCCAGATGTATCCAGTAAGTGTGATAATGTGTGTCCTGTGAAGTAATCCAGGGTTTGGTGTGAGTGAGTCATGTGTGTTGCATACAATGCTAGATGTGATAAGCTGTCAAATGATCAGATATCTAAGTAGCTGGATGATGACATTGTGTCCCATTGAAAGGATCCCCATCCACCACCAGAGGGTCACATCTTGTGAGGCTTGTGGTGCTCAATGGCCAGCGTTGTGTAAACAATGTGATGACAAGCCACATGTAGGGCCATATGTGAATAAGAAGTGCAACGCAGTGAGAATATTGGTAGTGGGGTACTCCATTATTCTCACTACACAGGGATGCACCATTTTTAACCAAATTTGGTGCATCCCTGTATTGTCATGAATATGGAGGACTGGGCTGTCAATTGTCCCACAGCATGGCACTCCGTATTTTGCACTCCATGTATGTAACACTTATGTGGAATGAAATTGGTGTGCATGCAAGTCAACACCAAACGTGTGCTGGAATGAAAGTGGGTGTCTAAGGAATAGTATTGGGAGATCAGATATTGATTGGTGTCTACACCTGGACACATGAATGTAGATGTGATAGACCAATGAATACCAGCTTCCCAGTTGTCATCCCATTTAACATATGGTCCACTCCCTGACTCCATGTATGACAGGGCATGCCTTGGTGGATGACCAGGACAGCTGAGATGATGGATTGTATGGCCATCCCCCCTTAGGCACAGGGGGAGAGGAATACCAAATTTGTAGGTAGATGTGATGCTCACACTTTAGGTGACAGTCATATTGATCAGGCTTGCATGTGTACCTATCAGCACTGAGCTCTTATGTTACCAACATCATCCCATCCTCCCAATAACATGTTCAAGTTACTGGTGATGCATGGTTGAAAATTGACACAGATGGTGAGGAAGTTCGGGCCTGATGTATGTGAAGTTTACGTTGCCTTTGTTGGGCTGCGGGCATCTGCGACGCCTCCCGGCCGAACCGCAGGGGAAGCCGCGGCATCTCACGGCCGGGCCGCGGGGAAAGCAGCGGCCCGTGTCAAAGGTCGCAGCGTCCGCGGCAGCCCTTTTCTCCGGCCGCGCGCTGTTGTGGGGATGCGGCGAGGCTGGAGGCCCAGAATTGGGTCACGGTTCTCACTGCGCGCAACGCGGACATGGTTTTGGGGTGTCTGGGCCCTCCCTCCTAGCATTACCTACCTGCCACACGCCTTCAGGGCCTTCCTCTTCCTCATGCATGGTTTTGAAGCATGCCTTCTCCTTCCCAGCATGCCGTGCACTTTCCTTCTTCCCTGCATGCATCTGTTCCTTTTGTACAAGAGTATATTTTCTATCTCTAGTTATAGCTCCTTCCCAAGCCAAGATGGTGGTGTTACTTCTTCCTGTTTATCACTTCCTGTCTAGGGTTATATAAGGGGAATCATTTCTTCTTCTCATTGCGTTGCAACAGTTCAGCGGTGGTGGTCACGCTCCGGCTGGTCTTCGTTTGGGACGCCAGTCGTTCTTGTTCTGTCTTCAGTCTTCCAGATTTCCAGGATCCTGAGTTCTAATCCTTGTGTCCTCCTTCTGTTTCAGGGAGTTCCCGTTGGAGGTTTTTTCCCCCTTGGGGTTTTTCCTCTGGGACTCCTTCTGAGGGCACGGACTGTGGTGGCTTATTATTGTCAACAGCACCGTGGCTACCGGAAGGGGTCGCCCCTACCTCGGTCAGAGCAGGACTTGCAGGAACCGGGGACGCTCACCATCCCTCTCCAGTACTGACGGTAAGCCCAGGGTGAATCGTGACAGATTCCGACCCCCAAAACTTCAGTCGCTGACCGGAACCATGGAGAATCCTGTGATGAATACGGAACCAACAAGTCAAACCTTGCTCCTGACTATCCAACAACAGGCCCAAGAACTCCAACAGCTACGAACCGAAAATACAGCTTTCCGACAAGCCTTAGCCTCTAGAACCACGGATGTTCCTACTGTTTCTGCAACCACACATCGCTTCTCTGGGGATCCTAACAAATTGCGAGAGTCCCTAGATGCCTTGACAGTCTATTTAGCATTCCATCCTTCACAGTTCATGCAAGACAAGACTAAGGTTGGATATTTGATCAGCGCTCTATCTGGCCCAGCCTTGGCCTGGGCAACCCCTTTGATGACAGGAAATGATCCCAGCCTGTCTAATTATTCAAACTTTGTTGCTACCTTTAAACAAATGTTTGAACATCCTGGACTTGAGTCTTCAGCAGAAGAAGCTCTATGTGATATTCAGCAAGGAAGTCAGGACGTTCTACAATACATCACACGATTCAGACAGTTGGCAGCTGAAACTTCTTGGGTGGAGCGTACTTTGGTGACCCTGTTTCGCAGGGGTCTTAGGGATGACACCAAAGATGAACTAGTGCACTTGAGGAAATTCGATTTTTAATACGATCGTATCGACCCGCCATTTTGTGGCCCGCCGCCATTTTATGTTGCCTTCACTCAGGCAGCACAGCGAACGAAGTCCATTCTGCCTTTTCTGCTTATTCTGCAACATGGTGTTCAAAACAGTCTTCTGCCTCTATCTTTACAAGACTGGTATTAAGGTCTGACCGAGTACACTAATCCCTGTCTGGTTTTCTAATCCTTGTTTCAACTATCTGTAGGCTCACCCTATTCTCCGCCGATCTTATCTTATCGTCTGGCCTTCGCTGTCCTTTGCTAGTATTCTCTCATTTCACAACTGTCTTCCAAACGCACACAAACTTATCGCACCACATGCAACTTCGTTGTGGATCGGTTAATGAATTAGTTCAAGGGAGGGGTGACAAACACAGCTGGAGGGGAGGCAACCTTAAGTCACTTGATACTTTGTTCTGTCTTGTTTTCCGACATTTCTATTGACTCTGTTCTATCTTTACATCATTCTTACTGGCTCCTTTCTATGTGTTCTGGGAGTGTATGTAGTTAATAAATGTTTTTATACGGTATATAAGATTGTGCGCCACAAAGTAAAGTGGCAGTCTCCTGAGAACATACCTTGTGTACTTCTTGGACAACTGTACTAGCTGCAGCTAATAAAATCTGATCTTTTACGCCTGACAGAGTGTCCCGTGTCTCTGTTAGTTGAGGCAGGTGAATCCAAGGAGATTTTAGGCGTACCCTGCGCCGCCAGGCCCAAAAGGTTCTGGTTCTTCAACTGGCGCCCAACGTGGGGCGGCTTCAGCGGTACCGGTTCTGCCTGAAGGTCGTGAGGAACCCCGCAAGAAAATTCTGGAGGAATCGCGAGCCACGTCAAGCGACCCCTGTATGTCGAAGTGGTCCGAAGGTCTTTTTCAGCGCGGTTACTCCTTCCTGACGGCTACTGACGACTGCTGCCCTGACTGCCGCCCTGCCTTGGCCCTTTCTTTGATGATGTATGGTAAAGCGAGACGATAGACGGGCCTCTGTTGGTGTAAGAAGACATCCTTAGTTAAGTATTTGGTGGGTCGCGCCCACAAATTTTGGTCTTTGTTTTGTCCTTAGGTCCTTAGATTTGGCCATTGCAGTGGCCAAAGCCGAGGGGTAAGTGCATTTGTGCTGTGTAAACTGAAAGTTTTACCCCCTTGATGTTTGTGAACAGCCAGTAAAAATCGTGAGATGTCTGGTCTGACTAAGTTTGGAAAACTTTGTTGCTTTGGTTGTAATAGGGACTCCCAGCTTGAGGACTCCTGTCCGATTCCTTCGGTTGGAACTCCCACATATGAGCTCTATTCTAAACATGGTGTTGGTCCTATTGCCTTTAATAAGACATGGACCCGATATACAAAGAAAGATGGTGTTTTAAAATGGCCAGAAAATGGTAGTTTCGAAACTGATGTGCTAGATAATTTAGAAGCAACGCTATTTAAAAGAAAAGCCCGGCCGGCAATGTTTGACTCTTTTCGCCTTTGGCGTAAGGAAGCCAAACAGAGAGAAATTAAACAAGCGAAACGAGATAGGAAAACACAGGGAATGACGATTATACAGGCTGCTCAGCAATTCAAAGATGATGAAATAGATAATGCAATGGAAATTTCAGACAGACAGCATCGAATGGCAATAGATAAATGCTATCCGACGTTGCCTATCTCTTCCCTTGATAAGAGAAAAGATTTTGAGGAAGATTCCTTAATGTCCCACTTATTGAAATTGCCTCCGCCCTATGTACAAGGTGCTAATGCACCCCCGATGTTACAGCCTGTTCAGCCGCCAGTTGTGCTTCCGCCTGCTCCAGCTTTTCCACATTTGCCTCCTCAAGTATTGCCTATGCCAGCTTTGCCTTTAACTCCTTTGCCTTCTGCTCCTTTGGCAATTCCTAATGCTCCTTTAGTTAATTCACCTAATACCTTGTCCCCTATCCTTATGTCAAATTCTCCATCTACGCGTAAGCGATTTACCGATACTGTCTCTGGTCTCTTATCACCTTTCTTTGAAGCTTTAAATGTGTCTCCAGCTTTTTCTCGAAGACAGTCTCGTAGTCAATTCCCAGACTCCGAAGAGCGAGAAAAATTGGACTCACTTGCTTGTAGATGGATCAAGAAGGGTCCCCAATATAGTACGTCTGATATTATGTCCACCTTTCTGCAATGGAATGCACCTACGCAGAGATATGTTTTTAAAGTTATGTGCGATACTCTCGCTAAAGAATGGGAGGATATGAATTTGGGTTCGGTCCCACAGGATCTGTTAGATGTTCAGGCTGACTTTGACAAAGGACTTATTGTAGGTCCTAAGGTTGAAAACGCTGTCAGAACACTTATTTCTTTCAGATCCCTATTGTTCTCACAGACTTTTCCTGATTCTGATCCTTCAGTTAGGACAGCACTGAAAAACTATCCCATGAGAGAGGTTTCTCCAATATGGAAGGAAGAAGTTGCAGCAGCAGGTGCTAATCCAGCTATTCCTGCGCATTTTCAGCGCATATGGATACATGTCCCCTGGAAAAGGTCTGAAGTTTTAGCACTTAAACAGTCACTACCAGATTCACGCAAAAATCCTGCTGGTTACTATAAAGAGTTGTCGCAAACAGTTGATGCATGTACTATGAATCTAGCAGATATTGACATGTTGATGGGAAATGTAGTTCCACAGACAATATGGGCTAAAATTCGTAGAGAGGATCACGCTCAAGAATTAGGCGGCGATTGGAACGCTATTATTGCCGCAGATAGAGGTCAAGTAGGTGGTGCAAAACCCGACGCTTTGATCTCAGAACTCCCTGGTAGGATTATTACATTAATGAAAACAATGATGCCTGCTTTGAGAGTTAATTGGGATAAGCTAGCAGCATGTAAACAAAAGAAAGATGAAAGTGTTTCCGATTTCTTTACCCGATTTGAGGAGACATTCATTGATCACAGTGGTCAAGATATGGCTACAGAAGGGGGACAGCGATTATTTGTGGATAAGTTCGTATATAACTTGCTTCCTGAACTATCACACAAGCTAAAAGACTCCGAGAGTTCATGGGCAGTTTCTTCTTCCGCCCAGATATTGGCTACTGCACAATATTATGAAAATAGAGACAAAGAAGAAAGGGAAAAACAAGAGAAAAAGACGAAAGAATTAAAAACTAAAGTTCTCTTGCAACAGGCTTATCCTCCTCGTCATGTTCAGCCTCAGTTTCAACAGCCTCCGCAGTTTCAGAGGTTGTATCAAAAGCCTGAACCATTCATTCCAAGACCTTTGCTAGGTCCCAATCAATGTGCTTATTGTAGGGAGGAAGGTCATTTTAAGAACAGTTGTCCGGCATTGTTGCAGCGTAATGGAGCAACATCTGCTTCACGAGGTCGTGGTGGTCTTCAGTCAGCAAATAGAGGTAGAGGTCGAGGTGTGTTAACCCAAGGGCAGCGTTCTTTTGTTCCTCCGAATTCCGGAAATTACTTTGACCAGCAAAATGTTAGGTCTACACAGTATTACAGTGAGGATCAGTATATTGAAGGAGGGAATGAAAGTCTTCATTTTGAATAGGACAGCCATGGACAAAGTAAGGGGGTTACGTCAATTCCAGTGGATCAGAATGGACCTTATGTTAATGTCACTACAATGGGTGTTTCAGAGCCATTTCTTTTAGATACTGGTGCCATGAGAAGCTCTATCATTCATTCTAAACTCCCTGGCGCACCTTTGTCTGGCTTAACGAATGTATCTGTAGGATTTTCTGGCGCCCCTGTTCGCAATCCAGTTTCTTGCCCTTTGCCTGTTTCAATAGGCCCTTATGATTTAGAAGCTCCGCTTCTTCTGACGAATGGTTGTGGTGAAAATCTGTTGGGTTTAGATCTATTAAAAAGAATGCATGCTACGATATATTGTTCACCTTCTGGTGTATACCTCACTCTAGGACAGAAAATGACTAGTCCAATGTACTTATCAAAAGATCAATTCCCACCTGAATTGCTTTCTCTTCCCGAAACGCTTTGGGCTACGGGTCCGAATGACGTTGGTTGTCTTGAGATCCCACCTTATGTTGTTACTCTTAAGCCCAATGCTGAAATGCCACGTATTCCGCAATACAGAATTTCTACTGAAGGTGAGAAAGCACTTCTGGAAATTGTCCATGATTTGATTCAGAAGGGTGTGGTTGAGGAAACGAGAGGAAATATATGTAACAGTCCTGTTCTTCCGGTTCTTAAACGCACTGATCCTTCTCAGCCTCCTGTTTATCGTTTTGTAATTGATCTTCGGGAGGTAAACAAGATTGTCGTACCGCAGTTTCCTGTAGTCCCAGATATCACTGCTCTGTTGACGATGATACCTTCTACAGCGACTTGGTTTTCAGTTATCGATTTAAAGAATGCTTTCTTTAGTATTCCCATCGCCGAAGAGAGTAGAGATATTTTTGGTTTTTCCCTCGGAGGCCGAAGCTTCCGGTTTAAACGCGCACCTCAAGGTTATTGTGAAAGTCCCTCTGTTTACAGTCAAGCTCTAAAATGTCATCTTGATGCCTTTTCCTTACCGTCCGGTGCCGTTCTCATTCAGTACATGGATGACTTGTTAGTTGCCGCTGATTCAGAGGAGATTTGCAAAAACGTGACCGTTGCACTGTTGCGTCATTTGTTTGATCTAAATCACAAGGTTTCTCCTTCTAAATTACAATATGTCTGTCGCGAGGTGACTTATTTGGGTCATCTCTTGTCAAAGGAGGGACGACGATTGACCCCCGAACGAATTCAGGCAATTGCACAAATGTCAGTGCCATCCACACAAAGAGAGGTACGTGCCTTTTTGGGCATTACTTCTTATTGTAGACAGTGGATTCCGAGTTTCTCTTTATTGGCTAAACCGCTGTTGGCACTAACTTTAAAAGATACGCCTCAGCCTCTTCCGTGGACTGACGAGTGTCAGAAGAGTTTTACTGATTTGCGTATTGCTTTGTGTTCTGCTCCTGTATTGGGTACTCCTGATTACAGTAAGCCCTTTACGCTCTATGTCCACGAAAGAGAGGGTTGTGCATTGTCAGTCTTAACGCAGCGTTTTGGAGATCAACAGCGACCATGCGCATATTTCTCAGCTACGTTAGATCCAGTAGCTAAAGCATTGCCTAGTTGTCTTAAGGCGACAGCGGCAGCAGCAATTTCTATCCGACAGTCTGCTGGAGTAGTGCTAGATAATACTCTCATTGTTATGGTGCCACATGCAGTGGATATTTTACTAAATAGGACAAAAACGCAGCATCTTACGAGTGCTCGGTTGTCCGGATATGAGCTGACGCTTTTGGCTAGTCACATACACATCAAACGATGTAATACCCTGAATCCAGCTACTTTGTTGCCTCTTCCAGAAGAGAGAGATGTCTCTGAACAGCATGATTGTTTTCTCCGTACTGAAGAAGAGACTAAGGGTAGAATTGACCTAAAAGACACGCCATTGGTGAATCCAGATGGAACACTATGGGTAGATGGTTCTTGTTTCAAGCTCCCGAATGGAGATACAGTTTCAGCCTACGCTATTACCACTTTGCATACGATTGTGGAGACAGCACGCATTAGACATAATTCAGCTCAGGCAGCTGAATTGATAGCCTTAACTAGAGCGTGTGTGTTATCCGAAGGAAAAAGAGTAAACGTGTACACTGATAGCCAATACGCTTTTGGTGTAGCGTTTAACTTTGGGCGCTTATGGAAGGAAAGAGGATTCTTTACTTCCCATGGTACTAAGATACAACATGGTCCATTAGTGACTGAACTTCTTGAGTCACTTACAATGCCTACTCAGATAGCGATCGTGAAGTGTAGTGCACACAAAAGATTGTGGACGATGTTGGTCGAGGAAATGCATTTGCAGATGAGGTAGCGAAAAAGACAGCCAGAGACAACACAAGTCGAATGTATGTTGCAGGTCCCGCAAACTGCGTAAGAGAAAAGGGAATGTGTGAAGATACAGTAGAGAGTGTGAAATCAATTCAAGGAGAGGCTACGGAGAATGAGTTGAGAAAGTGGAAGGAAAGTACAGGAATGTTAGATGAGATGGGATGTTGGGTTGAATTATCAGAACATCAACGTTGGCTGTTACCAGATGCTTATGTACTACCTGTAGTTACTATGGCTCATGGTCCAGCTCACCTAAGTGCAAAAGGAATATGTAAACTTCTGGCTCCAGTGTGGCAAAATGAGGGGATCCCAAAGTGTGCAAATAATGTAGTAAAACATTGTATTGTTTGCTTGATGTACAATCCGGGAAAGGGAACCCCAACTCCAGCAGGTCATTTTGCTCCCCCAACATATCCATTTGAGGTGTTGCAGATCGATTATATTCACATGGAACGATGCAACAACCTCAAATATGTTCTGGTGGTAGTATGTGCTTTTTCTAGATGGGTGGAAGCCTACCCTCTGAAGGACAATACTGCTTTATCAACTGCCAAAATACTTTTGAAAGAATTCTTCCCTAGGTTTGGTTTGCCACGCATTGTCTGGAGTGACAATGGGAGCGAATTTGTGGGTCAAGTCATGCAAAAAGTTTGTGCAGGTCTTGGCATAAAACAGAAGTTCCACGCGGCGAATCACCCACAGTCGGCTGGTTTAGTAGAATGCTACAATGGAACCTTGAAGCTCAAAATTGCTAAGGTGCAAGCTAGCACAGGACTTAATTGGCCTGATGCTTTACCATTGGCTCTTCTGTCCATCAGAACAGCCGTACACTCTCGTTTGGGGCTTAGCCCTTACGAAGTGATATTTGGTCGCCCAGCTAATGTATGGGGAGTTCCTCGCCCTAAGAAATACTCAGACTTGCCATACCCGATGTTGATTGACTACTTGCATGACCTTACAACTAAATTGCGTGTTCTTCATCAACAGGTTCAGAGTGCTCTACCAGAGGCTTCCACAGACCCAGGTCATTCCATCCGACCAGGTGACTGGGTCTGCACGAAAAATTTCCAACGACAGAGAAATTTAGAGCCCAGATGGAGAGAGCCACGCCTGGTTCTTTTGACCACAAGAACAGCAGTTAAAGTCGAAGGAAAGAAAAACTGGGTGCATGCCGTGCACTGCAAGAAAGTGCCTTTGCCTTTGCCTTTCGATCAGTGGGTCCGTAGAGGCATCAGTGACTCTGAAAGTGAGAAAGTTCCGCAATTTGTACCATTCAGTGATGCGCGTCTAATTGGAACACTTTCTGAGAAAGAGGACGACGACATCCTTCAAGAAGCAATACCATCGCATCGTCGCTTGAACACGACAAATCCAGGAACATTGTTTCAAAACCAGACTGCCTCTGGACAGGAACGCTATAATTTGAGACCAAGACCAAAGAACTTGTAACTTTCTCTCCTATGTAGTACTCTATCCCGGTTGCAGGGTCACGGTAGGAGTCTTAGTCACGACCTGAGTAAGTGGCAATAGGCCTGCAGGACCTCACAGTGTCATAGGACGGTAGATAATCGTGACTACAGTGATTGAGGAAGATTGCCGTGAGCATCCACTTAGAAAGATGGAGGCTACATTAAATAAAAGAGAAAGTAAAAATGTAAAGAATAATTGTAAAGAAATATGTAGTCATTGTAGTATTGCTCTATGCGTCATTATATTGTCGTGTATTCTTTTGGCATCTGTAAACTGGATCATTATTACTCTGCAGCAAAAAGTTGTCTCTTCTCCTACCTCTACATCTTCTTCTACTATCTCTCCGCACCTATTTCACACTCTTCCCCAGCATGAACTCATCAGAAGAACTGAATACTTTAACAATTCCTTCGTCCAGTTGTTACATCAACATCAGTTAGTGATCAATACAACTGACTGTTGGGTGTGTGGACTCATACCACATACGGTAGAAAAAGGAATGCCATATTTAGTTCTTCCATTCTCCTATGAAGGTTCCGCTTGGGCTTATTTTGTCATTTTCAATAATGCATATCAAAGTAAAATTAAACAACCTGTCAGTTCACATAATGTTGGTTCAGATTTCAGTCATAGTTTATTGATAAAGGGAATGGTAGCTATGGCTAAAATCATGGAAAAAAGTGAAGCTTCCATAGATGAAAGAAAAGCATATACCAATTGGAACATAACTAATTACATTTCCAGCCTCAATGATAAGATTGAGCAAGGAAAATCTCCTCCGATACGGGTCATACCCCAACAAGGAAATTTCTGTGTGCAAATAAATGGTAGAACTCCAAACACCGGACAAAGAGAAAGTTTATGTTCCCATACATATGTTTATTCAGCCCTGAATTCACCGCCGTTAGTACCATCTCAAGGTACATACTTCGTTTGCCACGATAGGGCTTATACATGGTTGCCAGCTGATATTTCTGGTACTTGTTATATAGCCTTTCTTCTTCCCCCTACATACACCGCTCCTGCGAACCATCATAAAAATAGATATGGCAGAGGGATTGTGGATTCGAAGGACACAGCAGGACAAGAGGGAGGAGATTTCCTCAAAGGATTTCTTCCCTTCTGGGGTCCAATGGCCAACAGCAGAAATATAAGGCAATTGGTTCGTGTCGTAGAAACCACCATAGACATCACTGTAGGAGCTTTAAGTAACATTACAGCTGAACTACAGGCTGATCGTCTTATGACCTTGCAGAACCGTGTTGCCTTAGACTTTGTTCTTGCGGACCGTGGTGGAGTATGCAAATTGATCGGATCAAGTTGCTGTATTTTCATACCTAATGACGCTCCGACAGTATACCAAGCTATCTCTAAGTTACACATAATCTCCGAGTCGATTCATCAGGACGAAGGAGATTGGTCCTTTTCAGAGTGGTTTTGGGGATTACTGTCCAAATGGGGTTGGAAGGTATTGACATTCTTTGGAGTAATTTTAGCTTTTATATTCTCTTGTTGTCTTTGTATGCACTGCGGTCCTGCCGTCTGCAACCTATGTGCTACTGCATGTATTCCCAAACCCAAGTCACAAAGAACAGAGAATATCAAAATGATGGTACAGCAACAGCTTGATGACCTCATGGCCATAGACATCGACTCAGATTAACATGAGTTTGTGTATCTTGCCTGAGTTCTGGCAAAAGGAGGGTCTGAGGAAATTCGATTTTTAATACGATCGTATCGACCCGCCATTTTGTGGCCCGCCGCCATTTTATGTTGCCTTCACTCAGGCAGCACAGCGAACGAAGTCCATTCTGCCTTTTCTGCTTATTCTGCAACATGGTGTTCAAAACAGTCTTCTGCCTCTATCTTTACAAGACTGGTATTAAGGTCTGACCGAGTACACTAATCCCTGTCTGGTTTTCTAATCCTTGTTTCAACTATCTGTAGGCTCACCCTATTCTCCGCCGATCTTATCTTATCGTCTGGCCTTCGCTGTCCTTTGCTAGTATTCTCTCATTTCACAACTGTCTTCCAAACGCACACAAACTTATCGCACCACATGCAACTTCGTTGTGGATCGGTTAATGAATTAGTTCAAGGGAGGGGTGACAAACACAGCTGGAGGGGAGGCAACCTTAAGTCACTTGATACTTTGTTCTGTCTTGTTTTCCGACATTTCTATTGACTCTGTTCTATCTTTACATCATTCTTACTGGCTCCTTTCTATGTGTTCTGGGAGTGTATGTAGTTAATAAATGTTTTTATACGGTATATAAGATTGTGCGCCACAAAGTAAAGTGGCAGTCTCCTGAGAACATACCTTGTGTACTTCTTGGACAACTGTACTAGCTGCAGCTAATAAAATCTGATCTTTTACGCCTGACAGAGTGTCCCGTGTCTCTGTTAGTTGAGGCAGGTGAATCCAAGGAGATTTTAGGCGTACCCTGCGCCGCCAGGCCCAAAAGGTTCTGGTTCTTCACACTCTGCCAGAGTGGAGAACCTCAAGGGTTTAATGGATCTGACCCTTGCGATAGAATATCGTCTAAATGAGCGAAGGGTGGAGAAGAAAAAGAGTTGTATACCATCACACTCGATGACGTCCCGCACCCTTCCTCATCGCTCCGAGGAGACTAGTTCTGAACCTAAAGGTACTACTGATGAAGAGCCTATGCAAATTGACATGGCACGGGGGCCATTATCAACTAGTGAGCGGGAAAACAGGCGAAGAAAAGGACTTTGCCTTTACTGTGGTGCTGCTGGTCATCTACTTCGTACCTGTCCCGTCCGTCCAGCCAAGCCCTTGGGAAACACCAGCTCCCGTCCTCTGTGAGAAGGGTGAGGACGGGATATTCTGAGATACCTTCCATGTGTTCCTCAAGGGAAAAAAAAACTGCTCTTTTCCTCTTACCCGTCACATTACACTTAACAGATGGCCGTGAAGAAAGAGCACTGGCCTTGCTGGATTGTGGAGCCAGTGGTATCTATCTAGACGAAACCTGGGCCATGGAAAGACAGATTCTGCAAATACCAAAGGAAGTACCAGAGCAAGTCCACACGGTGGATGGTTCACTCCTAGCCTCGGGACCTGTCCGGCATACCACTCCTACCTTATGTCTGCAGTTCGGGAAACATCAAGAAAACATTTCCTTCGACTTAATATCCTCACCGCATCACATAATGATTCTGGGGATTCCATGGCTAACTCAGCATAATCCCTACATTAATTGGGAAACCAGAACCATTTCTCTTTCCTCCCACTTTTGCCAACACCATTGTTATTTAGCAGGAACCTATTGGTCCCCGAAGAGTCTCTTACTAACACCACCTAGGGTGGGATGTTCCATCCACGTCCTACAAGGAGTACCCAGACATTATCTAGAATATGCCGATGTATTCCAGAAAACAGAAAGGCCAGAACTACCACCCCATAGAGAATAAGACTGCGCCATTCCCTTGGAATCAGATGCCGTGGTTCCTTTCGGGCAAATGTATTCTCTGACCGAACCTGAGAAAAAGATCCTCAAAGAATATCTAGAGGAAAATGTACAAAGTGGTTTGATTGCCCCTTCCTCTTCACCTGCAGGGGCTCCTCTCTTTTTCGTACCAAAAAAGACGAAAGACTTACGTCCTTGCATAGACTTTCGAGGATTGAATAAGATTACTACTAAGGATCGCTACCCTCTGCCTCTTATTAATGACATCTTAGAAGCTGTCAGAGGGGCTAAGAAATTCACCAAGTTAGATCTTAGAGGAGCATACCACCTTTTAAGGATAAAGGAAGGTTATGCATGGAAGACCGCCTTCAGAACACCTTTCGGCCATTATGAATATCGGATGATGCCTTTTGGACTAACCAATGCTCCCTCCATCTTTCAAAGATTCATGGACGCTATTTTTTCTGATCTTCTACACCAGACAGTAGTCGTCTATCTCGATAACATTCTAATATTCTCTGTTAACCCAGAACAACACACTAAACATGTACTCAGAGTATTGGAAAGGCTTAGACAACATCATCTTTTTCTGCAAGCCAGAAAAATGCGAATTTGACCAAACTGAGGTAAAATACTTGGGATATTGCATTAACCAAGAAGGTGTTGCCATAGATTCAGACAAGATTCAAGCCATTCTGGATTGGCCATCCCACTCTTCCATCAAGGAAACTCAGTGTATTTTGGGATTGGCCAATTTTTATCGACAGTTTATAGCTGACTTTGCCCAGAGAACCAGTTATATTATACAAACCCTTAAGAAAGACAATCTAAGGAAGGGTTTTTGTTGGACCCAAGATGCCGAATTTGCCTTTTAAGAGTTAAAGAAGGTCTTCATTCAAGCTCCCATTCTACGGCATCCAGACACCACCAAACAGTTCATCGTCATCACGGACACCTCAGAAAGAGCAATCGGGGCTGCCTTGCTACAAAAACAAGATGATGATGGGCTAGAGCACCCTGTATTCTATCTCTCACACATATTATCCGACTCTGAACGTAACTATTCGGTGTTAGAACGAGAACTACTCGCCTTGACAGCTTGCACGGAATGGAGACATTTTCTTATGGGATCGAAAGAACCTTTTGAGGCACGGACAGATCACTGGAATTTACAGTGTTTGAGAAACTTTCAGTGCCAAAAAAGTCGGCAGGCTCGATGGGCTTTTTTTTTTAGTCAATATGATTTTTACATCACATATATCCCTGGTTCTCAGAATATTTTGGCAGATGCCCTATCCCGTCGCTACCCTGAGTGTAGTGATTCTCCTGTACAAAACCTATTTGAAAATGATAAGATCATTGGCCTAGTACAGACATTCCTAGACAAGGTTAAGACTGAATATTGCAACCTTGAAATAACCAAAATGAACAATTTACGACCGCAGCTTCATAAAGACCAGGAATGCTATTATTACAAAAAAGCCGTGTTTCTACTTACTAAGATAGTCCAAACAGAAGCCCTACGTATGTGCCACGACTCTCCCATCGCAGGTCATCGCGGAATGAAGGCTACCCAAGAACTCCTGCTTTGCTCTTTTTGGTGGCCCACAATCAAAGCAGATACTGAGGACTATGTGACTTCTTGTCCAATCTGCGCACAAGCCAAGACACCTCGCAATAAACCAGTAGGATTACTCCATCCTTTACCTGTTCCACCAGGTCCGTGGCACACTATATCCACTGATTTTATGTGCTCTTTGCCTCCTTCGGTTGGAAATCGGGTAATAATGGTAACAATTGATTCCTTCACAAAAATGGCACATTTCACGGCATTAAGGAAACTACCTACGGCTAAGGAACTAAGTCAAATCTTTATTCAGGAGATCTTTCGGCTTCATGGCTTGCCACAAGTCATTCTCTCAGATCGGGGTCCCCAATACATCTCCCGATTTTGGAGACAATTTTGTAAGACACTAAGAATAGAGGTGGCCTTATCATCAGGTTTCCATCCCCAAACGAATGGACAGACAGAATGGCTGAATCAAGGCCTTGAACAATATTTACGTAGTTTTTGTAATGCTACACAGAGTAATTGGTCTACGTACCTACCACTTGCAGAATTCTCATACAACAAATCAGTACACAGTGCTTCGAAAGTCTCCCCTTTCTATTGTTCTTATGGATTCCATCCAAAGGCCTTTCCTATTCCTCTGAAAGAAACCTCCAATCTTCCTGCCATTACCTCATATGTCCGGCAACTACGGGGTATCCAACGTGTCATACATTCAAATCTTTTAGCCACTAAAACACGTATGAAAAGAATGGCTGACGAGAAACGTTGTGAAGCCCCGCATTATCAGATCCACGATAAGGTCTGGCTTTCCTCTAAATTCTTACCTCTCCGACTAATCTAAAATAAATGTAAACCTCGATATTATGGTCCATTCCTGATTCTTCAGACGATCAATCCTGTGTGTGTTCGTCTTCGCTTGCCTCTGACTTGGAAAATACATCCTGTATTCCATGTATCACAACTCAAACCCTACATCCCTGATTTTTTCGCAGACAATTCACCTGTCCTCCTCCTCAATTGATTGATAACGTGCCTGAATACGAGGTCCATGAAATCTGTGACTCCCGGGTCTTCCGTGGTCGTCTCCAATACCTCATTCATTGGAAGGGCTACCCTATGAGTGAATGCTCCTGGGAAAACGCATCTTCGGTTCATGCCCCTATTTTGGTCTGTAGTTTTTTCCGTCTTTTCCCTCACAAACCTGGGGCCTCGGGGGGGGGGGACCTACTGTTGAGCTGCGGGCCGCTGCAGCGCCTCCCGGCCGAACCGCAGGGAAATCCGCGGCGTCTCCCGGCCGGGCTGCGGGGGAAGTCGCGGCCCGTGTCAAAGGTCGCGGCGCCCGCAGTGGCCCTTTTCTCTGGCCGCGCGCTGTTGTGGGGACGCGCCGAGGCCGGAGGCCCAGAATTGGGTCACGGTTCTCGCTGCGCACAGCGCGCGACACGGACATGGTTGTGGGGTGTCTGGATCCTCCCCCCTAGCATTACCTACCTGCCACATGCCTTCAGGGCCTTCCTCTTCCTCATGCATGGTTTTGAAGCATGCCTTCTCCTTTCCAGCATGCCGTGCACTTTCCTTCTTCCCTGCATGCATCTGTTCCTTTTGTACAAGAGTATATTTTCTATCTCTAGCTATAGCTCCTTCCCAAGCCAAGATGGTGGTGTTACTTCTTCCTGTTTATCACTTCTTGTCTAGGGGTATATAAGGGGAATCATTTATTCTTCTCATTGCGTTGCAACACTTCAGCGGTGGTGGTCACGCTCCGGCTGGTCTCCGTTTGGGACGGCAGTCGTTCTTGTTCTGTCTTCAGTCTTCCAGATTTCCAGGATCCTGAGTTCTAATCCTTGTGTCCTCCTTCTGTTTCAGGGAGTTCCTGTTGGAGGTTTTTTCCCCCTTAGGGTTTTTCCTCTGGGACTCCTTCTGGAGGGCACGGACTGTGGTGGCTTACTATTGTCAACAGCACCATGGCTACCGGAAGGGGTCGCCCCTACCTCGGTCAGAGCAGGACTTGCAGGAACGGGGGACGCTCACCATCCCTTTCCAGTACCGACGGTAAGCCCAGGGTGAATCGTGACAGCCTTTGCATTATTACATACTACGCAAAAGCAATGCACACTTCCATGTGTTTGGTTCATAATCTTGTTTTGCATTGCTTTGGTGTCAATGAAATGATGCTAAGGCAGTGTTGTTCTTACATTTTATCAGGGCCATTGTCTTTTCTGGAATATGAGTTGAAGTGCATGTATAATTAGATGTAGAGTGTAAGCCAATAATCTGTTCATACTCCACACAACGCTGACACTGATGGTTGCCTGTCTCCATTTAACAGCCGTCAACATGACCAATGAGGAACTGCATGCGTTCCAAAGGAGGGCAGTCCGCTACCGCCATATCCTGGCAGTGGAATCTGAGTTCTGGAGAATGGCTCACCGTTATCATGCTGAGAGATCAACGGGAAATGGCAAGCATTCACACAAGGGGGCCCCACATAGGCAGTGGCCATACAAAAGAGACCTAGCTCCACAGCAGTGCAGGGGGGCACAGCTGTCACCACGTCAGCACCCACAACTGCAACAGCTTCAACCTCGGTGCATCAGCCCACACCACCTGCTGCCATGGACCCTAAAATGCTGCAGGATCTGCAGAGGGATGTCTCACTTGTATTACAATGGTTGGACAGTTTGGAGAAAGAGGTGGCTGTCAATACCAAGGGACTGAAATGCAATAAGAAAACCCTCAAGAAGGCCAAACTATGTCTTCAGAACTCTCACCTCCCAGTTCTGTCCCCTCCCTCCTCATTTTTATTCATGTTTTATAGTGAGTTTTAGGGGGTTAGTGTTAGGTCAGTGTAGGTGTGTAGTTTAGATAGGATAAGTGGATTTGTGGGTTTTAAAAAAAAAAACTTTTTACATAATTTGTGGCTGGGTGGGTGGGTTGGTGATGGGTCATGTTGGGGTATATATTTGTGTAAAAAAATGAAAAGAAAATACAGAAAAATATATATTTGTTTAGATATAGTTAGTATATGTGTAGTTCAAGTATATGTTGTCCTGTATGTGTCTCGTAACATAACAGGGTGGGGGGGCAATGTTTAGAGTGTGGTGGTAAATGTGTTAGCTAAGTTTAGCATAGGGTAGTTAGGTTTAGTTGTTGGTTAAGTATAGTTAGAATAGGTTAGTCAAGGTTAGGATAGGTTTTCTGGATTTTTTTAGTTTAGTTTCAATATTAATAAACGTTATTGGGTACTTGTTTACTTTTTGTGTCATATGCTTGTGTCTCAGTGTCTTCCCATGATTGCAGTGAAAATTGTGTGTTGGCCTAGGGATTCCGTCCTGCCTCCAAATCCCTCTCTTGACATGTTCATCACCTGTTTACAACTGAGCTGTCACATAGGCAGCACCAACACATCTACTTGTCTATGCGTCTCCCATCCAGTGTACCCACCACTCAAGGTGACTATGTTTACTTTGTATTGGACAGGTAGGTGTGGTAATTCAGCTGTCAGTGTTAGGGGTCTGTGTAGGAATGTTGGGCACTGTGGCAAATCTGAGAAAAGCATACAATCTATCATGCAAAACTGACCAGTGGCAAATACAGATGAGGTTAAGTACCTCTGTTTCACACCAATGTGTTCTGCTGGTACTCCCAGCTAACAATATTGCCCGAGAACTATTTCACAGCCATTCCTGCTGTATGTAGTGAGTGAAGCATACATGTGTTCTACATTTTTGACATACTCAGTGAATTGCTTGTAGGGGATGGGACCAGCATTGTCGTTTATCATATAGGAACCTTGTGTGTAGATATGTGCCCCCATATTCCTGCACTCTTGTACTGACACTTTGTGACTAATGACATGGTTACACACATCAAAATTCCTAAGCGTAGTAGATGTGTCACAATACACAAAGACATGCTGTTTGTGTAGGAGGCATTTATTTACAAGTGTTGTAGTGCAATATTTACTATGTCCAGGTCTGTGACCCCATTAGTGAAATCCATACAATTGTGACTCACACAAGTCCAGGGTTGAGGGACATGTCATGGGACATGCTTGGGTGAAGTGTCATTAAGTGTGGAGGAACATGATTTGCCAATTTGTAGGTGAGAGACAATGGCAGTCCATAGCAGACAGGTCAACAGTGTGTCTTTGAAGAGTGAACATATCCAACTGGCATGATTTCAAGCACAAGACAAAGGAAAACACTGGCCATGTGGCATGGGCTGCTGCTACCGGGAACTCTTACGGGTGAAGATGGTCAGTTCCACATCTTCATCCTCCGATATGTGTGGTGTCTCCTCTGCCCTTGATGGTGGTGGTTGGGTGGTAGAGGGGGCCACACACACTTCAGTAGTTGGAGATGTGGATTCCCAATTCCCAGCAGCTGCCATCTGTGGAACAACATATGGCATCACAGCAGCAAGGAGGAGCTGCTGATTTTTGAGGATAGCAGCAACATCCCTGTGGTAGGCAGCCATGTCTGCCCTGAGGGAGGCCACTTCCGGGTGCATGGAATCCAGCTTGTTCTCAATCACACTGCTGCCAATTTGGGTGGGCACTTGTTGTGGCCTCTCCCTCATGGCAGCAGCTATGTCCCTTAGACACTGCTGGATTCCATGCATTGGGGAGTGTGTGCCTCATTTGGCTGCAGTGTGTTCATTGGCTGTAACAAGGCACATGCGCATACCCTCTAGGCTGGCTGCGGTAGTCTGCATCACCACCCGCACCTCCTTGGCCAGCTCTCACTGGACTCCTACCACTGTCCTCTCAAAGCTGGTCCCTGGGTCCTCAGAGTCCTCAGCTGTGTCGGTGCTGGCAGGTCGTACTATTGGGGTATTGGGTGGGGCATCTGGGATGGCTGCTACATTATTACTCCTCCTTGCGACTGAAGGTAGTGCCTGGAGGGATATGAGGACTTCTTGGAGGGTCTATTGGCTGATGGTTGTCAGTTGGTCATCCAGGTCACCAGGGTACTCAAGGACAGGCAGATCAGCAGGAGAGCCATCCCCCTCTGCAATGAGCTTGTGTAAAATCAATCTTCCTGTGTTGCAGCAGTTGATATATCACGTCACTGACTTGAAATTGGAGGCTCATTGTCTTCTTAGTTCCCAAACATTGTTCCTGTACATCATGGTTGCAGTCTATTAGCCCTTTGCCCCACTTCATTGTCACACGAGAGAAAGCTCAGGTGACGCAGTTGGCTGCGTCATATCTACTAGGTGTGATGTATATCCTTTTTGTGGCTTTACACCAATGTGTCATTGTCAACCCAACCTATGCATCCATTTGCATGGTGAGGCCTTGCAATGGGTGTTGCAGTGCTCAAGCCACAGCACCACACATGGCAATTTGCCCCTGCCCCAGTCTTACATGTTTCACATACACCCATGTGTTACTGAAACCTTGAACCACCCCTGGGATGGCATTGCCAGGACACTATGCTCTTGTTACCATTGATAGCTCTTCATGTTGATGTATGTGTATATGTGCTACATTGCACAGCACACATGGACCTAGCAGAGTTCAATTTCATCTTCTATCTGTGCAGGTAGCTGTGCCTTCCTACACATCTATGCTCTTCCCCTCAATGCAGCCATCTTTTCACTATGATACATGAGATGCAGCATGGTGGCAGTGTAGCTAATTTGACACAGGAACAGGGGTAGATCCAGGGATGGCCAGCATGGGTATAATTTTGTCAATGGGGAATGCCCCATGGGCTAATGGCCTGGCACTGGCAGGTTTCCAGCAGCTTACAGAGTGGCAATTCCACCTGTCTTGTGACACCAGACCAGTATTACGTTCAATGCTATACTCCAGGTCTGTTCTGCATTTCCACCAGCCTTTGCAAGGCATTGAAACCTCCATGCAAACGTTGGTGGTAAAGTGGTATGCCCCTGGGTGCACCTGCATGGCCCATGCACCTGGCATGGGCAGTGCAGGGGATCCCATACCCTGCCCCTTTGCCATTTCTACGGCCTGATTTACAGGGCTAAATGCAGCATGTCCTGTCACACCCAATGCACCCCAAGACTAGCACTGAGTCTATTTGATCCATCAACAATGTTGTGCTAAGTGCCCCACAAAGCTACCATGAGCAGACAAATTTCCACCCGCCATCCTAAAGTGTAAATCATCATACCAACCGCAAAGGGTACACTGCACTGGCTGTCTTACGAACACCAGACGTGCCCATGCACCACCCGTCAATGTGGAATTATACACCATTATGTTCACAGTCATACACCATGTGTTGTATGTGTGTGTTTATCTTCCCATTCCTATGTGTCTCACATTGCTGTGTAAGAGTAGTTGTGGGCTCAGCCTGTAACTGTTGTGACCTACAGTTTGCTATCTGTGGTATATATTTTCTGTAGTGGCACATTTCTGTTCAGCATCAAGATGTATGGTTCCACACTACACCAGTTTAGTTGGTCTGGGTAGTGGTATGTTTCCAGTGATACAGGACCGGCCTGCTATCCCCCCAGCGCCTGCTCAGCTTATTGTTCCCTACACCCAAGAGGCATCCTCACTACATGATGGAGTGGTGACTGCCTTATGTGGCTGTGTTGTCAATGTGCGGGGTAGTGGTGCTACAGGCACATGTCTGGGTACTGTTGGGATGGTTTCAATGAATTGTGCGCTGTAAGATGCAGCACACGTGTTTGGGCAAAGAGGCTGCTGCAACCATCTCCTCCATCTTGTCCAAGTCCTCTTGTGGTGCTTGACTACAACCTTCAGTTTGCAGTGCTGCCTTCCTGTTCCTTGCCATTTTTTCTTTTGTCCTTCACTTACAATCATGCTAGCGTTTCTTGCACTATGTTACGGTTCTCCTCACCTCTGCCACACTGTTAATCTTGTCTACTATCTGCTGCCAAATTGCCTCTCTCCTGCCAATTGGCAATTTTGAGGTGATGAAGTGTTGATGTTGATGCTCCGACACCTCTCTCACCAGTATTTTGTGCTCCTCCACACTGAAATGACACTTTCTCTTTTTTCTTCTCCCTCCCCTGGGTCTTGTCTGTGTCCTCCTGGCTGGTTCCTGGTTGATTGGGGTCACCCCGGTGTCTCTCCTAGCTTTCTGGCTCCATTGTGCCTCTCCTTTGCACTGTTTTCTCCATTAGCATCTGTGTTTGATGCAAATGCGGGTGAAAATGGTTCATTCCCATTTTGCGACATGTTTACATGTTGTAAAACAGGTTAGAGTCATTTTTCCGGCGTTAACGTAATTTTGCCTTACGACAAGGCTCAATGGTTAACGTAAAAAAATTAGACTCAAACCTATTTTTAGCGCCACCCAGTGTCATAGTATAAATATGACACCCGAATGGTGTTACAAAATGGCGCTAGTCAGCGCTAAACTTTTTGATGCAAAACTGCATTAGCGCAGTTTTGCATCAAAAAGGATAAATCTGGGCCTTGGTACTTACGACCAAGTAGGAGTTGTTCAGGAAACATCAGTTTTTTCAGTCACCATAGTGACACTGGCACCTGTGTCCCTGTAGGCCTCAGTCTCAACACCATTTATCAAGGGATGCTGCCTGTACTTACCCATAATAAGGAGACAGGCAGCAAGGGTGGCAAGGTCAATGCCCCCATCAGAGACTAGCACTGTCTCAGTGGTCTCTCTAATCAGGCCAGAACCCACTACAGTCCCTAAGGTGAGCACAGCTACACTCTTGGACTGACTTCTGTTAGTATTCCACCACTACTGTTACTCCTAGGGACACTAGGGGTAGAAGTTGGGTTTTCAGTGAAAGAAGAGGTTTTGTTCCCACCCCCAGAGGAGTTATGTGGGACTAATGAAGACATTAGATTTTTCTTTGACCCCACCCTTCTCTTGATGCTTACTTGCTTACTTCTTTTTGTGGTCACCCCGTGTGTGAGTTTTCCTATTCATCCTGGTGCGGATCTACATGTCTGCCTTCTTTCCCAATTCTTGGGGAGAGGTCAGATCACAGTCCACCAGGTATTGATACAGGTGATCAGATACACAGTTTTTCAAAACATGCTCTCCTAGGATTAGGTTAGACAAGCCCTGATAATCACTAACTTTGCTCCCAGGCAAACAGCCTTCCATAGCCTTTACAGAGCAGTCAACAAAGTCTACCCAATCTTGGGAGGATTATTTTCTGGTCTCTCTGAACTTGATCCCATACTGTTGAGTAGTCAGACCCAACCCATCTAACAGTGCTGTCTTCAAAACTGTGTAGTTGTCTGCATTTTCTTCTATGACAGTAAGGAGCCTGTCCCTACCCTTGTAGGAGGAGGAGAGCCACAAAATTGCTGCCCACTGCCTTTGGGGGACCCTCTGGACCTTACATGCCCTCTCCAAAGCAGTGAACCACTTGTATATGTCATCACCCACCTTGTAAGGTGGGTCTACTATGTTTACGTTTCTAGAGTCAAAAGAGTCCTCCCTGAGCCTGGTGTCCCTAAAACTACTGCCACCTTGGGGTGTTAACACCATACCCTGTCTTTCTCTCTCCACTGCCAAGGCCTCCCTGTCTAGGGCTAGCTGTTGCTGCTGCAGCCTCAGCTTGACTTCCTCCAGCCTCAGTTGCCTGAGTTCCCTATCTAGGAAATCCTCCCCTGAAGTGAAGCAGTGAGTCCCCTCAGATACTGAGGGGGCATGAGAAGGGGAAGAGGAGGATCTGTTTCTCCTATGGGGAACCTTCTGTACCAGCCCTCTAGGGACAAAGGTGGGCCTAGGTGTATGACCCCCCTCACCACTAACAGTGGCATTTTTAACAGAGCTGTGAGGGTTCACAGATTATTCCTGATCCACTTCCTGACAGTCCTCGGTGTCTAGATCTACTCTCTCTAATACTGTGGGGGGGGGGTCAGACTCTGCTTCTTCCTCCTCCTTGCTACCAGCATTGTCCTGGTAAGCCTGGAGGAGCAATCCAAGAAGCAGACTTTGAATGGGATTTCTCCCTATCTTCAGTTTTCTCTGAGCACACATCTCCCTCAAGTCTTGGAAAGTTAGACCCCATATTGGGAGTCCAGGGCCTGAAAGGTGTGCTCTACTGAGGACATGATGTCTAGCAAGAGTGGTGTAGTCGACCCTAACTACTATAACTACTAGGCTCCCAAAGAAGTTTGGAGCAAGGGCTATGCTAGACCCCTAGCTCACTCAAACTTAGGAGACTAGATCCCTCACACTGTGTGCAGTGTGTACCTATTAGTTAGCTAATGGTCTTTCCTGTGGAATGTACCTAGTGACAGAATGTTAAGGCAATTGCAAGTGATTACCCACCAGCTGCACTACCGATGTAGGAAGCTGGCCTGGTGTGTGGTGAGCACCTATGGTGTTATCACCTTATACCAGGTCAAGGTATCCCCTATTAGTGAGGTATAGTCAGTGTCTAGGAAGCCAGGCTCTCTAGAGGTAGCTGTGGATGAGCAGCCAAGACCTATCTAGGAGACATGCAAAGCTAATGCAATATCACTGTAGTCACACAGCAGTTGCATCCATGGAAGAACCACACAGTGTTACAAAAATAAAAGTACTTTATTATGGTAACATAAATACCAAAATACTATATAGGCAATACCCCACCTGGAGGTAAGTAAGCACACTAATATATACATTAGGAGTCAGTGATGAGCATAAAAAGGCAATAGAAAACAGTGAAAACAATAGTAAGTACTGAAGGCCCTGGGAGGGACCAAACCATATACTAGGAAAGTGGAATGCTAAAGTTGGACCCCCACCCAAGGAAGTGGAATCGGTAAAAGGGAAGTTGGAGGGACTAGGAACCCCAAAAGGTAAGTACCAGAGTGCCCTCCAGCGACCTGGAGAAGAGAGGTAAGTACCTGGTTCTCACCAAACCCACCAAAAGGATTTCAGAAGAGGATTTTGCAAGACCCAGAGGAGACTGCAAGAAACCAATGCTGAATCGTGGTATAGGAAGACCTGTAAAGGAAGGAGACCAAGTCCAGTTCACATTGGAGTGTCCAGTGGCGGCAGGAGCTACTACCAACCCGTCTGTGGATGCAGGACCAGGTTGACGGTGGATGAAGAGAGTCAGCAGTGCAGCACTAGTGTAGCTGAAGAGTTCCTGAATTGATGCAGTCAACCTCCCACACCAGAAGAAGGATTGCAGCTGGTCAGTGGTGTGGAAAATCCACCAACAACCTTTGGCAAAGGCAAATGCCATGGAAGAAGAGATGTGGAGCTGCCAGGGACCAACAAGGTCCAGAAGGACTCAACCTATATACGGAAGTCCCAGGTGACCCTCAACAGTGAGGAGAGTCACAGGAAGAGGGGGCAGCCCCCACAAGGAACCCACAGACAGCAAGCACAGGACTTGTGGTGAGGCCCATGCAGCACACCTTGGAAGGAGGCCCACGTTGCAAGAGCAGCATGCAGAGCAGCATGCAGAGGGTGGTGCTTGACAGGAAAGAGTGCTGGGGGCTTGGGCACAACAACGGCTGAAGATCCCTTGGAAGAGAGGCCAACAAGCCTTGGTAGCTGCAAGAGTTGCAGTGCTCAGTGGTACTGTCTTGCATGGAGAGGGAAGGCGCTTAGTGTCTTCCAAGTTGGATAGCTGGTAGAGAGGACCAAGGGGACCACTCCAGACCACCACCTGTGAGGCAGGATCCACGGAGCTCTGGAGGAGAGGAAATTCATGCAGCCCGACGTCATTGCAGTTGGTGCCTGCGGATGCAGAGGAGTGACTCCTTCACTCCAAGAGAGATTCCTTCTTGCTTCTCGTGCAGACTGAAGACTTGTCACCCTCAGAGGATGCACAGCCAGGGAAATATTGCAGTTGCTGGAAGGAGCTATGGAAACAATGTTGCAAGCAGAGTTGTCCCTGTGGATGCAGATTGTCGGTTCCTAAAGGGTCCAGTTGCAGTTCCAGTGGCCAGAAGATGAAGTAAACAATGCAGAGGAGTCCTGCTGGAGTCCTCCAAGTCAAATCTGAGGACCCACCCAAGAGGGAGACCCTGAATAGCCCTGGAAGGGGGATTAGTCACCTAGCAGGGTGACCACCTATCAGGAAGTGGCTGTGATGTCACCTGCCTGTTCTGGTCATTCAGATGCTTCCAGAAGCCTCTACCCATCTTTGATTCAAGATAGCAGAATCAAGGGGCTACCTGGAGGAGCTCTTGGCACCACCTCTGGGGTGGTTAAGGAGAGGGGAGAGGTTACTCTCCTTTCAATTGTCCAGTTTCATGCCAGAGCAGGGACGGGGGTCCTTTGACTGGTGCAAACCGATTTATGCAAGGAGGGCACTACCATTGGCTTGGGGAGGCTACTCCTTCCAAGACATGTAACACCTATTTCCAAAGGGAGAGGGTGTTGCCTCCCTCTCCCAAAGGAAATCCTTTGTTCTGCCTTCCTGAGCTTGAGCTGCACAAGCAGCAGGAGGGCAGAAACCTTTCTGTAGGACGGCAGCAGAGAGGGCTTCCTGGGAAAACCCTGCTAACTGTTAGGAGCAAAGCTGGGGGTCTCCTAAAGAGCCCCCAGAGTGCATGGAATCATAAAACCAATACCGGCAACAGCATTGGAGCATGATTCTGACATGTTTGATACCAAACATGCCCAGGCTCGAAGTTATCATTATGTAGCTGGACACAGGTATCACAGGACCTGTGTCCAGTACATGGGTAAAATGGCTTCCCGCACTTACGAAGTCCAGGAGAATGTGGATGGATTATGTAGAAGCTGCAGCTGGAGATTGTAGGGGCACCTCTGCTCATGCAGGGGTGCCCTCATACACAGGTACCAGCACCCTGCCCTCTGGGCTTGGAGGGCCTACCATAGGGGTGGCTTACAGTGACCTGGTGCAGTCACTTGAAGTGAAAGGGTGCATGCACCTTTTCATGCAGGCTGCAATGGCGGGCCTGCAGACACATTTTACATGGGCTCCAATGGGTGGTATAATACATGCTGCAGCCCATGGGGAACCCCTGGTTCCCCAATGCCCTGGGTACCATATACTAGGGACTTACATGGGGCAGCTGTATGCCAAATATGGGGGGGGTGAAGTCCCAAGCAACCAAATTTAGAGGGAAAGAGCACAGTCACTGGGGTCCTGGTTAGCAGGATCCCAGTGACCACAGTCAAAACACATCGACAGCAGGCAAAAGGGGGGGGGGGTAACCATGCCAAAAAGAGGGTATTTTCCTACATAAGTTAGTATTGTTATGTTATCACTGTGACTGTATGAGGAACTGTAATTGTCAGATGTGTGAACTAGTTTTTTTTTCCTTCAGCCGTATACATCCAAGCTTTGCTTGCTAAGTCAGACTTGATTATCTGCAAGATTTGTGTCATTCTCATTCCAATGTAAGTGTATCCACTGATGTTTCATATGAGCTTATGGTCATAGGTATAAATTCCCAAGCTAAACTCTTTGTATAATTCATTGTTCAGGTACCTTCACCATGCCCTCCTCATGTGGGCATTTCAGAGTTGTGACATTGGCTGGTATCTGATGCTGTTCTGACATAGGAAGAGGACATGGATTGATCCAGGTAATGTTGATCATACATTTAGGGTGTATGAGTCCTGTGCCAAGACAGCCTGGACAGTGTGTGGATAGAAATATGAAGTGCAGGATACGCTGGTTTGACATGGTGTGTTGGTCCAGTTGTCACATGTGTGTGATCTAATGGCCTTGGGATATGTTCTAATCAAGTGCAATCCATGCATTCTCCCTTCACTTTGTGTTGACAATGATCCTTTATGACCCGTTTGTAGCTGTAGATGTGTTTTTTCATTGCAGGCCACAGTGCTTGTGCCACAACACTGACATAGATTGTATCATACCCACAGATGCTTTGTCATTGTAATAGGATGGACCCATGGTCAGGGACTGTTGTACTGCTTTCTCTCTGTGCCATGACTTATGTAACGTTGGCAGACCATGTTTTGGTATGTGATAAGGCTCAAACTGGTGACAACATCCACTCATCTGTTAGCCTATCCTACAGGACAAGGTCTGACAAAGCCCTTTCTTCTGTGGTCTAGGAACAGTACTTTGGTATATCTAGCCTGATTCAATATGGTTCAGACATTCTTGACTATAACAGTCCAGACATTTTGACAGCCTCTGTGCTGAACAGTGCAATAAAATGTTTGGTGTGACCAGACACTTGTATCATTGTGTTGCTATCAATCCGCGGCATGACACTACCTGTGGCATAACCCTTCTTCCGTTACCGTCTTGTGTCTTCGACATGAGGGTAACAACGACTTACATCTCATTCAACATGTGGGACAGAAGCAAGCAGGCAATGTTTTTCTGATTGGTGAGTTTACTTAAATATGCGCAGAACATAAAAAACTGATGCTACAGAAGATGAAAGAGAGGGGATCAGTCATGGTGGACGTCATTGTATTAGTAGATGCCACAACATTTGGAGGCCAAAGTCCAGTGTCCTCCTACCATGGAAGATGGAACGGTGTTGGAGAAGATTCAACAGAGTGAATATTTGGCACACAAAGGAGTGAAATCAGGAAAAGGTCATTTACTGGTAGGGGTTTGTGTCTTGCCACCTGTACTTCCTGGAGTCTTGGGTGGACATCCCCCCTTGCGGGCGGAGGATGGGATTCTGCTGCTACAGATGCAGGGGTGTCTAAGGCGGGTGCTGCACTTGACAGGCCCTCCCTTCCAGTGGCTGCCCCCGATGTAGAACAGCCTAGTGTTGCTGGGTCGAAGGATGGGGTGTGGTGTTGCCCAGGTCCCTGATCAGGGCACTGCTAATCTCCCTGAACAACCCCTGATAGGGGGGGCTGGATGGTGTTTGTGGCCTCCCACTTTTCCAAAGACTCTCAATGGAAGTCCCTCTGTGGCTGCTCGATTTCCCTGAGTTTGGTAAGTATCTGGGATTGTTGATGGTGTCCTGGCTAGGACAATCCCCAGGAGCCTCCTGCCACTGGCCCACAACACTGTACCCCACGTTTCTGCACCCTTCGCACAGTTTGTCCCCTACCACTTGTTCCAGGACCATAATTGTCAGAGGTGTGTTGCTGTGACTCAGGATCGTGGACTAGGGGGCAGAAGATGGTGTCACTGTCCTTGAGACACAGGCTGGGGACGAATGGCTGCGTGAGATGTAGATGCAACTAGTTGGGAGGAGTTGATGTGGTCATGGTGGGGCTCACTGGTGTCATCTGACCAGGTTGCCCTGATAGGCCAGAACTGTCCTCAATGTCCAGACATCCAGGAGTATTGTCGTCACTGAGGGCTTCATCCATCAGGGTAGAGGCAGTCTCTCCAGCAGTCTCGGTTGCGGTGTTCCCAGAGGCAGCTGGACCTGTTGATGTAAGAGATTCAATGTTACAGGTTGTATTAAGACATCTGCCTCCAATAGTTGACAGTGACATTTAGCCAAGGGCGTGTACACGTTGGATTGGCAGCTTTTCCTTATGTGACTTGTTCACATGCTATCAATTGTATATACCTGCCATTTCTGAGATATACCAATTCCATTTCAGTCAACCAGCTGCAGAATGTATGAGTTTATTATCACTTGGGAAGATGGTCATAGACTTACATCTTGCCAGCAGTGTAGGAGGCAAAACAGTGGCTGGGCAGGATACCGCTTTGATCCTTTTAAGTCCTAGTTGACTGTTAGGCAGGCGGACCTTGGACATTGTTTCATGTTTTTATGGGTGCACATAGGTTGAGCTGTCCTCCCTGTCCACAATAATTTCATATTGGCTTAGCTGCTCAAGATGGATCTGAGGCCTATATTTATACTTTGTTTGTGCCAAATTTGCGTTATTTTTTCTATGCAAATCCAGCGCAAACGTAACTCCATATTTATATTTTGACGCTAGACCCACCTAGCGTCAAAAAATATGGCGTTAACGTCATTTTAAGGATGCGTGAAACCGCGTTGCGTCAATGAGTTGCAAGGCAGGTGTTCCCGTCCAAAAAATGACTCAAACACCCTAGCGCCATATTTATCCAACAGGGCAAAAATGATGCATGGGTGGGAGGCGTACCCAAAAAATTACGCTAAACTAGATTTGCGTAAAAAAATAACGCCTGGGTCAGGGCAGGCATTAAAATGAGGCAAACACACCACTACTTAAGGAAAACACACACAAGCAACATCAGAGGCCAACAGTACAACATGGAGGGGCTACTGATGCAGCTTGCAAGACAACGCCGAGCACAGGACCAACGGCAGCAGCTACCACCACCCCAACGTGGCCCACAAAGGTAATGCAGAAGGCAGGAGAGGGTCTTCAGGAACAGGACAACCCTCCATGGCCTCAGGGAACAGCACATCATCCAGAGGTATCGATTCAACTAGTAAGCCATACAGCAGCTGCTGCGCCATATTGAGCCACAATTAACAGCTAACCTGTAGACACCACAGAACATACCACCGGTGACCAAGCTTCTAGCTGTCCTGCATTTGTTGGCAAGTGGCTCCTTCCAGACAATGGGTGCCCTGGTCAATGGGGTATACCAGCCCTCATTCTCGGCCTTCCTGCCCAAGGTGTTAGATGCCATGATCTCCCTCACACCCGCCACATCAGCTTCCCCAACACCCAGCAGAAGCAGCAGGAGATAAAAGAGGGCTTCTACCAAATCCATGGCTTCCCGCATGTGCTTGGTGCAATTGACTGCACCCATGTCCGGATCGTCCCACCTGCAGCAACAGAGCACCTATTCCGGAACAGAAAGCACACGCATTCCATCAATGTGCAGACCATAGTTGACCACCAGGGATTGTTCACTAACACCTTGGCCAAGTATCTTGGGCGTGTCCATGATTCATTCATATTCCGCCACAGCAGGATCAATCAGCACTTCCAGGATGGACAATATGGCAATGGCCTTCTTGTCGGTAAGTCAATAAACCTAGCAATATACACACAGCACAACAACCCTGTAGGACACACAAAACATACACCTCTACATTGACATGTGGGCAGGATGACACTGAGGTGGCACACTGGTAGGTGTGTTGTACACCCTGACACAATGGGATACACACCTCTGGACAAATGACGGCTGCCACAAACATTAGCTGGCACTCTAGAGAAACAAGGGACCAATGTCAAAGCCCACAGTGACAATGACATGGCCTGCCCTGGTATTACAACTTGGAAGATGAACCAGTTACAATTACATTAGGCCACATAGTCAATATGACACCTTCCCAAGCAGTATGTAGCGTGGAAGGGGTGCAGTGTGTGTTGCAGCAGGTCTAACACCATGAGACACATAGCATGATGATGCTGACTCACATGTAGGTGACATGGAAATACTGATGCAGTCCCAACATCATATATCCCTCCTGGGGTGCCGTTGCCAGGTTGCAATAAGGAAGTGGACTGTGCTATGAACACATTTTGATGTGGCACGAATGCAAACTGCACACTGCTGCACACACTGAAAGAGCCTATTGTCCATCAAAATAGCATATGTACAGGGAGATGGCCCTTCCTGCACAGATACATCCACCTCCACAAGGCAGTTAACCAGGTTACCTGGAGCAAGTTCGGTAGTGTAGGTGCACAGTTGCACATGAGCTCCTGGCAGAGGGATCAACAAAGGTTTGCCTAGAACCAAGTCACACATGGGACAATTGTGCATCGTCAGTACTGAACACTTCAGTGCTGCCAACTTATGGAGGTGTGTTGTGCATTGTCACCTCGCCAAATCAAAGGGCCTCACTGTTGCATTTCATCTGCAATGACATAAGTCTAAATGGATGGGATGTCCAGGCCATGTCATGCAACCATGTTACCATCACATCTGAATCTATTGTGTGTGTGGAAGTATCATGTCCACTCCAGTGAAAGCACACTAAAACATGTTGGACACTACACAACGCATGGTACATACAAACTGACCAACAGTTTGGAAAAAATATCATTGATCCTAGGTCAATGAGCCAACACAAGTTGTCAAGTCAAACAACCCACTGCAGAAAAAACATCACAGAAGTCCAAGATCTCACACAATACCACAAACACATATGAGTCACAGATGACACGAGATATCAACTACCATGCTACATGACATTCCTATTGCAAGCACTAACAAAATACTCCTATTATCTTTTGAAGTGGATCAGGGTTACGGGATCCAGACGTGGATCATGACCCCATTCCCCAGCCAAAGCACAGCAGCAGAGTGGGCCTATAATGAGGCACATCGGAGGACACACACCATTATGGAAAGGACCTTTGGCATCCTGAAGTCCATATTCAGGTGCCTGGAAAACATGGAGGCAGCCTCCTAAATGCCCCACACATTGTGTGTAAAATTACACTTACCTGTGCTTGTAGGAGGCTGGACTGGCTTGTAGTGAGTACCTAGGGGTACTTGCACCTTGCACCAGGCCCAGTTATCCCTTATTAGTGTATAGGGTGTCTAGCAGCATAGGCTGATAGATAATGGTAGCTTAGCAGAGCAGCTTAGGCTGAACTAGGAGACGAGTGAAGCTCCTACAGTACCACTTAGTGTCATATGCACAATATCATAAGAAAACACAATACACAGTTATACTAAAAATAAAGGTACTTTATTTTTATGACAATATGCCAAAAGTATCGCAGTGAGTACCCTCAGTATGAGGCTAGCAAATATACACAAGATATATGTACACAATACCAAAAATATGCAATATAGTCTTAGAAAACAGTGCAAACAATGTATAGTTACAATAGGATGCAATGGGGACACATAGGGATAGGGGCAACACAAACCATATACTCCAAAAGTGGAATGCGAACCACAAATGGACCCCAAACCTATGTGACCTTGTAGAGGGTCGCTGGGACTATTAGAAAATAGTAAGGGTTAGAAAAATAGCCCACCCCAAGACCCTGAAAAGTGAGTGCAAAGTGCACTAAAGTTCCCCAAAGGACATAGAAGTCGTGATAGGGGAATTCTGCAGGAAAGACACAAACCAGCAATGCAACAACGATGGATTTCCAGTCGAGGGTACCTGTGGAACAAGGGGACCAAGTCCAAAAGTCACAAGCAAGTCGGAGATGGGCAGATGCCCAGGAAATGCCAGCTGCGGGTGCAAAGAAGCTGCTGGACTGTAGAAGCTTAGGTTTCTGCAGGAACGACAAGGACTAGAGACTTCCCCTTTGGAGGACGGGTCCCTCACGTCGTGGAGAGTCGTGCAGAAGTGTTTTACCGCCGAAAGACCGCCAACAAGCCTTACTAGCTGCAAATCGTGAGGTAAAGGTTTTTGGACGCTGCTGTGGCCCAGGAGGGACCAGGATGTCGCAAATTGTGTCAGGAGACAGAGGGGACGTCGAGCAAGACAAAGAGCCCTCTCAGCAGCAGGTAGCACCCGGGGAAGTGCCAGAAACAGGCACTACAAGGATGCGTGAAACAGTGCTCACCCGAAGTTGCACAAAGGAGTCCCACGTCGCCGGAGAACAACTTAGGAGGTCGTGCAATGCAGGTTAGAGTGCCGTGGACCCAGGCTGGACTGTGCACAAAGGATTTCCGCCGGAAGTGCACGGAGGCCGGAGTAGTTGCAAAAGTCGCAGTTCCCAGCAATGCAGTCTGGCGTGGGGAGGCAAGGACTTACCTCCACCAAACTTGGACTGAAGAGTCACTGGACTGTGGGAGTCACTTGGACAGAGTTGCTGGATTCAAGGGACCTCGCTCGTCGTGCTGAGAGGAGACCCAAGGTACCGGTGATGCAGTTCTTTGGTGCCTGCGGTTGCAGGGGGACGATTCCGTCGACCCACGGCAGATTTCTTCGGAGCTTCTAGTGCAGAGAGGAGGCAGACTACCCCCACAGCATGCACCACAAGGAAAACAGTCGAGAAGGCGGCAGGATCAGCGTTACAGATTTGCAGTAGTCGTCTTTGCTACTATGTTGCAGTTTTGCAGGCTTCCAGCGCGGTCAGCAGTCGATTCCTTGGCAGAAGGTGAAGAGAGAGATGCAGAGGAACTCGGATGAGCTCTTGCATTCGTTATCTAAAGTTTCCCCAGAGACAGAGACCCTAAATAGCCAGAAAAGAGGGTTTGGCTACCTAGGAGAGAGGATAGGCTAGCAACACCTGAAGGAGCCTATCAGAAGGAGTCTCTGACGTCACCTGGTGGCACTGGCCACTCAGAGCAGTCCAGTGTGCCAGCAGCACCTCTGTTTCCAAGATGGCAGAGGTCTGGAGCACACTGGAGGAGCTCTGGACACCTCCCAGGGGAGGTGCAGGTCAGGGGAGTGGTCACTCCCCTTTTCTTTGTCCAGTTTCGTGCCAGAGCAGGGCTAAGGGGTCCCTGAACCGGTGTAGACTGGCTTATGCAGAAATGGGCACCAAAAGTGCCCATGAAAGCATTTCCAGAGGCTGGGGGAGGCTACTCCTCCCCTGCCTTCACACCATTTTCCAGAGGGTGTAACACCCTCTCTCAGAGGAAGTCCTTTGTTCTGCCATCCTGGGACAAGCCTGGCTTGACCCCAGGAGGGCAGAAACCTGTCTGAGGGGTTGGCAGCAGCAGCAGCTGCAGTGAAACCCCAGGAAAGGCAGTTTGGCAGTACCAGGGTCTGTGCTACAGACCACTGGGATCATGGGATTGTGCCAACTATGCCAGGATGGTATAGAGGGGGCAATTCCATGATCATAGACATGTTACATGGCCATATTCGGAGTTACCATTGTGAAGCTACATATAGGTAGTGACCTATATGTAGTGCACGCGTGTAATGGTGTCCACGCACTCACAAAGTCCGGGGAATTGGCCCTGAACAATGTGGGGGCACCTTGGCTAGTGCCAGGGTGCCCTCACACTAAGTAACTTTGCACCTAACATTTACCAGGTAAAGGTTAGACATATAGGTGACTTATAAGTTACTTAAGTGCAGTGTAAAATGGCTGTGAAATAAGGTGGACGTTATTTCACCCAGGCTGCAGTGGCAGGCCTGTGTAAGAATTGTCAGAGCTCCCTATGGGTGGCAAAAGAAATGCTGCAGCCCATAGGGATCTCCTGGAACCCCAATACCCTGGGTACCTCAGTACCATATACTAGGGAATTATAAGGGTGTTCCAGTAAGCCAATGTAAATTGGTAAAATTGGTCACTAGCCTGTTAGTGACAATTTGAAAGAAATGAGAGAGCATAACCACTGAGGTTCTGGTTAGCAGAGCCTCTTTGAGACAGTTAGGCACCACACAGGGAACACATACATATAGGCCACAAACTTATGAGCACTGGGGTCCTGACTAGCAGGGTCCCAGTGACACATAACAAACATACTGAAAACATAGGGTTTTCACTATGAGCACTGGGCCCTGGCTAGCAGGATCCCAGTGAGACAGTGAAAACACCCTGACATACACTCAAAAACAGGCCAAAAGTGGGGGTAACAAGGCTAGAAAGAGGCTACTTTCTCACAGTGCTATCCTGCACAACATTTGTGTGAGGAGGAACATCCCTCTATATGAGCCAGAACAAGAACTGCCTGAGTATGGTGGCAGGGAAAATGAGGGGTAACAGCAGAACACAGCTACAGGAATGCACTGCAGAGAGCAAATTGTACAAAACCTTTTCACTCAATAGTCACTCATAGTGTTAAGATATGTAAATAAACACCTTACTTGATCACACAGTCCTGCTCTTTTTTCTTAATTTTCCATCACATGTTCCTTAGGAACGTGAGTGTTACCTCAGGGAGCAGTTACAAAGACAAATCTGACTACTTCTGATGCAACATCACATGTGATGCATATGATTGTACAGCAAACATCACACACATATAAAAAATACTCATCTCTTGAATTTCACATATGAAGGACAAAATCAATGGACCACAGCATATGACTCACATCCACGTTGCTAACATGGTCTACTGTAGCACATGACACACAACTATGACATCTCTAATCATAAGATAAATAAGCGTCCCATACATGAGGCAGTGGATGTGAAATATCAGTGGAAACAGGAATATATGAACAGACCCTTGCCATTAGTAAGTGTGGCATTTGCAAACTCTGCAAGGAGCTTGTGTGACAAGGGGGGCATCATTTGTGAAAATGGATAGCATGAGTGTCCCAGGTGTGGCAAGCAATTTTCACAACACATGCCCTGCGCAGTCCATCCCTAGAAATAAGTCATGCCTCTACCATGTGTTACACCTCTGCCCTCCCATCTCTAAGTGGTGTTGTAAATGGACTATCTGTACCCAGGGAATCATCATTAACACTCACCCAGCATCCCTTTCTGACTTCTGTTTGCTTCACTTTTCCATGTGGCATGCTATAGGAGAACTACATTGGCTTGCATGGACTTCAGGTCTCATAATGCACTGCCTGGTAGTTGGTAAGACCCGGAATCTTCTGTCCATTGCTTCCTATGGGTAAAGTCTGGTTGTCCCTATATACTGGATTCTCTCCTCCAGCCAGAACTTGTGAGAGACTGAAGCTACACATATCTGTGCCCTCTCTTGTGCAGCCCAGCCATGTGACTCTGCCCTGGCCTTCCTGCTGCCTGGAACTGCTTATAAGCTGCCATTCTCTGCAGCTCCTCGTCGTGCATTGGAGTATGATTCCTTTGTGTTCTAGACCCCTTGTTGGATTGTGTTACAGTTCTGATTCATCCTGAACCTGTTCTCTGTTTACCCAGTCCTGTTCCTGCTTGTTCCAGTCAGAGCCTGCTTCCTGTTTCTCAGCCTTGTTCCCGTTTGTTTCTGCCAGAGCCTGCTTTCTGTTTCCGAGACCTGTTCCAGCCTTTGCGTCAGCCTGAGCCTGTTCCCTGTTCCTGGCTTTGCCTCATACTCGGCTCTTTCGCTTTCTTTTCCTCTTGGGTTACCCTGTCTGGTAAGTGTCCTATCAGTCCTCACCTGTGTAGTAGTGCTTTCCTTTGCACTTGGGTTGGCACCTGGTTTCCAGGAGGCAAATTCAGCCCCCATACTTTGTCTAGTGTTGCATGTAGCCTGTAGTGCCTAACAGTGACAGTGTGATATGGCTGTTTTCCAGGAATTCCCACTGTGTCTGCAGCCGGACCCACAAGGGCTAGTCTAGTGTATGTAAGTACAATCCTTGTTTGTGCTGTAAGGGTCCAGACACAGAATCACTTCTGGTGCCTCCCTTCTATGGGGCTTGCGTGGTGACTATCTGTAAGAATGATCTGATGTTACCTGTTGCTGTGGAAAGTTCTGAGCCCTACTCTGTGTACAACCTGAGTGATAATCCCAGCATGTTTGTCCATTACTGACCCGTTCCTATTTGTTCACACTAAGGTTGCTCTGCCTACACATTTCTGTTTTCTCTGTCTTACCATAGCTGACCTTTACCCTTGTATGCCTTTAGCTGTTCTTCTGCTTTGGTATATTACCTCCTTGCGAGATACTCTGTGAACTCAAGGGGTGCCCCTAACAGAGTCTTGACTAGACCCGCCCCAAACCGTGACACCATGGAGCCAATCCTGACACAGGGTACACACGCCCACATACTTGAACTGGACGCTTCTGTGGAATACACATCTGAAAAAATGTGATAACATGCAGCAGGTCCACCAGAGCAACACAAGTAACATAGGTAATTGTAATGAGTCAAACTGACGTGTACCAAACATTTTATGTGTGGAATTAAGGCACTGTGGTGGTCATTCCAACCCTGGCGGTCCATGACCGCCGGGTTGGAGGACCGCGGGAGCACCGCCGACAGGCCGGCGGTGCTCCAGTGGGCATTCCGACCGCGGCGGTAAAGCCGCGGTCGGACCGGCAACACTGGCGGTCTCCCGCCAGTGTACCGCCGCCCATTGGAATCCTCCAAGGCGGCGCAGCTAGCTGCGCCGCCGAGGGGATTCCGACCCCCCCTACCGCCATCCAGTTCCCGGCGGTCCGCCCGCCGGGAACCGGATGGCGGTAGGGGGGGTCGCGGGGCCCCTGGGGGCCCCTGCAGTGCCCATGCCACTGGCATGGGCACTGCAGGGGCCCCCGTAAGAGGGCCCCTAAATGTATTTCACTGTCTGCTGCGCAGACAGTGAAATACGCGACGGGTGCAACTGCACCCGTCGCACAGCTTCCACTCCGCCGGCTCGATTCCGAGCCGGCTTCATCGTGGAAGCCTCTTTCCCGCTGGGCTGGCGGGCGGCCTAAAGGCGGCCGCCCGCCAGCCCAGCGGGAATGTCAGAATTACCGCCGCGGTCTTTCGACCGCGGAACGGTAACCTGACGGCGGGACTTTGGCGGGCGGCCTCCGCCGCCTGCCAAGGTCAGAATGAGGGCCTGTGTCTCAAACACAGTATGTACCAAACATGTACACATGTCAGACATTTGTGTAGTCCACACACAAGTCACCATGAAGTCGTAACCAACAATTAATGACATATTAGGAGTAACATATCCTACATAGCACTCATCAGCCATCCTCAATCATCCCTCAGTTTTGTTTGTTGTGTGAAATGTAATGTCTCCAAAGTCAAACAACTACACACATCACATGAGTCAACACATATTACAAACATATCATAACTGTTGTAGATCACTGATTGTCATCAGATGTAGATACCCATTTGGAACACATTTATACATTTGCATGACATCCAATGTATTGCATGCCATTCCTTCAGAAACACACATATTGTTGCTACAGATCATTCACACCAAAAACACACAGTTGCATGCTCTACCACGGGTGGCCAACCACTATACCACACACTGCAGGCCATACCATCCTATCTTCATGTTTATACAGGGTGCATGCATGTTAAATATTAGAAAATCAGGTAATCACAGATTGAGTCAAAGATTTTGATGCAAATGCATCAATAAATCACGCAAACGTGTACTAAACATACATGGGCCCTTAGCGTGAATTCCACCTGTGCACCACACGCATGTGGATATCCATTAAAATTAAAGTCTACAAGTAATGCGTGGTATTTTTCCGCACATGTAGGTTATGTGTTGAAAATATTCAAGCAAACATTGTATGTGTCAAAAAAATACACGAATGATGGAAAACGGGCCTCAAAGGGGACAGGAAGTGATGTAATAGGAAATCGTGTTTAAAGGCATGGTACAGTGGGTGTACTTTCACTTTACAGGCTGTGCTATTTCTTGACTGTGTGGTTGTGTCTCGGTGTTGCTGGTGTCTCAATTGCATTTCTTGTGGTGTCTCTCTTGTGTCTTTTGTGAATTCTGTTTGTTTATTGTACCTGTGAATGTGATTTTGTGTAGTTTAGTGTCTTTCAGATTGTATTTGTACTGTTGGGTGTCTGTCTGGGGGTTAGATTAGTTGGGTTGGTTGGGGTTCTTAGGTTTGGGCTGGAAGTTTCCTTTATTTTCCTTTATTTTCCTTTTTTACACATTCTCAGTTTTGATTTGTTGTTCAGGGACATGTCGGGAAGGGTGAGGCTGGCCCGCATGGGGGAGAAGGAGCTTGGGGGCTTTGTGTGGCTAGTGTGCCACTTCCTTCTCTTGATGCTGGAGATGGGTGGGCAGGTAATACAGGGTTATCACACAGAGGCGAGGTGGCTGCAGTGGGGCAAGGTGCTCTACCACCTCAAAAGAATCTACATACGAGCAGGAATGAGCACCAGCTGAAGTGGGCTGACCTGGTGGCCAGAGAGCAGGATCTGCTGGACCACCTGGGTGTTGTGATCAGTGGCCCTGCTGGTGAGTATCACATTGACAAATGTGTACAGTAGAATGCTCCTGAGTAGCAGATGTCTTGACGTGCTGCATGCAATGTTTGTGGCCATGTTGAATGCAAGCAGAACAAAGTGTTAGTGTCCAAATACTGAGAAGGAGTCCACATGTCTATACATGTTAACAATGCAGGCCTGAGGTTTGTTCAGTCATGTACGACTATTACTTAGGGCCACATGTGCGAAGCTATTTTTAATTGTCACAAACGGCCTAGTTTACAGAATTTGTGTGTTTGCTTCAAGATTTTTTTTTTATTCCAATGCACATACCCAATTTTGCCATTCTGCAATCACATTGCTGAATCACAAAACGGGGTTTGCTAGTGGCATTTAGGAAGGGGCATTCCCTTAATATTTGTGAGTTGCAGTCCGCTGATTGATTGTTTGGTGACCGCGAATGCCGTCACAACACAATTGCAGTTACCACCAGTTTCAAGTTGGTGCTAACCCATTCGCAAAAGGAAAGGGGTCCCCATGGGATCCCTTCCCCTTTGTGAATGCATGCCAAAAAATTGTTTCAGAGCAGGCAGTGGTCCCACGGACCACTGTCTGTTTTAAAAACAAACCAAAAAGTTATAATATTTGTTTTTGACACGCTTTCTGTTTACCCTTAATGAAATAAGGCTGCATTTATAAAACAGAAAATACATCTTAATTTGAAAGCAGTCAAAGACATGGTGGTTTACTGAGCCCAGCAGGCCAGCATCCCTGTGAGTGCCGCAATTCACAAGGTGTTTGCAAAATGAGACCTACCTTATTAATATTCATGAGGTAGGTCATTTGCTAAACCATTTGTGATTTGCAAACAGTGTCATTGACAGTGTTGTACATCAGATTATCCTACTCACAAATTGCGAGTTGCTAAGTCTCTCAATGTGCGACTCACAAAACCTGATCTTCGTACATGTGGCCCTTAGTCACACATTTCATGTGCAATGACGACACCTGTGCCCATGCATTCTGTCAATGATGATCAGGTAAGACACTGTCAGCATACCACATTTCACTGTATCAGGACAGCAAAGTGGGCAATCCATTTTTAGTGGTACATTGTCATCATTACACTAACATGATCCCTGCTATTATGTTGGGAAAGGTGGCATACACGGCCTAGGGGACACTGTCAATGGGGCATATGTTACCTACATACAACTGTGCCACATCTGTCATGGACCACTAAATGCATGATAATTGTAAACTGAAAATTGAGCCACATATCCATCACACAGTAACTTAGTTTCCTTTGAAGCACAAGCCACAATACCTGAGTCACTTGTATTGCAGTGCACCAGGGAAGTGCCATTGAAAATGTCACCAAAATACAAATCACGCCAAAGTGTACCATCTGAAATGGATTAGCCACAAATGGTTGTAGTAGGGTTTAGCACCACATGATTGTTAGGCCCAGTGCATGTGTGCAGATGTGTGGCTATCACTCAATGGAGTGTCAGTGTCAATGTCAGTTTGCAGTGGTATGTCTGATGTACTCTCTACATGCAGGATCACCAGCTCACTCATGTAAAATGTTATACACTATGATGTGTTGTCCACACGTTTGTACAGTGACCTGACATTGGGCATATATTTCCTTTCCATGTTTTACAGGTGGACCTGGCCCCTATACCGCAGAGGAAGTGGCTCGATTTCAGGACCCAGGTGTATCGAGTAAGTGTGATAATGTCTGTCCCGTGTAGTGATCGCAGCTGTTGTGTGAGTGACTCTTGTGTGTTGCACTCATTGCAAGATATGATGACCTGGCACATGATCTGATATCTTACTCGGCTGGATGCTGACATAGTGTTCCGTGCAAGGGTTACACATTCACAAGCAGATAGTCATATCTTGGGAGTCTTGTGCTGGGCAATAGGCAGCAGCGTGTGAGCAAGGTGATTACTATCCACATGTAGGTCCACATGTGACTTGGAAGTGCTCCAGAGTCAGTATATTGGCACTGGGTCATACCCTCATTCTCACAACACAATGATGCATCAGTTTTCCACACACAATTGTGCATTCCTGTGTTGTAATGTACATGTAGGACTGTATGGGTAACTGCCCCCAGCATCTAGCCCCATAAGTTGTACTCAATTTACATAACACTTATGTGGTATGTAATAGGTGTTCATGCAGGTCAAGGCCAGACGTGTGCTGGCATCAATGTGGGTGTTTTGGGAATTGTGTTGGCAGATCAGGTGTTGATGGTTGTCCACAACTGGACACATGAATGTAGATGTGAATACAAGTGGACATGCCATCATGGTTGTCCTCAACAGTTGTGATGATGTATTGCATGCCCATCACCACTGAGGCATAGGGATAGGGGAACAACATATATGTAGGTAGATGTGATGGTCACAGTGTAGATGACAGTCATCTCATTCAAGCATGCATGTATCTCAAACAACACTGACCCCTTATGATTAGCAACTGCATACCATTCTGCCAATTACATCTACAAGTCACTTGTCTTGTGTGCTTTGAAGTTGACTCAGATGATAAAGATTAGACTGCCTGGCCCATGTGAAGTAGTTGCTGCCTTTGCATTGTAACACATTGCACGACATCAATGCACAGATCACTTTATTTGGTCCAACTCTTGTTGGATTTGCTGTGGTGTAAAAGGCATGATGGGTAGGCAGCATTGCCATTACATTCATCAGGGACATTGTATTATCTGGATTGTGATTTGGAATGCATGTATTAGATTATCATCTGTACATGCATCACACAATGATGACACTGATGGTTGCCTGTCTCCTTTTTACAGCTGCCAACATGGATGTTGCGGAAATCAGGGCTTTCCAGAAGCGGGCAGTGCGATACCGACACATCTTGGATGTTGAGTCTAGGTACCGAAAGATGGCACAACACTATCAAAGACAGCGAGCCACAAGGGAATGGCGGGCTTTCAGCCAAGGGGGACCGGCATTGACCACGAAGGTTGTAGCCACCACCACAACTACACACAGTACCACAGCTGCCACCATCACATCTGCCCCACCTGCTGCACCATCAACCTCTGCACCACAGACCACCACACCTGCTGCACCATCAACCTCTGCACCACAGACCACCACACCTGCTGCAATGGACATGGGCGCAATTGGGAAGCTCCAGAGGGACATAAAGAAGCTTCTAAAAAGCTGGACAGTATTCAGAAGGACAAAAACACACAGAGACTAAAGGCAATCAAAAAGACATTGAGGAAGGCCAACCTGTGAACTCTTGCCTCCCCTCACCCCTAGTTCAGTCCCCTCCTTCCTCATTCCTCATCCTGTTTTGTAGTGGGTTTAAGGGGTTTAGTGATAGGTTATAGTAGGGTAGTTGTTTAGATAGGATAAGTAGGTTTGGGGATGGTTTTTCATATTATTACATGTTTGTGGGTGGGTGGGGGTTAATGTTGGGGCCTTTGTGTATTTAAAAAATAAAAAAATAATATATATATATATATATTTGTTTAGTATTAGGTAGCATATGTTTAGGTTAGTATATGTTGTCCTGCATGTGTCTCGTCATATAAGGGGGGCCGGGGGCAAATGTTTAGAGTGTGTTGTTAAATGTGGTAAGTAAGCTTAGCATAGGATAGTTAGGGCCAGTTGTGGGTAATGTATAGTTAGTATAGATTAGGTTAGTATAGGTGTGTTACATATTTTTAAGTTCTGTTCCGTACATAGTTATTAAAAATGTAGGTACTCCCTCACTGCATGTGTCATATGCTTGGGGCTCAGGGTCTTTGCATGAGTATACAGTGCCAATTGTCTGTTGGCCTGTGAATTCCGTCCTGCATCCACATCCCTCTCTTGACATGTTAATTCCCACTTCCAACTGAGCTGTCACATTGGCAGCTACAACAAATCTAAATCTCAATGCATCTGCCATCCATTGTACCCACCACTCAACGTGACTATGGTTCTCATGTATTAGACAGGTAGGTGTGCTTTTTAAGCTGCAATCGGTTTGATCCTGTGTCATGATGTTGGGTACTGTGGGAAGTCTGTCTGCAGCCTGAAGTTCATGTCAACACTGCTAAACTGAGTAGTGCCAATTTCAGATGAGGTCAAGTATACAAATTTCACGCCAATGTGTTTTATCTGTACTCCAAGCTGAGTTATTGGCCCAGCACTCTTACAAAGCCATTCCTGCTGTATGTTGTGGGTGAGGCATGTATGTTTTAAAGCAAATATCACATAAACAGTGACTTGGTTGTAGGGGATGTGGACAGCATTGACGTTCATCTTGTAGCTACCTTGTGCATAGATATCTGCCCACATTATTTCTGCACTCTGGTATTGACACTCTGTGACCATACACATGTTACACGCATCACAAATCTCCAGTAAAGTAGATGTGTCACATTACACAGAGACAAAGTGGGTGTGTAGGTGCTGTTTATTTAAAAGTGCTGTAGTGCAATATTTACATAGTCCAGGTCTGTGACCCCATAAGTGTAAAGCATTCTATTGTGACACAACACAAGTGTAAGGTTGAGTGACATGTCATTGGACATGCTAAGGTGAAGTGTTGTTCAGTGCAGGGGAACATGAATTGCCAATGGAGTAGTGCGAGACTACTGCAATCCATAGTGGAAAGGTTAACAGTGTGTTGCTGAAGAGTGTATGTCACCAACTGTAGGAACACTGGCATGTTGTCAAGCACATGACAAAGGAAAATCAGTGCCCATGTGGCATGGGCTGGTGCTACCGGGTACTCCTACGGGTGAAGATGATCTGTTCCACATCTTCATCCTCTGATGGGTGTGTCGTCTCCTCTGCCCTTGGTGGGTTTGAAGGGGCCACACACACTTCAGTGGCTGGAGAAGTGGACACCACATTCTCAGCAGCTGCCATCTGCGGAACTACATATGGCATCACTGCATCAAGGAGGAGCTGCTGATTGAGTATGGCAGCAACATCCCTGTGGTAGGCAGCCATGTCTGCCCTGAGGGAGGCCAGTTCCTGGTGCATGGAGTCCTGCTTGTTGTCATGCATGCAGCAGCAAGATTGGGAGGGCAGGTGTTGTGGCAACTCCCTCACGGCAGTAGTTAGGTCCCTCACACACTGTTGGACACCATGCAGTAAGGATTGTGTGACTTGTAAGGCTGCTGTCTGTTCTGCGGACGTCATCATGCACATGTGCATCCCCTCAAGGCTGGCTGCCATAGTTTGCATCCCCACCTGCACCTCCTTGGCAAGCTCCCGCTGTACTCCCACTACTGCCCTCTCAAAGGTGGCCCCTGTGTCATCAGAGTCCTCAGCTGTGTTTGAACTGGCAGGTCATAATATTGGGGTGGGTGGGTCCTCTGGGGTGGCTGCTACATGAATACTCCTCCTTGCGACTGGAGGTGGTGTCTGGAGGGTTCCCAGGACATCTTGGAGGGTTTCCTGGCTGATGGTTGTCAGCTAGTCATCCAGGTCATCAGGGTAGTCCAGGACAGGCAGATCCACAGGAGAGCCATCGTCCTCTGTAATGAGATATTGCACAATTAGTGTGTCTGTGTTGTGCCAGTTGTAATGTGACGTCACTGACTTCCTATTGGTGGTACATTGTCACCTTGGATGCCATTCATTGTTCCTGTCATTAATGTTTGCAGTCTCTCAGCCCTATACCCCACCTGCATGTCACACGTAGTGTGGGCAGTTTGGGCAATTGTCTGTGTCACATCTTCTAGGTGTGGGTTCTTTCCAAATTGTGGCTTGCTACCTTCTTTACCTTATCAACCCTCACTCTGCTTCCATTTGCATGGTGAGGCCTTGCAATGATTGTTGGTGTGCTGATGCCACAGCACCATACATAACAATACGGCCCTGTCCCAGTCTATCATTTTTCACATACACCTATGCGGTGCTGAGACCTAGCATCACACCATGCATGGCATTTCCATGAGACAATGCACGTGTTACCATTGGTAGTTTCTGATGTTTGATGTTTGCATATGTGTGCTACATTGCATTGCACTGAGGGAACTGGCAGAGTTCTATTGCCTCTTGTGACTGTGCAGGTGTGTTTCCCTTCCTACACACATATGTCCTCCCCCTCAATGCACTTGTCTTAGTACAATGATACCTGAGATGTTGCATGGTGGCATTGCAGTATTGTGACGCACAGGGTTAAACCTAGGGATGGGAAGCCTGAGTATGAGATTACTGCTGTGTACATCATTATGTATGTGACAGTGCTTGATGTTTATTGAGTCTATGGACATGACCAGTTGACAGGAGTTGCACTTGGATAGGGATTGATCACATAGTCATACTGAACCCTCATTTCAAGTGTGTTTGTTCCATGGGCACCCAACTGGCATTTCCTAATTGACCAGCGCACACAGCACAGGTAGTTGTGGCAAGTGTTGTCAATTGGGAATGCCGCTTAAGCCAATGGCCTGAGACTGGGCATTGTCTTGTAGTTTACATTCTGACAATACCAGCTGTCCTGTGACATCAGAACAGTTTTACATTCTACCCTACATTCCTGGTCTGCTTCAGCATTACCAGCAGCCTTGGCATGGCGGTGTATCACCATGCAAAGGTTATTGGTGTTGTGTTGTGCTGTGCCCCTGGATGCCCCTGCACAGCCCATGCACCTGGCATGGGAGGGCAGGGAGTCCCGTGCCGTGCCTCTTTGCCCTTTCCACTGCCTGATTTGCAAGGCTGACATGCATTGTGCAGTAGGTATGTGCCTCCCCCTTATTGCACTTGACATTTTGGCATTTTGGTCCCCCATGCAACTTACCCTGCATATGTGTTGTTTCCTGGTAGTCTGTGCTGTCCTGTCCTGCGATACCAGTGACGATTTCCTCTGGGATGAGAGCTGCAACCATCTCCTCCATCTCGTTCAAGTCCTCTTGTGGTGCTGGACTCCCACCTCTGGGCTGCTGTGCTGCCTTCCTGTTCCTTGCCATTTTTAACGTTGTCCTCCACTTGCAGTCATGCCAGAGTTCCTTGCACTCAGTGACAGTTCTCCTGACCTCTGCCACACTGCTAATCTTGTCCACAATCTGTTGCCAAATTGCCTCTCTCCTTCCAATTGGCAATTTAGATAGGTGTGTACACTTCCATTGCAAGTTCACAAACAAGGATATTGGGACATATGCACAGTGGGCTTGAGTTTGGATTTTGTGAGACAGAGCCTCCTGCCCTTAGCAGTCAAGTCCCTCCCTGCACTTCATGCAGCTGTTATATGTCACCCCACCCCGATGAGCTCACTTCGGCCCAAATTTATACTTTTTCAGCGCCGCATTTGCGTCATTTTTGGATGCAAAAGCAGCACAAACTTACAAAATTCAGTTGTATTTTGTAAGTTTGCGCTGATTTTGCATTAAAAAACTACGCAAATGCGGTGCTAAAAAAGTATAAATATGGGCCTTCATGTGTGAATTCCCAAAGAAAGGTATTTTGGCAAGTGTACACTGGACTGGTGCTTGGAGTGACAGTAAGGGAGCCTCCTGTGAGCTGCAGCCATGTAACTCCCTGTATTACACAAACTATACAGATGGTTTCCTCCCAGGTAAGTACGCTTCAGTGAACATTTGGTACATGGGTATTTTGGGGAAGGACACACTTTCAGAGTCTTGATTTGGGGGAGCAGTGTCTGCTGTGAGTTGCAGTCCTGTCACTCTCACTGCTTCACAATACCTGGCAGCTGCCAACTACCCCAGTGAGTACACAACATATGAGCTTTGACACACTGTTGTCTTCAGGGAAGAGGACCCTGTTTTGGTGTTTGTAGGGACAGTGGCAGTGCCTCCTGGCCTTATCAGTCCTATCAGTGCTTGTACTACAGACACACTATATAGATATCAACCACTCAGGTGAGTAGCCTTCAATGGTGATTTCAGGGACAAGGGTAATTGAAGAAGAGGACACTGTGGTGGTAGAGTGGAGTGACAGTAACAGTGCCTCCTGGTCTTAGCAGTCCTGTCATTGCTTGTACTAACCGCACACTCTACCAATGTCATCCTCTCTTGGGGGTATACTTCGCTAGAGATTTGCCAAACAAGGTAAATTTGAGTATGATACACTGTTCTTGTTTTTGGAATTGTAGTGCTTTCAATCCCTGTGCTACACACAATGTACACAGCTATTGTTCTGCCAGATGATTCTAGTTCACATGTGAGATGCCAGACAGTGGTCTATGGACATGTGGACACTGGGCTAGTGAGTGAAGTAATCATATTTGACAACACATTTTAGTGATATTTTAGTTTTGTGACCTACCCAACTCCACTCCTCCAGGTATTCCGGTCAAGCCCTCAGGATGCAGGATGGCCAAGACCTTCTCCTCACAGGATGTGAGTTGTAAGGGAGGAGGGGGGACCACCGCCAGTCTTTTGGACATCCAGCTGTTGCCTGGATGCCATGGAACTGACCTTCCCCCTGAGGTTGTTCCAACTCTTTCTGATGTCGTCCATTGTGTGCGCGGGGTGGGGCCTAAAGAATTCACTCTGTTAAGTATCCTTTGCCACATTTCCATTTTCCTGGTGAAAGTAGTGTGCTGGACTAAGGCTCCAAATAAATGTGGCTCTACTCGTATGATTTCATCCACCATGACTCTTAACTCATCATCAGTGAAACAGGGATTTTTGATGGCTGACATAGTGGTTCTAAGGGAATGGACTGAAATTAACAGTTGATGGTGAGTTAGTGAAGTTGGGAAGTGCAAATGGATTTGCCTGTAAAAATAATGTGTGAAGGGTGTGGTATCTGATATGGGAAAATTGCAGGGGAGCCTATTCTAATTCATTGTTTTTTCTCTATTGTGAACTCTGGCTACAGTGTGCTGCATTGGAGGTGCAAAGGATTGTGGTGTGTGAATGGGTGTGTTTTATAGTGTGCTTTGCAAGTATGTTGAGTGTGGAGATGCGTGTCAGCTGTCTTGTTTCCAAATCCATCCAATGTGATGTATTACTGTGGGACTGCAAACCGATGTGGTTCCGACCACCATTGGTTGACTGCCATGGCTGAACCGCCACTGTGACTTTTGACTTGTAATACGGTCAGAGGTTGGTCGGTGTGCTGTTGATGCTGGTAATAGGTTGCCTATTTCGCGCCCTCCACAGGACTGGCAGTCTTGAGTTTTTGGCTGACTTTTGGCAGTCCTTCCTGTGTAACTTGTAATACAGAGGTCTGTTTGACAGCCACCATGGTTGTCTTTTGGCAGCCACCACTATGGCGGTCTGGCGGTCCGACCACCAAACTTGTAATGAGACTTAGTCAGTGCTTAATTTGTAAATAACCATGTTCAGGTGCCTAACATTTCCCTTTCCAACACCTGGCTGCTGCAGGTCAATGTGAATACTGAGGCACCATCTTGGGCATATTTGATATAAATACAGCCACTTTTAACCCCTTTAGCTCACTCCTGCAGGGCTTAATTTATAAATAATCACATACTGTGCCTAAAGCTTTCCTTTGCAATGTAACAATTTTGGAGACAGAAAGACATAAATTATTCCTGCTCGCATCCCACAACAGCTCTCACTATTAAGGAGCACAAAACAGCTGATGTCCAGGGAAAGGATCCCCACATAAGAGTGTGTACATTTCTGTGAACATTGGAGACAAAGCATACCACTTTTGCCGGCAACCTATCTTACTTCCGCCTTGAGAAAAGCACAGAGTGAAAGAAATGTCTTGTTTAAGAAAGCAGTGCTGACCTAGGCGAAGAACAGCTAGATAGAGAAAATAAAACAAAACCCCAAATGTGACTATTGTTAAAAGAATATAACAAAAATAAAATAAAACATATCTTGGTTAAAGCGGGAGGCCTAGTTTGCTAAAATAGCATGTATACAACTATAGCTAAAATGGCTACACAACAACCTGTTTCTACAATTTGTTCTTCAGACCACTGGTCAGTGAAACAATATCATGCTTTAAAGGCACAAAAGATACACTCCAACTATTGAGAGATTCTGCCTTGGATATTAATAGTGATATTTTTCTAACCTTAGACATTGACGCTCTCTACACCAGCATGCCCCCATAACAGACCTTAGCTGTGATTGACACTATCCTCTCATGTATCTATTGGCAGTTCATTACGCCACAAAATTTCATAATGGCATGAACATGTTTGGAACTTACTGAAAACTTCTTCATGTAGAATGACACCATAAACTACCAGTGATAAGGCACCTTGACAAGCAGCACCTTTGTCATGAGTATAACAAGTATGTTAGTGAATCATTTTCAGGAACATGTACACAACAATAACATCTTCATATATATCACACATCAAGTTATGATGTTGTTATTTAGGCAACATTTTGATAATTTGGGATGTCAGTAAAGAAATAGCAATCACAGACATAGACTGGATTAAAACCAGAGACCCATACCTCAAGTTCACTCACACTATAGAGGGTACGTTCATATCCTTCTCAGACCTTTTGATTACAGTGTCCACCTCGGGTTTACACATCAAGGCATTTCACCAGCTGATGGATAAAATAGTCAATAGAGATTTGACAGCCATCATTTACAAGCGCTTACAGAAAATCTACAACATTGGCAATCCAACTTTCTGCATCCAATGAAACTGTTCAGGCAGAATAAAATCCAAAGAATAAGCTTCTGATCTCTCAGAGAAATTACATGCAAAACACTAACCAACACAATCATAAAAAGATCCAGGGAAAGAGAACAGAATAACTGTAGGAAATCGCTCCTTGAATCACAATGAAAACCAGTTAGTGATAGAATCACGTCTCCACGTTTTGCCACATGTCAAACCAAGAACAGAGATTGATTTCCAAGCCCAATGCTACCGACCGGGCCTTCCTACTGGTGCTAGCTCATGAGATATCTTTGGCAGGACATATGGGGCAGGACAAGACCTTTGCCTCTGCTTGTCTCTCCCTTTTACTGGCCCCAGATAAAGGTTTCCTCAGACACATTCTGCATGGCTTGCTTAATCTGCCATGCCAGTAGGAAGACAGGGATATATCTGAAAGCTCCCCTGAGTCCCTTACTCGTCATTGGCACCCCCTTTGAAATGGTGGACATCAAAATTATAGGGCCCCTGGTCCCCAAGACAGCCTCTGGCAACAGGTTTATCCAGGTCGTGGTGTACCATGCCACAAGATACCCAGAAACCATAGCTATCAAGAATGCAATTGCACCTGCAATGACTATGGCCCTGATGGGGATTTTTACCAGATTGGGTTTCCCAAAGGGGAACCTGCTTTATGTGTGCATATATGCAGTCAATGTGGAAGGCTTCTAAGAACTTGGAGGCCAGCCAGGAAGCGATGAATGACTGGTATGACCAGACGACTACCCCTGTGGAATTACAGCAGGGGTAGAAAGTGTGGATGATGGAGCCAATGGAGCTCAGGGCTCTCAAGACCGTTGTACTGGGCCTTATGAGATAGCCAAGAGGAAGGGGGAGACCATATAGTGGTAGATCTCAAGACCCCAAGACACCCCATTTGGTCCTCCATGTCACCATCTCAAACCCCAGTTTGAGAGGTCTGAGTTCACCATGCTGTTGGTGACAGATGATGGGGGGGAGGAGTTGAGTGAACCTTTCCCAGACCTCCTGTCATTAAAAGAAAAAGATGGAGTAGTGGATGGTGTCAACCTCTCCCCTACTCTAACCCCAGAGCAGCAGAGAGACTGTTGCCAATTTGGTACAGAGAGCCTCTCTTTTCCCTCACTCCTGGGCGTATGCATCTGTATATCTATGACATTGATACTGGAGACAGCCACCTGTTGAAAACAAAATGTACTGGCTGTCTAACAAAGGGAGGGACAGCATCAATGAAGAGGTCTCTAAGATGTTGAAGTCCTCTGCTTCAAACTGCTGGAGATTTTTGAATTCCATTTTGGCGACTAAGGGGCTCACAGTCGCTGTCAGACAGCTGCAGCTGTGGCAGTCCGACCGCCACATTACAAGGTTGGTGGGCAGATCTGCCACCCTCCCACTGTCCCCACCAAGATCAGTGATCCCGAAGGGCTGTGGGCAGTGAAGTTTGGAATCAGCTAGGGCGGCACTGAACTCAGTGTCACCCTGCTGATTCCAACCTTGTTCACTGCCAGACTTTTCATGGCAGTTCAACCACCATGGAAAGGCTGGTGGAGAACAAGTGCAGGGGGCTGAAGGGTGCCCCAAGGACTGCACATGCCCTGGGCATGGGAAGTGCAGTGGTCCCCCGTCCAGCACTCTCGAAATGTGCACTGTCTGCTGTGCAGTGCACATTTCAAGTATGCTGGTGCCTCCTGCATGCAGCAGCATTGTCGCCGGCTCTATCATACAACTGCAAAGGCTCCAATATGATCTACATGTTACTGTGTCCTTGCAATTTACAGCACATCGGCATGGCTACCAGTGAAGAACAAATTAACAAATTATGAATCACTCCCAAAACTCGACCATACAGGAAGGTCTCGACATAAAGGAACTGAGATGAGCATACCACCTTAAGAACCACATTTTCTGTCTCCATAATGATATTCTTTAGCAACTGATTAGGTTAAGATCAAAATTACTGATCAAGCAGTTTGCTATTATGATGGCACCATCATTGGTCTTAGGGGGCTTGAACCGTCTACCTCAAGAATTCACTGGACTGGCCATCCCCAGCAGGACGAGTGCCACCCCTCCTGCTGATCAAGCACTTTCCTAACAGTGCTGGGTCATAGCTATGATGTGGGACCCCATTTTCTCTGAGTAGTAGCCCACATACCAACATAGGAAAGAAAATCCCCAAACAAAATATCATTTTTTAACATTTAATGTATTCCCGGCTGATTTTTAGATTGAGCGTAAGCGTACCGCCTCTTCTATACTTTATACTTATTGTGGGCTTAAAGCCATTTCATTTGCTCACTTCAGTTTCATTTAAAAATCTTTCCTTGCTAGTTATCAGTATTGCCTCTTTGCTCCTCCTTTTTCTATTTGGGAGCAGGGACCAACTACTGTAGAATTACGCTTTGTCCTGTTTATCTCTTCTTTAGGGGACTTGTTTCTTCGTGTTCTGCTCGTGTTTGGTGAAGACTCCCTTTTTCATTTGCAGAGCATTCTTGCTCTCATCTTAGCTTTGTTATAATTGAGGCTGGAAATCAGGCTGTTATCTTGGTCACATTTGCTCTTCGTTGGCTTTCTGCATGGTCCCTGGTGGTGGCAGCAAGGGCAGAGGCCCGCTTGTTAATAAATCTACAGACACTTTTAGCCCCTTTAGTGCAGTGCTTAATTTGTAAATAAGTATGTGCTGGTGCCTAAAGCTTTCCTTTGCAATGCACAGCTGTTCCATGCAAAGACTAAGGCATCATTATTCTAAAGACATCTCAGGCATTTGTAATATATGTACAGCCACTTTTAACCCCCTTAGCTCACTCTTGCAGTGCTGAATTTGTAAATAATCACATGCAGGTGCCGAAAGCTTTCCTTTGCAACTCGTGGCTGTTGCAGTTCAATGTGAATACTAAGGCACCATTATTCTAAAGCCATTTCGGGCATTTTTCATATATGTACAGACATTTTTAACCCCTTTAGCACAGTGCTTAATTTGTAAATAATCATCTGCCGGCACCGAAAGCTTTCCTTCACAACGCATGGCTGTTGCAGTTCAATGGGAATATTGAGGCACCATTATTCTGAAGCCATCTTGGGTATTTTTTGTATATGTACAGCAATTTTTAACCATTTTAGCTCCCAGTGCTTAATTTGTAATTAAAGTCTAATGCCAAAAGTTTATTCATGAAAAAGGTTTTTAGTGGGTTTATATGATAATTGTATATGTTTTATTAATCTCTCCTAATTGCAATTATGACCATGATTTAGGACTATTTAACATAGTTATTACACTATGACTGTTTGAACACTTTTGATATAGTTGGGTGCCCCTGCTAGTTTATTTCTCTTGTTACTCCTCTGTAGCTGTCTTGTGTCTTTTTTGGGCAATTGTGTAAGCCAGCCAGCAACTCTGATGGCGGGGTGATGAAAGTAGTATTCTACGGAAATAAGCAAGGCAGATTTAAATTAAGATGCTAAATGGCAACATTTTCATTTTCTGCTGCAGATAGAGGAAGAAGGTAAATGGAAGTTCTTTAGTTATATGCAGGGCCATTGGAATTACATGGCAGGAAAAGACCAAGGGCCAGATGTCGCAAATGCGTGTTTGCTATGTAGAAATGCATTTTGCGAGTCGGAACCGACTCGCAAAATGCATTTCCGAGTCGCAAATAGGAAGGGGTGTTCCCTTCCTATTTGCGAGTCGCAGTGGTATGCAATTCCATTTGCTACCGCGTACGCGGTCGCAAATGGAGTCGCAGTTACCATCCACTTGAAGTGGATGGTAACCCACTCGCAAACGGGAAGGGGTCCCCATGGGACCCCTTCCCCTTTGTGACTGGACCCAAAAATATTTTTTCAGAGCAGGCAGTGGTCCAAGGGACCACTACCTGCCCTGAAAAAATCCAAAACAAAAGGTTTCGGTTTTTTTTTCTAAGTGCAGCTCGTTTTCCTTTAAGGAAAACGGGCTACACTTGGAAAAAAAAAAAACTGCTTTATTTAAAAGCAGTCACGGACATGGAGGTCTGCTGTTCCCAGCAGGCCTCCATCCCCGTGAGTGCCCAGAGTCGCTATGGGGGCGCAAATTGCGACCCACCTCATTAATATTAATGAGGTGGGTCTTTGCGACTCCATAGCGACTCGCAGAAGGTGTCTGAGACACCTTTCTGCATACCAAATTGCGACTTGCAATTTGCGAGTCGCAGGGACTCGCAAATTGCAAGTCGCAATTTGGTATTTTGCTACATCTGGCCCCAAATTATGAGCCAGGGTTGACCAATTTATGTGACAAGAAAAGTCCAGTTATTCATTTACAAGGACAATAGCTCTAACTCAAGCAAACGCGAGACCTAATGCATTTCAAATGCTTCTTTTTGTTGGGCAGCACACAATTGTACTTCCAGTACCAAAGCATTGCACTAGATGGCATCACATTTATCCTAGTGCAGACAAGCTTGAGTGCTCATGAGCTAAGTTCACTCATCGACATCCTAGCTGTTGTATGGTTACATAGCACGTTACATGCCATGCTGGGAGACATATGTATATTGAGGTAATATATGCATTCTGGTTAATGTATGTCGGTGTCAGCACAATGCTCACACATGCGCTACCTGGCACGCCCATGTGAACCCAGGACCAATGTATTAGCGGCTTCACGGACACTGTTAATACTATTCAGAGGCAGTGGAAAAAGGGGTCGGACTACCTTGCTGAAGTTTGTGTGGGACTATTTAATCTAAAGACACTTTGACCACATTTTAGATATAAACTAACATGTGTACCTTTCAACTCATAATGGGTGACTACAGGGCACGCCATCTTTCCCACCCTCCATGGGGCCCAATTCACCCTATTAGGGTAAAATAATGAAGTTCATTATCAAGAATTATGGAATGCGAGTGTAATAATCAGTTTACACCCGTGTTTTCTAAGAGTATTTTGATTTTGCAGTACCATTACCACGATCACGAGTGCTGCATGGTTTTGCCATATCGCACAATGATTGTCTTCCATTATGCCCAGGAACGCTCATACCGCCTGTGCATGACCTGCTGGCAGGAACCAGGACTTGTACAGCCAGCCACAGTTAACGTTTGTGTAAACAAATTATTAACTGTTAACAAATTATTTCTTTACGTCTAGGTACATTGCTGATCTGTACGTGTTACATTCACCCAGAGTAACAGGTGTGTATATTCTAGTGTGATTGATTTAATGAACGAAAATGAGTCAAGATATTGAGGGATCACAGTCTTGAGGAAGGCCGCAGACCCAGTGGGGCCCTTACAGATGGCTGAAACACGTTGACTAGGGGGACAAAGGAACAGCAGTAATACCTATAATCATTGTTTTTCATGCCACACAGTAACTAATCTCAGAATAAAATACAGAGATAGAATATTTACTGCAGGGATTTTTAACTCTACATAGATCCCTACAAACCTCACCAACAAGTGAGACCACATCCACCAACATGCTCTATTGATCGATTAAGTCCACTGCGCACTCCCCAACAATACTATCAGATAGATGAAGACAACCCTATGATGAAGCATGACACGTAGGCTGGTGACGGTTTGTCTTAATATTTTATGAATGAAAAGACACAGACAGATTTTTATGAGGGTCCTCCTTACCACACCCACACATCTAGGGTACCCCATGTCTTGATTTTAGATCCCCAGGTAATCGCTTGTTCTTTGCCAACACTGAGGGGGAGACTGTTCCCCAGGGGGACCTTGTTTGTCTCCTTCACCCTACTTGTTTTTTGATGTTCTCTATCTTGTGCCATCAGTTTGCCTTGTGAGAACATTTTTGCTTTATATTAAATTGTGATAACTTACCCCCACAACTAATGTGGAACCACTTTTGGAGCCAGATATACATATGAGCAAATTATAATAAAATAGTAGGGTTAAGCTGGCTTGGGGTATTAAAGTAATAGCCGGGCCACTGGCTCAGACTTTTAGGCCCATATTTATTCAATGTTTGCAGCGTCTCAGCATCATTTCATTTGACATTAAAGCAGTGCAAAAATAACTTCATATTTATATTTTGGCACTAGACCCGTCTAGCGTCAACATTTAGGAGTTAGCGCAATTTGAAGGGGACGCCAAACTACCTTGCGTCTCATTGCGACAATGAGATGCAAGGTAGGCGTTCCCTTTCTAAAAAAGGAACTAGCCCTCTAGAGACATATTTACCTACCGACGCTAAACAACGATAACCTAGGAAGCGGACTAAAAAAATGGCGCTAACTCCGGTTAGCGTCAAAGTTTAACGTCGGGTCAGATCAGGCGTTAAAAAGAGGTTCACACACCATCACTCAAGGAAAACACACAGAAGGAGCATTGGAAACCTCCAAGACAACATGGATGTGGTACTGCTCCAGCTTGGTACACACTGCAGACACTGCAGATCACTCCACCACCATCGCAGCAACCCCAAACACCACCACTTCAGCCACAAAGGCAGCGCAGAAGGGGGGAGAGGATCGTCAGACAGTGCACAACCATCCTTGGAATGAGGGAACAAGATGTGGTCCAGATGTACAGACTCAAACGGGAGTTCATTGTACGCCTGCTGCACCATATCGCGCCACACATCACAGCAAGGGTGCAAATTCCCACTAACATTCCACCCATGACAAAACGCCTCACTGTCCTCCATATGCTGGCATCTGGATCATTTCAGATAGCGGGTGCTCAAGTGGCTGGTATCTCCCAGTCATCCTTTTCGGTCTTTCTACCAAAGGTCCTGGATGCTATCCTATGCCTCACACCCCGCCACATCTGCCACTCAAACACCTACATCTGTAGCAGTAGACCAAGAAAGGTTTCTATCAAATTGATGGGTTTCCACATGTGCTGGGTGCAATGGACTGTACCCATGTGCAGCTGCTGCCACCTACAGCAACAGAACACCTATATAGGAACTGCAAGCACACACATTCTATCAATGTGCAGGCCATTGTGGACCACTGTGGGCTCTTCACCAACATCCATGAGAAATATCCCATCAGCGCCCATGATGCACAGATCTTTCGCCATTGCACCATCAATGAGCGTTTCCAGGATGGCCAATATGGCAATGGTCTACTCATAGGTAAGCCACCATACCAATCATAACACACAACACACCAACCATCTAGGACAAACAAGACAAACATCACACAGTACACATGGGCAGGGCCACAGAGATGTACAGGCAACAACACATGTGCAACATGCTTCACTACACTGCATACATTGCACGTCACAAACACATACACCCAAATGAACATAACAAAGCCACACCCTGACTGGCGCACCACGTGTGGACAGGTGGAGCCAAGTCCCCTTTGTATACAGAAGCTGCTCACAAACCACTACAAGTGTCCACAGGCTGACAACTAAATACAGATCACACACATTACACCAAACAAAGAAGCGTGTAGGCATGTCAATGGCATAGGCCATGGTAATTTTGAGTAAGTCACACATAGGCACAGTGCCACGTAAAGCATGGTGTGCAAACCTCCGGCAGAACCTAAGCTAAATGCCACCCAAGTGGTGCCATAACCAAATACATATCATCTACATATACCTGACATACCTGCAGTGTGCACATACATCTGTTTGCTGCATTGTGTCGCACACATACGTATACAAAAATATCTTTAATTGAAGACCATAGGGCTGAATCATGAGACATGGGGCAGCACCTACTCCAGTGCCACCTTACATGCACCCCTAGTGCCCCCTAACACCACCATGTCTGTTGCGAATACCAGAAAGGGTTCACCATGGTGATGAGTCTGTGAAAAAACTCTTAACAGTCATGGATGTCATGGTAGGGCTCGGTAGGAGTATAGAGGATTTACCTGACCTTACATGCACCGCACTAAGGGACCCATGTGAAAAATAGCTGTCCCCCTCCCAAAGCCTGCACTGTGCATGTGTAGAAAGTGTCTGTCAGAAATCATGTATTGGAAGCTAGGAGATATTACATCACCAAATTACATCATCCTACTAATGTGTGATACACACTCTCGTACCCTTGATGGCTGGCACAACCATCATCTGCCACAAAGGGTCACAAAGTGCCACACTGCATGCATAGTGCCACATGGTAACATTGACGGCACAGTCTGGCTTTGTAGGGCAACTATGGTGTTGCAACATCTAATACCATTGGTAGGAGGTGGTAGGTTCCATTTAACAATATAACACTGCTTCAAATATGGACTACACAACACATTTACCTAAATTTACCTAAATTATAACCATCATTTTGGGATCAACATAAAAATTCCCAGGCCCTTGAGCAACTACCCAAGTTTGTCATGTCCATCAACACAGTCCAATGAAACCATTTCACAAGAACAGGAACATACACTATACCATAAACAAGTCTGTGTCACCACTCCAACTAAAAAGTACAACTGCCATGGTATGTTCCAAACCACTCAACACTTACCAACACATCTTCTCTCTATCCTTTGCAGCTGATCAAAGGAATGGCATACAGCCGTGGGTGAAGACCTCGTTTGCCAATTCCACAACAGTGGAAGAGCGGGCCTACAATGAGGGACACAGGAAAACTCGCAATGTGGTGGAGAGGACATTTGGCCTCCTGAAATACAGGTTCAGGTGCCTGGCCCTAACAGGAGGAAGCCTCTTGTATGCGCCACCACTTGTTTGCAAGAGAATTCTGGCATGTCCAATCCTCCACAACATCTGTGTCAGAACAAATATCCCTTGGGATGAACAGGTTGATGTCCCCAGCGAGGAAGAAGATGATGACGGAGCAGATAATGTGGAGGGAGAACAACAGCACACTGCTGCAGGGGTTCGTAGGAGACTCCACATTCTTGAGACCTTCTACACATAGGCCCTCATTACAACCCTGGCGGTTGGTGTTACAGCAGCGGTAATACAGGCCGGCGAAAAAAAAAATTGAATCACGACCCCGGCGGAAACCTCCAACATAGACAGCCACTTTAACACTCCGACCGTCACAGTGGTACAAACAAACAGCGCGGCGGTCACCACCAACAGACAGGCGGAAGACAAAGTACCACCCACCCTATCACAACCCGGCAATCCACCACCTTTTCCGGGGCGGAACCAACGTGAAAAAAAACACGGCGGAAACAGGACTTGGAAGGGAAAACACTCACCTCTCCACACCCCACGAGGAACCAGGACACCATGGAGCCAGAACTCCAGATACTCCCTGCGATGGTCTTCCTGCTCCTCTATCAGGAGCATCAAAGACAGCGGCGACGACCACGGTGAGTACTGCACCTACAACACAGAGGAGGGGGGAGGGAAAAGAGAGTGACACACACACGCAACACCCCACCCCCACCCACAACACCATACTCACAAATACATGCAGCAACATTACATATCACCCCCCCTTCAATAACGCAAGGAGAAAAGGAATTGATGTCAACGAATGTAATCAATAAAAAAAAGATAGTGAAATTTCATAATTCAGTAAATACAAATATGTACACCAACTACACAAGTCCGGATATTACTCAAACATCGTCCGTGGATCAGAGTCCCAAAAGGCATGGGCGGGGCCCACACATGACACCAGACATCAAACGGAGAGAACAGTGCAGGGGCATCAGATCGAAATGAAACAGGCAACTCAGGGGGCGGGGGGGGCACCTCAGCCTGATGAATGCACAACGCCACTGCTCCACGAGGGGGCTCCATGCCCACTGCTGTATCCTGGGGAGTGCAAAGCCACAGTCTCTCAAGTCTCTCCAGTGGGTGGGTTGCCCACTGCTTTATCCTGGGGAGTGCAAAGCCACAGTCTCTCAAGTCTCTCCAGTGGGTTGTTTGCCCACTGCTTTATCCTGGGGAGTGCAAAGCCACAGTCTCTCAAGTGGATAACAGTCTCCACTGGTTCTGGAGGGGGCATTGTGCCCAGAGTGCTTCATCCTGCCAAGGACTGAGGTAGTGGATGTCTTTCTCCACTGGTTCTGGAGGGGGCTTTGTGCCCAGAGTACTTCATCCTGCCAAGGACTGAGGTAGTGGATGCCTTTCTCCACTGGTTCTGGAGGGGGCATTGTGCCCAGAGTGCTTCATCCTGCCAAGGACTGAGGTAGTGGATGTGATTCTCCATTGGTTCTGGAGGGGGCATTGTGCCCAGAGTGCTTCATCCTGCCAAGGACTGAGGTAGTGGATGCCTTTCTCCACTGGTTCTGGAGGGGGCTTTGTGCCCAGAGTGCTTCATCCTGCCAAGGACTGAGGTAGTGGATGCCTTTCTCCACTGATGTCGTGCATCATGGAAGCTGGCCAGGCTCCTGGAATTAACCACCAGCCTCGGACGACTGACCACTGGGGTTGGCAGCCATGTCTGCAGTGGTGCCACAGGCTCAGGATGTCGCGGGGCCGCTGGCGGTGCTTGCGGCGTTCTCTGTGGCTTCAGTGCTGGCAGCGGGCTCTGTGGCGGCGGTGCTGGCGGCGGCCTATGGGGCATCAGTGCTGGCGGCGGCGGTGCTGGTGGCGGCCTCAGTGACTGCGGTGCTGGTGGTGGGCTCAGTGACTGTGGTGCTGGTGGCGGGCTCAATGACAGCGGTGCAGGTGAAGGTCTTCTCCACCGTACAGGTTGGTGTCGGTGTGGACGGAAGGTGTGACACTGGTCCAATTGTCGGTGCCACCATGCCCTCTCCTGACCTGACCTTTATTTTCTGGCCCTTCCCCACCTTGGATGGTGGCGCTGCTGTCTTGCCACCATCCCCTTTCATTTTCCCTGAGCCCTTGGTGGCAGGTGTTTTCTGCTTCTCCCTCTGGGATGTGGGCAACTTTTTAACTTTTGCAGGTGGTGGAATGTCCTTGCCCTCGCTCCGTGGCACACTGGCAGCCCTGTTGGTTGGCGCACTCCAATAGCCCGCAGTTGCTGGCACCACCGTGCTTGGTGATGTGGTGGCTGAGGTGCTGGGTTGGGCCCTGGAAAGCCTGGCCCTAGGGGAAGGACGGGGGAGGAGGTGTAGGGAAGAAGTCAATATTAGCCAGGAAAAGTTTTTTAGACACACTGGGATGGGTAGATGGAGGAGGTTTGGGAGTGGAGGAAGAGGGTAGTGGTTGCAGGAGGTGTACGTTTGCTGAATTTGGGAGAAGGTGCATGGGCTGGAGGCTGTTGTGAGGTGGATGGCTGTTGGGTGGGTGTGTGTCTGCGTTTGTGTACTTTGGGAGGAGGGCTCACAGACACACTGGGAGAGAACACAGGGGATGTGTGAATGGTAGTGGGGTGGTGAGTGCACGTGAGCGGTGTGTGGTGATGGGCGTGCTCATGATGGAGGTAGTGGCTGAAGATGTAGTCCTTGCAGGTGTGAGTGAGACGAGACAGGGACGTGGAGGAGGGGGACACAGTGAAGGCAGTGGATGGGTATGATGCTTGTGTGAGTGCCTGTGGGATGTGTGGTGCTTATGTTTGCCTGAGCCACCCTTGTGTGTTGAGGTGTGTGCATGCTGTTCTGACGGTGTGCTTGGGATAGGCTGAGGTACAGGGGATTGGGTCTGGGTGGAGGAGGTTGGAGGGGGGAGGCTGGACACAGGGTTAATGGCTGCCATCAGTGCTGAGGCCAGAGCCTGAAATGCTCTCTGTTGGGCTGCCACGCCAGAATGAATGCCCTCCAGGGGCAAATGTTTGTTGCAAATGCCTCTCGACACCCTGGATGGCATTCAGAATGGTTGATTGCCCAACAGTGAGGGCTCTCAGGAGGTCAATAGCCTCCTCACTGAGGGCAGCAGGGCTGACTGGGGCAGGGCCTTAGGTGCCTGGGGCGAAGGAGATGCCCAACCTCCTGGGTGAGCGGCCACGGGACACACGCTGAGGGGCTGCTGGGAGGGCCGTGCTGGTAGGGGGGGTGGCGGCTGTACCTGTTGATGCGGGGGCACAGAGGGGCCCGCCACCGCAAGGGAGCTCCCATCAGAGGAGGAGTCGCTGTCGCTGCTGTCACCTCCTGTCCCCGCCGTGGAGCTCCCCTTGCCCTCAGTCCCACTGGTGGCTTCAGACTCCGTTGTCTCGCCCACCAGGGCCAAGTGGGATGCAGCTCCCCTCCTGCTCCAGTGCCACTGCTCCTCCGCCTGATGATGCTATTTCACACAAGAACAGGGAGATCACAAAAAGGGGGGGGAGACAGAAGAAAGACATGTTCAGTGCATGCAATACCACTACCGTTGGCGGACACTACAGACAGAGCAGCCCTCTGCACTATGCCATGCACTTATTGTTCCTAGATTATTCACATGCCCATGGGGTACAAGGCCTATGCCCGATTGCTGCACACATGGTAGTCGCAGGAGCCTGACTCTGTGTAGATGTCTCTTACCACTGGTGGGGTTGGGGTGCCACATAGCCTGCCTCACAAAGCGACTTTGCTTACAAAGCTCGCCCTGGCCTAGGGGAACCCACTGCCCACCTTCCCCACCTAGACACCTCGTAATGCGCGCAGAGTCAGATGGATGTGACAGTACTCACCCCTTGTGGCTGCTGTGATGCCCTCAAGCGCCCATCCAACTCCGGATACGCCATCTCCAGGATCCGGGAACATCAGGGGCGTCATGGTGTGACAGGCACCCCTCCCACGTTGGGAGGCCATCCCCAGCTGGGCCTCCGCCGTCTTCTTGCTCCAGCAGCGAATGTCCTCCCATCTTTTCCGGCAGTGGGTGCTCCGTCTGTGGTGGACCCCTAGGGTTCGGACCTCCTTGGCGATGGCACGCCAAACATCCTTCTTCCGGTGGGCGCTGACCTAGAGGAATAGTACAGGGGAAAAGGAAAAACTTTAACCGTCCGGACCGTCACAGTCATTGGCCCACGTTCCCACCTTTGCCCTGATGCACATACACTCACCGTCTGCTCATGCAGGGCTCAGTCCCCCCGCCATGTATCTTCCATCCACAACACTCCAAACAGGCATTGCCCATGCAGCATGCTCACAGTGTACTCACCTGTTTGTCTGGAGCACCGTAGAGTAGCGTGTAATGGGGGAGGACCCCATCCACTAACTTCTCCAACTCCTCTGAAGTGAAGGCAGGGGCCCTTTCCCCAGACACATGAGCCACCGTCGCTTCCAGACTGAGGTCACAGCAGCACTTGCAGTGTAGGTCCTCTCCTGTCGAAGGTCAGGTATCAAGTGAGTGAACAGACAGAAAATTGCGGTCACGTCCGCGGCGGTGCGTACCGTCACCACCGGCGTACATCGTCATTGGCTCCTCAGACCCATAGGGCCCAATGTTAACCAATGCAGGATTGCGCTGCGGTGTTCGACCGCCTACTGCAACGGTGTAGAACGCCAGCGCAGTTACCTCATATCCCCTTGTCCCACCTTACAGGTCTGGCAGCCGCCATTTCAGGGGGCCACATGGCATTAATAATAACTGCGTCACACCTATCTAGGCCTTGCATACACACAGTAACAGGCACATTGCGGATTGACAAATGTGTGCTAATGACTTTTTGTAATACCTCAGTGTTGGCTGACTCTCTGCTCGCTGTTCTCGTCCTTAGGGCACGTCCGCTGGGGCAGGTGATGAGATGGCGGCATCCTCCGGTGTACAGACCGCTGGTGGACCTGTCGACAATGGAAGAGAGACACGTAATAGTCACCTATAGACTTGATCGTGCAACAATCCTGGAATTGTGTGTCCAGTTGGAGCCAGACCTGATGTCAGCAATCTGCCATCCCACAGAGATCCCCCACTCTAGTGCAGGTCCTGTCAGAACTCCATTTCCTGGCAAGTGGGTCTTTTCAAACTACAGTGACCATTGCATCAGGGATGTCCCAGCCTATGTTCTCAAACGTGTTGTCCAGAGTGTTGTCTGCCCTGCTGAAACACATGTACAGCTACATCGTGTTCCCTCAGGTGGAGGATTTGCCTACAGTGAATGGTGACTTCTATGCCCTGGGACATATCCCCAACATCATTGGTGCCATTGATGGGACACATGTGGCTTTGGTACCCCCCGCAGGAGTGAACAGGTGTACAGAAACCGGAAGAGCTACCATTCTATGAATGTGCAGATGGTGTGTTTGGCCGACCAGTACATCTCCCATGTGAATGCCAAGTTTCCTGGATCAGTGCATGACGCTTACATTCTGAGGAATAGCAGCATCCCTTATGTGATGGGGCAACTCCAGAGGCACCGTGTGTGGCTATTAGGTGAGGACAAGGACCTTATACCCTGTGAATAGTTGGCTGGGTCTGGGGTTGTCCCTAAGGGTTAGTGCGTGTCTAACAGTTGTCCCTCGACATTTGCAGGTGACTCTGGGTACCCCAACCTGTCATGGCTACTGACTCCAGTAAGAAATCCCAGGACAAGGGCAGAGGAACGCTACAATGAGGCACATGGGTGAACTAGGAAAGTGATTGAAAGGACCTTCGGCCTCCTGAAGGCCAGGTTCTGGTGCCTCCATATGACAGGTGGTTCTCTCTACTACTCACCAAAGAAGGTGTGCCAGATCATCGTGGCCTGCTGTATGCTGCACAACCTGGCTTTGCAACGACAGGTGCCTTTTCTGCAGGAGGATGGTCCAGCTGGTGGTCTTGTGGCAGCTGTGGACAGTGAAGAAGAGGAGGCAGAAGAAGAGGATATCGACAACAGAAACATCATTATCCATCAATACTTCCAGTGAGACACAGGTAAGAAGATGTCACTGCCTCACACATCTCATACTATTGTTTGAGCTAGCATAAGTCTGTCACTTTCACCCACTGTATGGACCCTGAGTTGTCACTTTGCTTTTCCATTTCACAGATGTGGGTCCCACTGTGTGACCTCTGCTATATTACCTCATGGACTAGAGCTGTGTTACATCGGTATATTGACAATACAATTGACATTGCTATATTCCATAGTTATTGCAAATACACATTTGTGAAAGCACAAGCTGACTCCAGATTGTTTTGTGATTCAAGGGTGTTTATTTTTGTGAAATAAGTGGAGGCAGTTGTAAAATGGGCTGGGGTGATGGTGGAGGAATGTCCACGGCAGAGTCCAGTCTATTTGTTTCACAGGTGCATTGTCCAAAGGGGCATAGGAAGTGGAGCAATGGCAGTTTAAGGATGGACAGGGTGACAAAGTGGGACAGAAGGATGACATTCGGGGGGGGTCTCATTTCCTGGCAGGGGTCTTGGCATTGTTCTCTGTCTTTGTCCTGGATCTCAGGGACCATTTGTGGGGTGGTTCTCCATCTGCAGGGGGTGGAGTGCTGGTGTCGTGGTCCTGTGGCGGTGCCTCCTGTCCACAAGCGCCGGCGGAGGTTGTGGGCTATTCATCATCCAGTCTAGTGTCAGGGGCCCCTTGTTGTGCCACAGTGTCCCTCCTGGTGTTCACAAGGTCCTTCAGCACCCCTACAATGGCGACCAGGGTGGTGTTGATGGACTTAAGTTCCTCCCTGATCCTCAGATAGTGTTCCACCTGCAGCCGCTGGGTCTCCTGAAAGTTGGCCAGTACCGTTGTCATCGTCTCCTGGGAATGATGGTACGCTCCCATGATGTTGGAGAGGGCCTCGTGGAGAGTGGGTTCCCTGGGCCTGTCCCCCCCCCTGTCGCACAGCAGTCCTCACAGTTTCCCTGTTTTCCTGTGCCTCTGTCCCCTGAACTGTGTGCCCACTGCCCCCAGGTACCTGATTTTCTTAGGGTGGTGGGTTTGCCTGGGTTCCCTGTAGTGGTGGGCACACTGCTGCTTGATGTGTTCTGGGGACAGAGAGGTGGGCCCGCTGGGTGGGTGCTGTGCTGGTGTTTCCTGAGGGGGAGGCTCTGTGGTGGCATGTGCCAGTGTTGGGGGAACTGACTGTCCCGAGGTCCCAGATGGGCCGGGCTGGTCATCTTGATCCAGTTGGACAGAGCTGCTGTCATCACTGTGGGCCTCTTCTGTGGGGGGAGTAGACATGTCTGAAACCTCCTGTCCGGTGACGTTGGGTAGGGGTCCTGCAGGGGTGTAAAGGCATGATTATTGCATCTGTGTGTGCCATTGTGTGCAATGGGTGGGTGACCCTGTACTCCATTGCTTGCATTCTTGTCTAGGACCTTGTGTGATAATTGGTTTGGGGTCTGTGTGGGTATCTGTAGTGGACATGCTTTGGTGATGGGTGTCCATGCTTTGGTGTTGCATGCAGGGCTTGGTGTTGGGATGGGTGGGTTGTGATAGTGTGAAATTTGTGAGGTGTTGGAGTGATGGGGGTGAGGGTGAGGTTGGGGTATGTGATAGCATGCAGGTAGGGTGGGGGATGTAATAGTTAAGATCTGACTTACCAGAGGCCTTTCCTTCTGCTACTCCTGCGAGGCCCTCAGGATGCAGTATAGCCAAGACTTGCTCCTCCCATGTTGTTAGTTGTAGGGGAGGAGGTGGGGGTCCGCCGCCAGTCCTCTGTACTGCAATCTGGTGTCTTGAGACCACGGAACGCACCTTTCCCCATAGGTCGTTCCACCTCTTCCTGATGTCATCCTGTGTTCTTGGATGCTGTCCCACTGGGTTGACCCTGTCTACGATTCTGCGCTATAGCTCCATCTTCCTAGCAATGGAGGTGTGCTGCACCTGTGATCCGAATAGCTGTGGCTCTACCCGGATGATTTCCTCCACCATGACCCTGAGCTCCTCCTCAAAGAACCTGGGGTGTCGTTGAGGTGCCATGATGTGGTGTGGGTCATGTGTGAGGTGGTGACGGTTGTGATGTGTGAGGGGATGTGTTTGTGTGTGTTGTCTGAGGTGCGTGGATGTTGTGTGTGTGATGGTGTTGTGTGCCTGTGGATGCTAGTGTTGTTTCTGGTGGTGTCTCTCTCTGGGCTTCTTTCTCAATTTTGGTCGTAAGGGTTTGTGGGTGATGTGGGTGTGTGTTTTATATTGGATTGGGTGTGTGGGAGTGGTGTGTGTATGTGTATCAGGTGTGTGTATTTCGATTTGTCCAATGTGGTTATGTTTTTGTAAATGTGTGTCTATTTTGAGCACGGCGGTGTGTACCGCCAATGGAATACCGCGGTTGAAAGACCGCCACGTGGATTCGTGGGTCGTGATAGTGTGGGTGTATTCCTGTTGGCGTGACGGCGGAGGTTTTGTTATCGCCAGTTTATCACTGACCTTTGGTGTGGCGTACTTGGGTGGTTGTCTGGATTTTGGCGGATTCCGGGCTGTGGGTCGTAATAGCTGTAGCGGAATTCCGACGCCGCAGCAGTGTGTTGGCGGTCTTCTGCACAGTGGTAAGCGGGATTTACTGCCAATGTTGTAATGAGGGTCATAGTCACTATACTAAAACATCACATTGTAAATACCACAAATAAAATAATGTGCACCTGATTCTCCTTGGTTTACTCACTCTCCACTACATGCACAATTGGAATGTGACTCAAACCTCAGTGAGCAGGTAAGTAACACAAAGGTGACAAGTATCATAGCAACATTGTTTATGACATAAGAGGGTCTCCTGCCTCCATCTCACATATCAGTAAAACGCAATTTGTGGGTATGTGACTCCTGAAGGTCTAGATCCATGCACTACTACATACATTGTTCCGTCAAGTGGGCAAGGTGCTAATACCTAGTCCATTCACAACAACAACAGCATGCCTAACAGGATGTATGCAAGGGGGGCACACATGAGGTAGGGGCTGTCAGCAAATGGATATCAAGTTATGTAGGAACAGAACACTGTCACAACTCATGGTGACAGCAGCTTTGCCTGCATGGTACATGTATGACAAGGGTGGAAAGTCATTGGTATCTGTGGACCTTCAGTAAATGTCCAGGGATTGTAACCAAAGTCTGATTCTAAGCCTGCACAGTGTAACCATGAGATTGTGTCCTGGCATTGCCATTGGGCACAACCCTGGCACATTGTGGACTCTACCTCACGTATGGCACACACATGTTGGCTGTGGAGTGTGCAATCAGTTGCCAGACTAAATAATCAGCTATATCCAAACACATGACTCATAGTCAGGATCCATGGATTTATTGGGACAATCACCACTACATTTTTATCTGGGTCAAATGTAGGCAGAGTGTCTAATACTCACTATGTACATGAGGTGCACACTTGTTACACAAATCTGCTGTCTTGACACATGCCTAAAGCAAATCCAGGCAAACATGTGAAGAGTGATGTACCGGTGTATTTCCTGGGTAGCAACAGGTTTGCCAGTATCAACAATTCCTGACGTGTCAGCATGTATGCCTAGTATGCTGTGTATAACATGACACAGCCAAAGCAATACACACCACTCATTGTCACTCGCATGACAGAACAAGTGCATGATAGCAACAGCTACAAATTGTCCCATACATGTTTTGGCCTCCCAACATACCAATTAGGTGTGGGATGTACTACTATGTTCAGCATTGTTGAAAAATGTCTGAGACACAACATCAAACTGAGTAGGAGTAGACCTAGCCATATATGTTGTAAATGGCTAATGAACAGTACAGCACTGAGATGATTTCACACCTCAATACCATTCAGTCATGGTAAGAGTTACCTAGGCTGTGACATGCTAGAAGAAATGAATACCCATGTTCAATGGAGGTTGTGGAAGGACAGCTTTGAGACACCCACAGATACTTGCAAATACAACACGGGAGGTGGAATGGAGACAACACAAGTGCTGTGGCAGGAGTAATGTCATGTGTGTGTGGAACTCATGACATATCACAAATACTGCCAATGGAACCATAACTATCAAGTAGCCAATAGAAGGAGATGTGTACATCTTACAATTACACAGGTCACATGTTGCATCATGTCCATGTATGACAAGACAATGTTGCTGTAGAAGATGTGTACAAAGTGCAAGCAGCCTAAAGATTGGGAGCAATGTAGGTGACAATACATGCCTTACCAGTAGTGCAGGAATTCATGGAGAAGAGACACACATAGACCAACACTGACTGTACAACACATCAATGTCTACATGTCAACATTTAACATATGTACAGAGAGGGCAGCCAGGTCAGTACATAACCCAGTCATGTTGGCCACTAAAATGCTATGGTATTTGCCCCTTGCATACCACCACGTCAGGAGGCTGTGACAGACAACACCATCTGTACCCTGCACGTTTCCAATATTGAAGTCACAACAGATATAGAAGCCCAACAAGCTGCCCATGGAAACACATAAAGACATCAAATAATGATACATGTCCTACATGTGCAAGTACCCGAGCTCTGTGCATGAGAGGGGAAAGCTGACATCAAGTACCACAGAGGAAAATGTGATATCCTGAATGACTACAATTGTGCATGTGTCTGTCTGCTGGGGAGTGTGCATAGTTCTGCTGAGTAGCAATCATGAAGAGGCTAGGTCCCTGCTCAATAAACCCACACACCACCATTCTCACTACATTAACGTATGACATTGTCAGGGGCCTGATGCATATGCTGAGTAAACTGGAGCTCCATTAACGTGCCCCTTCACATGCAACCATAGGTTGCATGTGTATAGCCATACAAACTCACACAGTTGTGATGATGAGTAGACTGCCATCTATGCCAGACTGCTACACAGTGGTATGCCATTGTTTGTGACAATCATAACAAACATGATGTGGACAAATGTGAGTGTCTGATTGGTGGCAGGCACACATATGCCGCATATCTCAGCAAACATGTACCACTGTAATGGCTCAGGCATGGCAATGTGTATGGATTCTGAACAAAAGGCAATCTAGCACAAAAGTAAGGGCATAGTTATCACAAGATCAGTGACTGCACGAAACAACCTTCACATGTGCTCCGACATATGGAAACATAGGTGGCACTGATGTGACAACATATGCATTTGTCAAATGCCAACATGTGTCCATGCAGGAAGATAGTAATTTGAGGTTTCACATCCCAAGAACACACCACTGTTTTTTTTTTTCTTCTTTTTGGTCCTCATTTTCATACCACCCTTGCTCACCACGAGAGGGTATAAGGCGGGGAGATCATTTAATACAGAGTGTACTATGATCAATCGCTGCCCATCTCTGCCAAACCTTTACCAGCCCGGGAGTATGGCCTCGCTATACCCACTCCACCTTCCAACGGCAGTCGATGGTGGTACATTGGAGGCATGTTTAATCATTGGACCGTGCCAGACCAAAATATGCTCCCTTAACCTCCCCCATCCTCTCCCAAACCCCACCATTGCTTCAGTTGATTCCAGAATCTGTTTTGTTTTTACAAATCTTACTCGTGTCCAACTACAAATTATATATTAATGCATCTTTCCAATCCATAAGGGTCGGGGTGAGGCATCAATCCATTTTTTACAAATCGCTCTCCTTGGCACAAGTATCATATAAAATAACAGTTTAGAACTATCCCTACTTATCCGCAGAGGGCCTGTCAAACATCCAAAAAACACAAGCGAGGTGCTTACCTTAAGTCTTATAGCGAGTATATCACTAATAGCATCACCAACCTCTACCCAAAATTTGCTGAGCTTGGGGCAATCCAGGAACATATGAATATCGTCTACCGCCGGGGTCCCACACTTTATGCATCTGACCACGTTGCCCTGGTCCATTCTAGAAAACTTTGCTGGTGTCCAGAAAACTCTGTGAATTGAAAACAAATGATTCCTCCTTAACGCAGCAGGTTTGACAGTATTATATAAAGATGTAGTAGATACTAGCCATAAATCTTTATGTTGGTGCTCCGGCAAGCATTCTCCCCATAACTCCTCTGGTAAGGTGAAATCGCCGTCCACGATATCCATAATTAGCCAGTACCATCTGCCCAGCTCCTTCTTCAGCGGGATTTCCAGGTGCCACTGATCTTCCAACTCATTTGTGCCTCCCAGCTCCACCTTTAAGTCCTTCGCCCAACTAATAATCTGAAGGTACTTGAATCTAGACAAATTGCCCCCTAGCCCCCATTCAGGTTTTTGAATGATCTAACCTCTCCATTATAACAAAATTGCCCCCACTATAAAAAAAACCTGCTGCCTTTAAGGGAGTTGCCAATGCATCCTTGGTCCACTATGGTGACCCTGGAGAGTCCCAAATAGGGGCCTTATTGCCATAATATGACAGTCTTGTGGCTCTCCTGATCACATACCACAACCTAGCTGAATCTTGCAGCACCTTAAATCTGATTTTCTTAAAGTACTTAGGATCTCCAAACTTATACATAGAACTTATCTGTAAATCATTATCCTCTGCCATTACGATCAAAGCCTGCCTCAACTCAGACCGACGTGGGTGGTTAAAGGTCTCCCTCGCATTCTTCAGGAAGAAGGCCCATGCATAGTATTGCATATCTGGCACAGCCAACCCACCTTTTTCTTTCCTCCTTCTCAGTTTTTTCCAAGAAATACGTACACCCTTAGATGTCCAAATGAACCTGCTGATCTTTCCTTGAAGTTTCCTTGAAGAATCCTTACTAAACATTAATGGTATCGAGTTAAAGATAAATGTAAACTTGGGGACAATCACCATCTTAATTAAATTAACCCGGCCGATAATAGTTATAGGTAAGTTTGACCATCTCTTCAGTAGGATATCCACCTCCCTCATTACCTTCCTCAAATTTATTTCTGCCAATTTATTTATATCTTGTGTTATAGTAATCCCTAAATATTTAACCTCCTCCTTCTTAAGAACAGAGCTACCTACCTCCATATTCCAAGCCATCACCTCCGTCTTTTGATTATTAACTGCATAACCCCTGATACTCCCAAAATCTCTCATCATCTCTTCCAATACCAAATTAGTCTGGTTTAAATTAGAAGTATAAATCATCAGGTCATCTGCATATAAAGCCACCTTCCCGCACACAAAGGGGAAGATTCGCTGATCATTCCTAATTCTGGTAGCAAGTGGCTCAATGTACAGATCAAACAGTAGCGGGAATAACGGACACCCCTGCCGCATACCCCTTTCTGTCCTGAACAAGGAAGTGAGATCGCCATTAACCAATATTCTTACACAGGGATCCTGATAAATTTTTTGTAACGTCCTAATAAAATATCCCCCAAGATTATACCCTTCACATACCGTATTTAAATATTTCCAGTTAACTCTATCAAAAGCTTTAGTTGCATCAACCATCACGACTACTAGAGGGGAGTGGCATGTGGTGGCCATATCGACAGAGGCTACCAACCCATGAGTCAAATCCTGCATATGTCTTCCTTTCAGAAACCCTTTCTGATCAGTGTGTATCAGCTTTCCCAACCCCCCCCCCCCTAATCTGTCTGCCAAAAGTTTTGCAAAGATCTTATAGTCCCAGTTTAGGAGGGATATTGGACGATAAGATTCACAACTCCTGGGATCCTTTCCTGGTTTTAAAATTATTGTAATAATAGCTTCCCTCAAAGGGGGGGGGGTCTTCCATCAGTCACAAGAATGTTATTGAAAAGATCTCTAAAAAAAAACATAATACTACTACCCAAAGCTCTATAAACTTCGACAGGCAACCCATCAGGTCCTGCCGCCTTGCCTAATTTACCCGAATTTATTGCATACTCAAGCTCAACCATATCAATTGCCTCATTCATCACCTTATTCTCCTCCTCACTTAGAGATGCCAATTCTAGTCCCTCTAACCACCCCTTAACCAAGTCTGCTGAAACTTTTAAATCCTCAGTGTATAATTTCTCAAAAATGTTTAGAAAAATAACTTCCACCTCTTTCTTGCTCTTCCTAACCTCCCCTAACCTTCCGTCCCGAATTTCTACCGCCCGATTCCTAACTATACCAGTTCTTATCTTCCAGGCCAGCAATTTGCCACTATTCTCACCATATTCAAAATGAGACACCCTATTGGCCTCACATCTCATTCTAATTCAATTGTCCATAACTGCTGCTAAATCCAAACGGGCTTCTTGATCTTGTTTATATAACTGATTAATTTCTTCCTCTTCTAAATCCATACCTGCCAATATCTGATCAACCTGCCGAATCACATTTTCTAGCCTACTTATTTCTTCATATTACTTTTTCCTTCTATATGCAGCTGCGCTTATCAACTTCCCCCTCAAAAAGGCTTTGAACGCGTCACATACTACCGCAGGCAAGGCTGACCCTTTATTAAGATAAAAAAAAAATTCAGTCCCTCTCCGTAATTCTGTTACAACCTCGTCTTCCAATAATAGCGTTCTATCCAAAGTCCACTTTCTCTCTTTTATCCCCAAATCAATTAAGCTTCAGAGTCACCGCCGAATGATCCGAAAGATGAGCCCCTATATGTAGAACTTCTTCCACAGTCTCTTTTAAACTTTCATCTATTAGAAAATAATCAATCCTAGATTGATGTCTATATATTTTTGTTATTATAAGTATAGTCTCTTTCACGCCCGTTCTTTCCTCTCCAAACATCATATAAGCCAAATTGTGACATCATTAATCGAACCTGAGCATGCATTTTCTCGTTAATTCTTGACCTACTCCGTGAAGACCTATCCAACTCATAATTCAATACTACATTGAAGTCCCCCACCCATATAATCGGGTCCCAATATTGAAGCAAAAGAAGTGAGAGTTCTCTCAACTGAGCTATATCATCCCGATTAGGGCCGTAATACCCCACTAGAGTAAATACAAAGTCATACACCATTAGTTTCCCCACCACCCATCTCCCTGAAGTATCCACCGGACCCTCAGCAAATGATATATTAGCGTGTTTTTTTAATATAATGGCTACTCTTTTATTACCCCCCGCATAATTCAAACAAGCTATCTGCTGCACCCACCACATGGTCGAAAAACTTCCACACACTCTTCCATAGAAAGATGGGTTTCCTGCAAGATCAACACATCAAATTGAGCGTCCTTCAAATATTGCATCATCTTCTTTTGTCTGCTCTTCACCCGGAGGCCATTAACATTCCAGGACAGGAGCTTCAAATCAATTCTCAACATCATCCTTCAAGGGGCCCACTGCCCTTATTAAACCTCGTATTTCCCCACCTTCCTCTCTATCCACCACAAGACCCAGGACCTTTTTTCCCTTTTTCCCTATACTACTCTCCACCCAGTGTTCCCCATCACCACCCTCCCCCCCGCCCCACCCCCATCCTCCCAACCCCCGGAGAACCCTCCCTATCTTCATAGACTGGCGTTACCGCCTATGAAGGGTCATCATGCAGGACTCAGAGCCTCCTATCACCATAACCGGCTGACCGATGTTAGGGGAGAAGGCCTATACCACACCAGAGTCTTGCTCTAACTTCTGGATCAGGTCATCAACATCACTACAAACGTTGAAAATATACATCTTACTATATGCCATTACTCTTAAGGATGCCGGGAACCTTAATTGGGCCGTTGCCCCTAGTCTTCTCAGAATATCGATTCTTTTCCCTAGCTCCCATTGCTAGTTTAAGGTAACAGATGCAAGATCCAACCTAACCTCAAATGGGGCACCATTCACCGAAAGCGACTTCTTCTTCAATGCCATCGTCAAAATACGCTCCTTAAGCCCATATGTAAGAAAGTAAACCAGTATTTTTCTTGGTCTGTCCCTGTTGGGGGGCATTTTTGCGGGGACCCTATGTGCCCTTTGGATATCTTTTGCAATGTCAATTGCAGCATCCTCAAATTTTATTTCCTGATTTATCAATTTTACCACAAATCCCTTCAGATCATCTCCCTCCAATCCCTCGGGGACTCTGAGGAACCTTAGGTTATTTCTCCTTTGATTGTTTTCCAAGGATTCCAGCTTAGCCAACACCCCTGCTTCTCCTGATTTCAAACCCCTTATCTGCTCTTTATTTTCCTCCACAGTAGCCCTCAGCTCACCAACCTCTTCCTCCAAGGCAGCTGTCCGACCTGCCAAATCGTCTATTTTTTGCCAAGATCTTCACACAAAGTCCTAATCTCCTCCTGATTAGATTTAGACATTTTAAAACCGTCCTTCAACTCCATGGCTAGAGTCTTCAGCATGTCTGTAACAGAGTCACTGGGTAGATTTACATCTGCACCCCCATTCATAGGAACTAGTTCCCCACCAGCCTGTGTGTCAGCTTGACTAACCCCCTGCCTTCCTCCAACAGATCCTTCTTCCCTAAAACGGATTCCAGGGATATTTTGCTGCATCGAGTCCCCATTAACTGTTGAAATAGCTATATCCTCGCTTCCCGGCAAGGGCAGTACTGCCTCTGCCTCTTGCACACTTGACATTTTTGGGGTTCCGGGTAACACCCTGAAATAAGTCCTTAATGAGGGGGTGACCTTTATTTTCCTGGTTGTGGCGGAGCTCAAAGTACCTTTCCTCTTACAAAAATTATTAAATTGCTCTTCCTTACTCCTCCCCGTAGTCTGGTTCTGAGGATTCTCGCCGGTTTCTATTTCCATACACTTTTTCGCCGCCTTCGCACTCCGCAGGGAATAGGCTACCCCACCTCTGCCACCCCTAACTCCTATCTTCCCTTCTCCTCTTCTGGCCCGGCTCAGAGCCACCCCTTCTGCCTTATCCACCATGGGACCTTGAGATACCGGAGAAATACCGTTATTCCTTACTTGCAGTCTGATATTTGATAAACCAAAGGTACCTCCTACACACCTTCGGCGTTCCTGCTCACTCCTTGCAGCACCCAATATGAAAAACGTCTTCTCACCTTCTCCTAAGCCTTTGCCTCTGCCATTGCAAATACAGCCAGTGCTGACTCTGCCACACCTCCCCTGGAATGGAATCCTTGCTGCTGCCTCCCTTCCTCTGAGCACCTCCGATCCGTCTCTCAGCAGGGGCGCCACCCGCTTCTGTACTTGACTGCTCCGGGCCCCTGCCTCCTTCAAAACGAAGAGAAGACCATCCTCCGGCAAAAAATAATGTTGCGCCGCCTCCTCCGACCCCCCGGTAAGCGGCTATCTTTTAATCTATATTTCGAGCATTTCCGTGCTCCAGTCGTGCTGAGCCCTCTGCGCCCGGCCCCTCAGCCTGCCGCCATGTTCTCCGAACCCATACTTCCTTGCTGCTTATGACCTGAACACACCACTGTTGTCATATGTTACAGAAATTACACAACACATGTCTAAACACAGACACGAGGCATACCAACCTTCACCAACACATGTGTACATAATATCTCCAGCAAATAAGATGCATTGGGGACCAAATGACACAGGTGTAGCAGAGCAACATGAAGTAAAATCCAACAACAAACCACAGAGTGGGCACAAATGCACACGCAAATTGCCAGGGTGTACGTGATGTCAATGCAGTTCACTGATTATTGTGAGTACAAATTGTCATGGTTGTCACATGCCTTACCATGTGTTGGACATAGGCCACCATATATTGTGTTGTAGGTATGTGTACATTTGGATCTTAGACATAACAATGAAGTCCACCCACATATTATTATACATACACATATGTACACACATAACACACATGTGCCAACATGTATGTGGACAGAGTGTAGCTACACATGCACAAGGTATGAGTAATCGCATGTTTAGCAACACAAAAGGATGATGGACGGAGTGCTGAACAATGCAAACACTCACCCCCAGTCACAGATCTGGGTTTAATCCATTGTTCTTTAGCTCACCCCAGTTTGGACCCAGCCATATGCAAATCAGTCTTGACCTTGTTCCTCATGGGAACAGTCCAGCCCGAACTGCCAAGCAAGGTCCTCACTGGACCGGAAACAAGCATCCTGGGACCGGTTTCAGGGTTTCACCCCTCATCAGCCAGGCTAGCTTGAATCCAGTGGCATAGTGAGCAAGGAACCCACGTCTGGGCATACCCTTCCCACTTAGGGCAACTTTATCAACACAAAAGGATGATGGACGGAGTGCTGAACAATGCAAACACTCACCCCCAGTCACAGATCTGGGTTTAATCCATCGTTCTTTTGCTCACCATGCCACACCAGTTTGGACCCAGCCATATGCAAATCAGTCTTGACCCTGTTCCTCATGGGAACAGTCCAGCCCGAACTGCCAAGCAAGGTCCTCACTGGACCGGAAACAAGCATCCTGGGACCGGTTTCAGGGTTTCACCCCTCATCAGCCAGGCTAGCTTGAATCCAGTGGCACAGTGAGCAAGGGACCCACGTCTGGGCATACCCTTCCCACTTAGGGCAACTTTAGCAACACAAAAGGATGATGGGCGGAGTGCTGAACAATGCAAACACTCACCCCCAGTCACAGATCTGGGTTTAATCCATCGTTCTTTTGCTCACCATGCCACCCCAGTTTGGACCCAGCCATATGCAAATCAGTCTTGACCCTGTTCCTCATGGGAACAGTCCAGCCCGAACTGCCAAGCAAGGTCCTCACTGGACCGGAAACAAGCATCCTGGGACCGGTTTCAGGGTTTCACCCCTCATCAGCCAGGCTAGCTTGAATCCTGTGGTACAGTGAGCAAGGGACCCACGTCTGGGCATACCCTTCCCACTTAGGGCAACTTTAGCAACACAAAAGGATGATGGACAGAGTGCTGAACAATGCAAACACTCACCCCTAGTCACAGATCTGGGTTTAATCCATCATTCTTTTGCTCACCATGCCACCCCAGTTTGGACCCAGCCATATGCAAATCAGTCTTGACCCTGTTCCTCATGGGAACAGTTCAGCCCGAACTGACAAGCAAGGTCCTCACTGGACCGGAAACAAGCATCCTGGGACCGGTTTCAGGGTTTCACCCCTCATCAGCCAGGCTAGCTTGAATCCAGTGGCACAGTGAGCAAGGGACCCACATCTGGGCATACCCTTCCCACTTAGGGCAACTTTAGCAACACAAAAGGATGATGGACGGAGTGCTGAACAATGCAAACACTCACCCCCAGTCACAAATCTGGGTTTAATCCATCGTTCTTTTGCTCACCATGCCACCCCAGTTTGGACCCAGCCATATGCAAATCAGTCTTGACCCTGTTCCTCATGGGAACAGTCCAGCCCAAGCTGCCAAGCAAGGTCCTCACTGGACCGGAAACAAGCATCCTGGGACCGGTTTCAGGGTTTCACCCCTCATCAGCCAGGCTAGCTTGAATCCAGTGGCACAGTGAGCAAGGGACCCACATCTGGGCATACCCTTCCCACTTAGGGCAACTTTAGCAACACAAAAGGATGATGGACGGAGTGCTGAACAATGTAAACACTCACCCCCAGTCACAGATCTGGGTTTAATTCATCGTTCTTTTGCTCACCAGCCCATCCCAGTTTGGACCCAGCCATATGTAAATCAGTCTTGACCCTGTTCCTCATGGGAACAGTGCAGCCCGAACTGCCAAGCATGGTCCTCACTGGACCGGAAACAAGCATCCTGGGACCGGTTTCAGGGTTTCACCCCTCATCAGCCAGGCTAGCTTGAATCCAGTGGCACAGTGAGCAAGGGACCCACGTCTGGGCATACCCTTCCCACTTAGGGCAACTTTAGCAACACAAAAGGATGATGGACGGAGTGCTGAACAATGCAACAGACTCATAAACAAACCTATAGGTTCAACATATCACTGTCACCTTAATGACATTACTGGATAGTCACGCACATGTTGCCATACCACATATGCAAAATTGTTGTCCAGTCCATGTGACATGTTAAGAGAATCAGGGTGCAGTAAAGGCCTACAATGCAAAAATTGACGCAACTCCATCATGCGTCAAAAAAATAAAAGAGTCAAATACATTAACTCCACATTGAAATGTTAGTAAAATGACACCTGGACCCTGAGCTGCAATTACACATACACACGCCTCTTAACAACCCATGGTATAAAATCCACGCATGACGGTCATGTGTCAACATTTTTCACGCATAAGGATATGCCATTCAATACCCCTAAGCTAAAAGATGCATAGCCCCTGAACGTTTATCACACGTCCACAGGCAATTTCACGCTAATGGTGAGGAAAACTATGCATGACCGTCATGCGTCAAAAAAACGACACATGACTGGAAACGTGACACACACGCCCAGGAAGTGATTAAACAGGACATCCTGCCTGCAAACATGATACAGTGAGTTCACTTCCACTTTCACTTCACAGTCTTTTTGTCTGTGACTGTGTGAGGGTGTGTAGAGATGGTGCTGTAGGAGGTTTGGAGTGTTTATTGTGCTGTGTCCTGTAGGTGTTGTCCTTACTTGTCTTTGTATTATAATTGTACTGTATTTGTCTCTGTATTGTGGGGTGTTTATCTGGGGTAGTATAGTTGTTAGGATAGTTGGGTAAGGTGTTAGATTTTCTTTTTTTTGTTTTTGTTTTGGGTGAACTGCATTTGCAGTATATCTGGGAAAGGGAGGATGCAGCGGATGTCGGCCGATGAGCTAGTGGGGTTCATCTGGCTTGTACAGCTCTACCTCCCTGTGATACTGCATCTGGGTGGCTGTGTATTCCTTGGCTACCACACAGAAACATGACAGCTGTCGTGGGGCAAGGTGCTCCACCACTTCACATGGACCTTTGGCAGTCGAAGGAACAACCACCAACTCAAGCATCGAAGGGCAGATCTGGTTAAAAGGGAGCAGGATCATCTGGATCATCTGGGTATTGAGATTGGAGCAGCAGTTGGTAAGTCTCACATTTCCTTAGAAAGTCCTGCTTTTGCATGTGCATGACAGTTGCAGATACGGTTGACTGCTGCCTGAAATGCTTGTGGATGTGAACATGTCGTATGCTACCTGTACGTAGATTCCCAGTGCCACCTTAGGCCTGCAAGTTAGATGTACAATAATGAAACCGATTCAGGGCAGATGTACCATTTTCCCTGCGGTAACTCAGTAATGAGCAGCACCAAATGAGGCCTTTGCCATGCCTCATGTATGGAAGGCGGTCCCAAAACCTGTTTGGGTGGCATATGTATAAGCCACTGAGTAAGATGAGAAATCCCTTATTTCAATTTTTCCGGCACACTGAATAGCTGCTGTGAGCAGGTGTGATACGGGGGCATAAAAATGTATGAGATGGGGCCCCAATATACTCAGCAGAAGTTGTGATGATCTGTTGCAACTCATGCTGGGTACACCATTTACCTGCACTTAAATAGATGCAGTTGGACCCTACCTGTATCATGCTGTTCCTTAATTCGCATTAGGCGCACACATGGCAGGGGTAAGGGGTGCACTGAGGGCCACAAGGACGGTACAGATGGAATTTGTGCTGCACCCTTGTTGTCCTATTGGCCCCTTTGTGTCATTGGCCAAGGCCACGTAAGGGAGCATAACCATGCACTGGGTCCAGACTACTAGCACTTCCATGTTCCAGTTCCTTGTGTATCACATACACCCTATACTATGTCTATTACCGCAGACATGTGCAAAGTGAGTTCGACAGGCCTGCCGCTTCTCACTGACAGTATGCGACTGCCCTGCATCTGCTCCATCACTGGCATATCACTCAGTAACCTGCAGCAACAAATGCATCCTTGGAGCACAGAGCAAGTGTGTTGAGGCATTTTCTATATCTATGTTCTTATCTCTCCCTGGACAAATAATGATATGCCATGGCAACAATGGCTGGCCACACACTATTGGCAATACATCCATGATTTCAATCAGTCAATGTGCAGGTAGGTACAACTATCTTCACATAAGTATACTCCCATAGCATTATTGCTCATGTGTGTGCCTTGTGATAGCACACACATATTACTTACTTCACTGAAGGATGCATCACATCATTCCTCACCACCTTGGAATACCCACACAACTCCTGGGCAGTAGTTTGTCAGTTTGCTTTGACAATGAGGTAGATGTCTACAACATCTGAGGCAAGCTCAAATGCTATGGATGTCACAATGGGACAGCCACTGCAACAACCATTGCATGCCCGTCAGATGCAATATACAGTGTCAAGCAGTCCCATATGGTCATGGTGGTGTAGAGCTAAAAGACACCTGCATGACAATGCCATGTATTAATGGTGCAGTGAGAAGCACCACAGGAGTGTCAGGGACGGTGATGGTTTGTAGGTGTGTGGGTCTACATTATCTGAGATTATGGTTGAGTGACTGATCATAGATGTTTGTCAGTTGCTCTTTTCTACCACTAGGATGACTTGCTCACTCATCCTAACAAGTTAACAGTACACAATGTTGTCCATTAACTGATATGTAGAAATTACACTAAGCAATGTTTTCCATCCGTGTCTTGCACGTGGATCTGCACTCTACACCATAGGAGAGGTTGTGCAATTTGAAGACCCTGATGCATCCATTAAGTGTCATCTTGTGCTTCATGGGTGTTAATCCAGGGTTTGGTGTGAGTCAGTCTGAAGTGTGGAATGCTATGAAAGATGGTTTTGCCTGACCAATAATCTGATATTTTTGGAGAAAGGATGGTGACATCATGTATGTTGGAATGTTGTGCAATGAGAATAGCTTGCATGTAGTTCAAGGGGCAACGTGTGCTGGCATGGAATTGTGTGAAATAGGAATTGTTATGGCTGGCCAGTTATTCATTGGTGTCTACCATGATAGGCCTCAGGGCAGCTGTTTATGTACATAGCTTTCCTGTTTCCAACCACTTTGTCACAGCACCATTGTCAGCACAGTGTGCCACACGTAGCTTACACTTACTGATAAGGCAGTACATATGTGGGTGATATATGCAGAGGTCTCTAGGGGGCTTATGTAGGAGACACATACACCACAGGTGCCTGAGTACCCTTCAGCTATAATGGGTCTGTGGTGCTGCAAGGAGCCATATTGTGGTGCACAACAATCAGTAGTGTACACAATTAGTAGATAACTAACCTCCAGATGGTAGTGTGAAAAGTCTATGATTCTCCCCACACCAGATCTGAAGCAGTTTTCACAACATGGTCCTGCCATCATGATATTTGTGAGTGATGTAGGTCACATTCACATATGCATATGATGTGAATACTGTGTGCGTACCTGGTATTTTGATGATGTCTGACATGCATGTGCAAATGATGTACAATGTTTCTGCATACTGTTGCAGCACCCACTGCAGTGCCAAACTCACAATGGGCCTAAGGGCACCCATACAGCCACCATGTGTGTGCCGTTTAACACATGTAGCACTACATAGCACAGGGTAGGGGGCTTCAGTTCTGGAATGTGTGACAACTCTGGCCTTAAACCTGAGCTGCACATCAAACTTTCTGGGAAGTGTACATCAGTTGTGCATGTGGGTAGATCATGGGCAATGGCATGCCCCCTTGTAACATATGCTCAGGCCAAGTCTTACAACAGGACACATTAATGTTGATTTACTAAACGTTGGGATAGCAGGTGGGAAGTTAACAGACCCCCTATCATAATGCCCAAACCTTGCCTCCATGATGACTGGGCAAGCCTTGATGTTTCACCTGGTGTGTTGCGGTGATGGATTGCATGCACAGACCCCTTATGCACAGGGATACAGGAAATCCAGACTTGTTGGGGCACCTGGTTTTCACAAGTTAGAAGCCAAAAATTTGGATAATGGACAATTTTGTCCACTCAGCTCCGGGCCCTGTTGTTTCAAAATAGACATTCGTCCTCCCAGTGACATGTACCTGATACTGTTGATGGCTGGTAGGAAATAGTCATAGATGAGGAGTAAGTCAATTTTGAGGAATGTGTGTTGGACTGTATGTGTTATCTGCAGTTGCAGTTTACATTATATGTCTTTACAACCTCCACCCAATGCTGATACTGGTGCTTGCTTCTCCTCATATTTCATCTGCCAACATGACAGAAGTACAGAGGCGAGCATTCCAAAAGAGGGCCGAATGATACCGCCACATAATGGAGGTTGATGACGCATACCACAGAGAGACCAGGAGTTTCAGAAGAGAGAAAGCATCAGGAGAATGGCGTGCGTTTCCCCATGTTGGACCTCCAATGCAGCCACACAAGCATACAGGAGACAAGTCATCAGGGGTGCAGGGGGCCATAGCTGGACCAAGGCCCTCAACATTAGCTGCACCAGTCACACACGGCCACCAGTAAAGCCATCTGCAGCAGTAGTCCCAAGCCAGTTTGAACAGGACATGAGAAGGGACATTGCAGATTGGCCAGACAAAATTGGAGGAGGATGCAGCAGAGGACCACAAGTTGTTATGATACATAAAAAAGTTAAAGAAAAGCAGCAAATGAACAAGTTTTGTAACATACAACCTCCCAGTTTCTTCCCCCTCTTTTACTGTTTTGTATAGTTTTATATGGGGTTCTAAATGTGTAATCTTAGGCTAGTGCAGTGTAGGCATAGATTAGATTAGGTTTAGTGGCTTTTTCAACATTATTTTTTTTTGAGGGGTTGGGTGGGGGGGTCACGTTAGGGCATTTGTGTATTAAAATATTATATATATATATATATATATATATATATATATATATATAAATATATAAATATATATATATATATATATATATATATATATATTTGTTTAGGCCACAGGTCAGGTTAGTACATGTGTAGTATAGGTTAGTTTAGAATAGGGTAGATTTTAGGTTTTCATTTGGGATATGGTTTTAAAATAAATCTTGTTCAACTTAGCCTAATACGTTGTGTAATTGTGTCTGGGGCTTGTCACGAGTGCACTGGCCAAGTTGGGGGAATAGCCTAGGGTATGCTTACTGTCTTGATTTCCCAGGTTCCCATATACATCCCCTATGACCAAGGAGCTGTCAGAATGGCTGCTACATTCTGTCTACTAGTGCATTCATTTGCCATCCTGTGTTCCAGTCATTCACAATGTGTATGTAATCTTTATCTTAGACAGGTAAATATGGTCCTTCACCTGTCATTGGTGGGGTCCTGCTATTTCATTGTTGGCAAGTGTGGTACATCTGACAACTCCCACATTTGGAACTGTATCCTTCAACACTGACAGGTGGCCATCACTGATAAGGTTAGCTTTTCCTGTTTGACACAAATACGTTGTACTGGTATTCCCATCTGGGTAAATTATAATTGATAAGGTTTTGATCCATACATGCCACGTCTACTTCAAAGGATATGGGTTCCAAAGCATTTATTATGCACAGTAAGTTGCGTGTAGCCGACAACACCATAATTCAGCTTTCTCTTGTTCAGATCCTAGTGTGTGGCTTAGTGTCTGACAGTCATGCACTCATGTACTGATATTATGTACACATTGACATGGATTGACACAATGCTATCTTTTAGCTAAGTAGATGGATCACAGTAAACGTAGAAATGCTACATGTGTACAAGGCGCTTTATTTACAGGAGCAATTGTAATTTAGTATGATTTACAGGTAAGTACTTGACTTACAGTTCCATTCTCTGGGGGTTAGGAAGTGCACAGGTTGGGGTTCAAGTTAACCCCAAACACCCACCACCAGCAACACGGGGCCCACTGGGTGCAGAGGTCAAAGTTGAGGCAAATTTAACATGGGCTCCAATGGAGACTGGGGGCCCTTGGTTTCAGATATGCAGGCAAGTACCTGTGTCTTCGGAGGACAGAATTTCTATACAATATTAATTTCACAGACCCCATGAGTGAATGTTTGCCATATGAAGCACAATCGGAGTCCAGAGTTGAGGGACATGTCCTGAGACATGGTTAGGACTAGTGTGCTTTAGTGAGGAGTGCATAACATCACAACACTGGCATGATCTTAAGCCCAGAACTAAGGAGAAACTGTCCATGTGGCACAGACTGATCCTACCGGGTGCTTTTCCTTGTGAATGTTATTCCTTCTACATCTTCATCTTCTGATCTGTGTGGTGACTCCTGTGCCATGGCTGATGCTGTTGTTGAGGTAGAGGGGGCCACACACACTTCAGGGGGTAGAGATGTGGAGTCAAAGGTCCCAGCAGCTGCCATTTGTGGCAAAACATAAGGCATCATTACTGCGAGGAGGAATTGCTGATTCTTCAAGACCGCAACAACATCAAGGTGGTAGGCAGCTATGTTTTCTCTGAAGGAGGTCACTTCCCGCTGTATGGACTCCAGGGTATTCTGCATGCTGCAGGGCATTTCGGGAGGGCATTTGTTGTAGCCTCTGCTTCATGACAACAGCTATGTCCACTATAGAGACTGCTGGAGTCCACGTAGCGGGGAGTGGGTGCCTCTGATGGCTTGAACCTGCTTTGCCAGCTCCCACTGAACTCCTACCACTGTCCTTTGAAAGCTGATCTCTGGGTCCTCAGAGTCCAGGGCTGTGTGAGTACTGACTGGTGGTGTGTGTTGGTGGCTGGCTGGTTCATGTGGAGACACAGCAACACTGTGTGTCCTCCCTGCAACTGGAGGTGGTGTATGGAGTGCTCCTAGGACATCCTGGAGAATCTGTTCATTGAAGGTTGGCAGCTGGCCATCCATGTCATCAGGAAAATCCAGGACAGGCAGGTCGGCAGGAGGTAAGCCATCATCCTCTGCAATGAGATAGTGTAAAATCAATGTTGGATTGTGTCGGCTGTTGACATGGGACATCATGTATTTGCCATAGGAGGCTCAGTGACGTCACTGACCCAAGGTTGTGGTTATATGTAGCATTGTGCATCACGCATGGGTCAAGCTCACTAGTAATGGAATATGGCGGAGAGCAACTTTGTGCTAAGAGTGTCAACACCCTGCTGCGTCAATTTCACAATGCAGGGATGCACTATATTCATTTGCATACAGCGCACCCCTGTGTTGTCAAGAGCTGCCTAGCGCCAACAAAGGCATACTTTCACCATCATGCAAGGATGTCTGCGTTGAAAGGTTTGATTGTTTATGAGTGGGAAGGTGTCCATTCCTGCACATACACAATCACTCATGGCGATTTGGTTCCTCTGTATGCTGCAGAATGCAGCACACATAGAAATGAAAAAACAAGGGGGAATAAATGTGTACCTCCTCATTGTGCCTTGCTAACACCACCGCTGGGATGGCCTTAGATTTTTGCGCTGCCTCAGGTTTACTGATAATCTGAAGCAGCGTCAAAATGCAATGGGTGTTGCTGTGGCACGCCCCTTCCACACAAAGTGATGGTTGTGAAAGGGCCGTATTTACGGAGTGGCATTAAGGCACAAAAAGTGGTCTAACACCACCTTGAAAATTCGGCACAGGGCATTGCGCCACCAGAGCATCACTACATGTTATGCTGCGGTGGCACTTGGGGCTCATGAATATGTCCCTATGTATTTTTGGGCATATGTAGGTGCCCCAAATGCCACCTGAGTGTAACTTTTGGTGAGGCTCAGGTGGCACAATGCCCTGCCCAGTATGTACTAGGTGGCATGAAGCCACATTTTGTGCCTTGATGCTACCTTGTATATATGCCCCCTTCACACCCACCACTTTGCGTGGAAGGTGTGTGCAATGGGTGTTGCAGTGGGAATACCACGGCAACACCCATTGCGTTTTGACACTGCCTCAGATTTTTTACTATTTGTATTCCAGACACTGGGCCAATATCTGACACCAGCCCAAGGGTGGGTTTAGCATAGCAAAATCTAGAAGTAATGCTTACATTTGTACTGCATTTATTGTTTTTTCTATGTGTGCTGCATTATGCACCACACAGAGTAAGAGCAAATCACACTTTCAGGATGTTGCTGTGCAGGACGGTGTTCCTTTCTGCACATAAACATTATCCCCCTCAACGCAGTCACCCTTGCACTATGGTGCAAGGGTGGCTGCACTGGCGCACAACATCTGATTACCACTTGGGCAGGGAGATATACAGGGGTGCAGAGTATTCTAATGTATATGGTGCATCCCTGCCTTTTTAAAATCACGGTGCGTGATGCTGCCTAATTTTGCACAGCAGCATGCACCATCATTTTCTGTTTGATCTTGCCCTCTAATATGTCAAATGGTGAGATTGCAGCCACTTATTCAGCTGCAAACATGATGTTCACATACATGCACAATGTGTTGTATGCATTTTATTTTGTGGACATTCCCATAGGACGTATATGGTTGTGTGTGAGTTGTTGTGGGTTCAGCTTGTATGGGTTGTGTTCCACGGGTTGCAAGCTTTAGAGCATATTTTTTCTCATATGGCATGGCTCAGGGCAGCCTCAAGATGTATTGCAGTTAACTGCAGCAGTTTTGATATGCAGTGATCTGTCATATTTACCTGTATACAGTACAACCCTGCAATTCCCCCTGTGTCTGCACAGATTAGTGCTCCATGCACCAACACAGGCATTGTTGTAGCATGATGTCGGGGTGGCTGCCTTGAAGTGATGATTTGTTCATGAGCAGGGAGGTGTCCCTTACTGCACATGTACAAGCTATTTTTGTGGAGATGGCATTTCAATGTGTGCTGCAATACACATGAGTAAACACAATGCGACATTGAGATAGGGAAGCATTTTGGCCAGAAACACCACCCTGACACCCCCCCTCAGGTAGGATTGACTTCTGTCCTAGTCTCTGAAGTCTACGTTGTGTTGGTACAGAGGCTTTGACTAGATGCAATTGGTGTTGTAATGGCACAGCCACGGCCACACTATTTGCACGTGCCTACCAGGCAATGTGGTGCATATTTACATGGTGGAATATAGCCATAGTGAGTGGCCTATGTTGACGTTGGGTATATGTCGGAGTGCATAGCTCAACCAAAACATCAGTACATGTGTGGCTTGGGTGAGGATGGTGCATCCTGATTCAGGGCCAATGTGTCCCGATGCAACCCCTTAGCATGCATTGAGTGTGTCCTATGAGCCTCCCCCTTCTGCCATTGGTGGAGTTCCAGATATCCCCCCTGCCACTTACCCTGCATTTATGGTGGTTCCTGGTAGCCTGCGCTGTCCTGCGATTCCAGTGACCAGCTCCTCTGCAATTACCACTGCAACCATCTCCTCCATCTCATCCAGGTCCTCCTGTGCTGCAGGACGTCCACCTCCAGGCTGCTGTGCTGCCTTACAGTTCCTGGAAAGTTTCTCCTTAGTCCTGCGCTTGCAATCGTGCCAGTGCTTCTTGCACTTAGTGAAAGTCCTTTGCACTGCAAAGACACTGTTTATTTTGTCCACTATTTGCTGCCATATTGCATCTCTCCTACTAACTGGCAATTTGGAGGTCACAAATAGCTGATGTTGGTGCTCCATCACCTCTCTGACCAGGATGTCATGATCCTCCTTGCTAAAGCGCTTTCGCTTTTCCTTCTCTTGTGAATTTTCTGTACCCTCCTGGCTGGTGTTTGGGGCCTCCCAGGGGTCTCTCCTGGCCTGATGATTCCATCTTCTCTTGCAATTGCACTCTCCCCTGCTTTTGCATTTTATTTTGATGCTAATGCGGTGCTAAAATGGTCTAACACTTTTACAACATGTTTACTTGGCGCAAAACGGCATAGCACCATTTTTGCAGCATTAACCTCATTTTTCCTTACGGTATTGAGCAGCAGTTAGCGCCTTTATTTTTTTTACGCTATCCATTCCTTAACACCATCCTACATCATTTCATAAATATGGCGCAAGGATTGCGCTAAGGAATGACGCTAGCTCGCATTAATAAAAATGATGCACAACTGTGCTAGCGCAGTTGTGTGTAATTTTTCATAGATATGCCCCTTAGTGTCTGTTTTTTATTGTTCAAATTAACCATTGATAATGGTCTCACATTTTTACGGTCATGTAGCATTTTTTTTTTGTTGCTCAGGCAGCATTGTGCCTTGTAGATAATGCCTGATTGATCAGGATTTAATAAACTAGGCAGCACGAGAGCTAATCTGGCCATTAATATACTAGTGAAGAGTTCTGCATCTAGATTAAGGGGAAGAAATGGCGTACAGGAACTGCACAGGGTCATGTACTTGACTTATTCCAGAATCAATGATATCAGCTTTCCTCACCAAGCTAACTACTACACCAGGGTCGGTGAAAGAGTCCGGTTAAAATTGGTGTCTAATGCTTTCAGACGATTTTACAGAATAGGGCCGAATGATTAGTCATAGCCCTATAGTGTGTCCTTTTTATGTCTGCCTATGCTGGTGATCACTTCATCCATCTCAGTGGGTCGCTCCTGTGGGGTGACCTATCCGGTCTTAATCTTGGTACTCAAGACTGTTGATAAGGGATAAGATATAACGCAATCTGGTTTCGCTTTTTCTGCACCATGTAGATTTCCGTAATTGTGCTAACAGTATTGACTTGCACCTTGTCGTGATTTATTTACAACCCTGTCCAAACCAGAAAACGTGCTACCCTCTCTTTCCACTTTGTGGCTCACCATTTTCATGCAAACATATGCCATGCTTTACTAGCCTTGGACTAGTATCACTGTTTAAGATGTATTGTGGTGTGTCATCCAATGCTCTAACCTATGCCTGAACCACCAGTAGCTTATGCAACGGTTTAGGTGAGCATTTAATCTTGTGTCTCCCTTCCATTTTCTTCAGTGGTTGACTTATGGCACAAGCACGTCATTTCTGGTTTTAGTAATCCTTTCAAAAGCAGACAACCCCTCCTCGGTTCTGCTTTCAAGGAGTCGCATAATATCCTATCACCAATATCATCAGTCATTCTCTCCTAAAAATCCATTGATGGTTTTCTGTGGTTCTCACCTAAATACGGCATCATAGAGACACTTGGACTGATAAATAAATTTTACCAATATTCTTCTCAGTCATCCTATATATCAGTGAGGAACCCACCAGAAAACAGTCTAGTGTGGCGTAAGATTTACGCACTGATAAAGAAAGGTAAATACTGTTTCATCGGAGTGTTGGACCCGCCATACATCAACCAGACCCATGGGAAAAAATTACTGTTCCACAGAAACGTTTCCTGGCCTGAATTAGCTTGGTGCCACTTTTTACATGTTAACTGTTGGACCTGGCCCTCCTCGAGATTTTTGTCTGCTGTTGCTGAAACCATTTTTGTTGCCATTAGGACTCTGCACTTTATTCCTGCTAATCAGTGGTAAAGTGCTTCTGCTCTCTCCTTCAAACCGGGCAAATTTGGCTTACACCTAATTGACATTTAATTTACTTATAAGTCCTTAGTAGATGGTAATATATGTACCCTGGGCCTGTAAATTACATGCTGCCAGTGGGCCTGCAGGTTTCACTGTGCCACCCGCTAAAGGAGACTTTTGCAACATGTCTCAGGCCAGGCACTGCAGCCTTTAGTGCGGTTTTAAACTTCTATTTCAACCTGGCAAAATAAACAAGGCCAAAACCCTTCTTTTTAATATATATGTTACCCCTAATGAAGGCTCAAAGGGCAGGGTGCCTTTTATTTAAAAAGTAAGACATACGGTTTTACATGTTGCATGTGTTATCAGTAAAAAAACAACTAAAGTTGTTTTGTACTATTGTAAGGCTATCTCTCCCATTGACTAACTCTGGGCTACCTTATTTTACATTTAATAAGTAATATCGTTGAATTGGTAGCAGATACAGATATACTGTTTATATTCAAATTAATTGTAATTTAAAACCCTCTTCAATGGTGAAGTTAAATTCAAAGTCCCGATTCTGAAAATGCCACTTCTGGAAAGTTGGCATTTTCCTGTTCTAACGATTGATACCCTCTGCCAGTATCCTGGGTCACATTACTTGGGCCCGGTCTTGCCTGATCTTCTTCAGAACTCTGGGCAGAAGTGGTATTGGCGGGAAGGCGTACAGGAGGCCTGATTTCCACTCTCGACGAAAAGCGTCGCTGAGCGAGTGCCTCCTTAGAACGCGCAATAAGTCTAACCAAGGTTTTCCCCACTGCAGGAAGAGACCTTGGGCCACCTCTGGATGGAGACACCATTCGTGGTCGACCATGTATCGTCGGCTGATTTCGTCTGCTCTGGCATTCAAGGAGCCTGCCAGGTGTTGAACCACTAGGGAAATGCCCTGATGTTCCAGCCAAGTCCAGAGACGAAGGACCTCTTCACAAAGAGTCCACGACCCCACTCCGCCTTGTTTGTTGCAATACCACATGGATGTGGTGTTGTCTGTGAACACCTGCACTGCTTTCTCCTTGAGGGAGGGAAGAAATGCTTTCAATGCTAGTCGAATCGCTCAGAGCTCCAGATGATTGCTATGGAGTCCGGTTTCCGCCAGAGAACAGATACCTCTGATCTCTGCCTCTCCCATGAGCCACCCCATCCCAGAAGTGACGCATCTGTCACAACCGTAAGATCTGGTTGGGGAAAGAAGAGGGATCTGCCCTTGACCCAATCCTGATTCGTTAACCACCACTGCAGGTCTTTCGCAGTCCCTTCTGAGATCCAGACCTTGTCGGAGAGATTCCCCTGATGCTGCGCCCACCGGAACTTCAGATCCCACTGCAGAGCCTGAATATGCCATCTGGCACTTTGAACCAGCAGGATGCAGGAGGCCATGAGGTCCAGCAGCATCAGAGTCATTCTCACCGAAATCCAGGGCAAAGGCTGAAACATCGGTATCATAGCCTGGATATCCTGGACTCGCTTTTCGGGAGGATATGCCCGAAACTGCACTGTATCCAGAACAGCTCCATTGAAAGGGAGCCTCTGAGAAGGAGTCAGGTGTGACTTTGGCACGTTGATAGTGATCCCCAGCAAATGCAAAAGGTTTGCTGTAGTCTGGAGGTGGGAGACGACGGTCTGGGGCGATTTTGCTTTCAACAGCCAATTGTCGAGGTAGGGGAAGAATGGGACGCCTAACCTGTGCAGATGAGCTGCCACCACTACTATCGCTTTCGTGAACACCCGTGGGGCACTGGTAAGGCCAAAGGGGAGCACGGTAAACTGAAAGTGCTCGTTACCTACCACAAATCGTAGGTAAGGCCGGTGGGCCAGCAAGACGTGAATATGGAAGTATGCGTCTTGTAAGTCCAACTCTACCATCCAGTTTCCGGGATCCAGGGCATATAGAACCTGAGCCAATGTCAACATTTTAAACTTCTCCTTTTTTAGGAAGAGATTGAGGGACTGAAGATCTAATATAGGTCAAAGACTTTTGTCCTTTTTCAGAACCAGAAAGTAGCGGGAATAGCAACCATGACCTACTTCTGGCAACAGAACCCTCTCAATAGCTCCTTTGGCCAAAAGGGCTTGGACTTCCTCGCGGAAAAGCGCCATATGATCCTCCGATATCGGACTGTATGAAGGTGGCATCGTTGGAGGAGATGTCTCAAAAGGGAGGGAGTAGCCCCTTTGGACAATTTGGAGTACCCACCTGTCCGAGGTAATGGCTTGCCATTGGGGCAGGTGATGGCGTATCCTGCCACCTACTGGCTCCTGATGTACCTGCGGATTAGGAAAGCTTGGAGGCTGAGGAGGGGGCAGGGGTGGACTGGACGACCCACTGGCTCCCTGATCCCCGGGAACGTGGGATCCTGCGTCAGTGACCGCGCAGGGGCTGTACACCATGCGCGGTCTGTGACAAGGTAGAAAAGGACGAGGTCAAGGGACTGGGCCATGGCTTCGGGAATCCTTAAAGCGCTCGAGCGCCGAGTCCGCCTTGTCTCCAAATAGACATGTGCCATCAAAGGGCATGTCCTTCAAGGATTGCTGGACATCCCCCCAAAAGCCAGACATTCTTAGCCAGGCATGGCGTCTCAATGCCACTGTTGATGCAACCAATCTGCCCAGCGAGTTGGTCATATCCAGTCCACAACGAATCATGAACTTGGCTGCATCCCTCCCATCTTTTACGGCTTGGGACAGGTCAGTCAGGGCCTCCTCCGGAACTGCAGGCAGCACTTGCGCGACCTCCCAGAGAGTATGGGAATAGCAGCCCAAAAGGCATGCGATGTTCATGGACCGCAGCGCTAGATTGTTGGAAGAAAACAACTTCTTCCCCAAATTATCCAGTCTCTTTGATTCCCTATCCAGGTGTGCAGCAGGGAATGTGCCAGATGGAGAGGAAGCCTGGATGACAAGGCTCCCAGGTGTGGGGTGTTGGGTCAGGAATTTCAGGTCTGACGGCACAGGCCGATGGCAGCGGGCAATCGTCCTATTCACAGGAGCCTCTGTGCTGGGTCTGGACCAAGTACCCAAAAGGACGTCTGTCAGTGCTTCATTGAAGGGTAAAAGGGGCTCAGAAGAGGAAGACCCTGGTTGAAGCACGGCGGTTAGGATGTTAGGTCTAACTTCCACACAAGGAAGCTCGAGGTCCAAGACCTCAGCCACCCTTCTCACCACCACAGAGTAAGAAGGACCCTCATCCTTAGCCACGCTAGGAGGAGAGAGCATACCAGTGTCAGGGGAGGTGTCTAGTCCACTGGCATCACCCAAATCCTGCACCCAAGTCCATTTGCGGGTCAAGCTGAAATTCTAAAGGGTCCAGCGACCCCTCCATACTCTCCCCGTATCCATGCCCCAAGAATAAGGGTCTGGATCACCCTTGGGCCCCGGAGAGCCCATAGAGAACGGAATCGGCGTGGATCAACATCATCCCTGCTCTGGGTCGTCGGGTATGAGTAAGGGATTGATGTTGATTGTGGACCCAACCGATGTCCGGAGCGTTGACGTCTGACTCGATGCTGGGGAAGGTTGCTGTGGCACGACGGTCATCGGGACGGATCCGCGATTAACTGCGGAGGGGCCCTCCGGAGCCGAGGTCGAAGCTGACTGCTTTGAAACCGAAGGGACCCCAACTGACTCATCTGTGCCCGAAGGCTCCGAAGGTGGGTCGGACTGCCCAAAAATGAGGCGCATGGCCTCCTAAAACTCTTGGGGTGGCTAGTGCTCCTGGGAAGTCGGGGAATCGCGGAGCTGACCCAGAAGAAGGCTCCGTTGACGGAGGCCTCGAGCTTCAATGCTCTTCACGTGTAGTATAATCCATTAGACGGGGTGAAGTTGAAGAACGCTTGTCTTTCTTCGACAACTTCTTTTTATGACCCGAATGTCCCAATGACTTGGAGGACAAAGAGTGGTGGTGACTCCGCAGCCGATCTCGAGACCTTTCTCTCGAACGGGACCATGAGCGGAGTCGAGTGTCGGGCCGCCATCAGCTTTAGGGACCGCTCCCTCAAAGCCTTCGGGTTCATGGCCCGACACTTGGAGCACGACTTTGGGTCGTGATCACGCTCCAAACACCATAAGCACACGAGGTGCGGATCCATCACCGACATAGTTCGGTGACAGGAGTCGCAGGACTTGAATCTGGTCTTGCGAGACATCTGCAGACACATCCACGAACTCATCAAAAATACGACCAAAATGTTGACGTAGTCAAAAAATGACTGAGGTAGCTCTTCTCTGGATCTGAGCGTAGGCTGGTGCACAAAGAAAAGAACTGACGTCAGCGCACCGGGGTGGCGCCTATATATGACCACAACGTCATCTCGGCGAGCACAATGCCAACGACGCCCGCGGAGTCGACCGATGCCACATGACAGCCCACAGAGGTACTGCTCGAAGAAAAATTCTCCAGATCCAGTCTGACGCCTGGGGAAATTCGAAGGTAAGGAAGCTGCAACTAGAAGTCTCTATCAGATGTGGGCCTGCATCACTGATTGTGCCACCCACATGAGTAGCCCTGTACACATGGCTCAGACCTGCCACTGCAGTGTCTTGTGTGTGCAGTTTTAAACTGTCAATTCGACCTGGCAAGTGTACCCACTTGCCAGGCCTAAACCTTCCCTTTTGATACATGTAAGGCACCTCTAAGGTAGGCACTAGGTGGCCTCATAGGCAGGGTGCAGTGTATGTTAAAGGTGGGAGATATACTGATGTGTTTTACATGTCCTAACAGTGAAATACTGCCAGATTTGGTTTTCCTTACTGCAAGGCCTATCTCTCTCATAGGTTAACATTGGGGCTGCCTTTAAATATCCTTAAAGCGTAGTTTCCGTTTGAGAGCAGATAGAAATTTGGTGTTTGGAGTCTCTGAACTCACAATTTAAAAATGCATCTTTTAGTGAAAGCTGATTTTAAGATTGTTAGTTTCAAAATGCCACTTATAGAAAGTAGGCATTTTTTGCTTTAACGATTCTGTTTGTGGATTCCCTGTCTGGGACAGACTGACAGTTGTGCTGTTTGTTAATCTCCTCTAGACAGTAACACAAAGAAAGCTGGGGTATAGCCTGCATATGCTGATGAGCCCACTGGGCTGGAGTGGAGGGAGGAGTGGTCACTTGCACCTGTTTGGGCTGTTCCTGCCCTCACACAAAGCAGTCTCCGGCCACCTGGTGTTTGTCTTGGGCCTGGCCTTGGCAAGGCAGGATCCTGGAAACAACAGAGACTTTTCTTTGAAGTTGGACAACTTAAAAGGCAGAAAGGGGTATAAGTAGTGGACCCAAAACCCCAAACTTTAGATTTCTTCAAGATTTGCTTCTGGAACCAAGAGGAACCTCTGCCAAGGAGAAGAGCTTAAAAGCTGAGGAAAAGTGCTGCCCCTACGTGTGGCTGTGCTTTGTGGGGCTATCCTACAGTTGCTGCTTCTGCCTGTGAAAGGGGACAAAGACTGGACTCTGTGGTATATTCCTGCTTGAGAAGGCTCTCCAAGGGCTTGAACTGAGCTTGCCCCTGTTCTGAAGTCTCTGGGCCATCAAAGATTTCCCCATGCCAGCACCTCGACTCTCTGCTGAGACTCCTGCCCTGCCAAGTGGTGCCTAATCCAGTCCCTGTGCCCTTTAAAGGAGAAGCTGGTGGAAAACCAAGACGATCCAGAGAAACCGACTTTGGGCAGATGCCACCAGCAACCGAAACTGTAGTCTTAGCTGGACTGCAACGACTCTGCAGGCCCGACGCAGACGCAGTATTGCTGAAGTCCACGACTTTGTGGAAGTCGCCGCACCACGTCATGACCGCCGGATATCGACTCTGCCGGAAGTATGCAGATCCAACGCTTCACACTGATGCAACTCATCTCCACCGCTCCGCAGCAAGGACCAGACACCTCTTCGTAACGCCTTCACTCCGCAGCACTGGAACTGACGCCGCCTCGGATCCAGCGAAGCCACGATCCCCGACTCCGTGCACTGGCTTGTTCCTTCCTTTTCACAAGGTTCTGTACTTGGGGGGGTCTGTGTGACTCCGTGACCGGCGCCATTGGCGTTGGATTGTTGGGAACGACTCCATCATGATGCTGTGATATCACCTAAGGGAAGCATTTGTGTTTCTAAGCACTATTTTTGTTTAATCTTTAACAATTCATAACTTTGCCTCTGTATGTTGGATTTTTGACATTTTGGTCTTGTGTTGTTCAGATCAATATTGCCTATTTTGCTAACCTTGTGTTGAGTCATTTTGTAGTGTCTGCACTGTATTACTGTATACGTTGGTACAAATACTTTACCTATTGTCTCTGGGTTAAGCCTTTCTACTTGCGCCAAGCTACCAAGGGGGTGAGCGGGGGTTAACCGGGTGTGTTTCTCCTATACCCAGACTAGAGTGAGGGTCCTTGCTTGGACAGGGGGCAACCTGACTGCTAACCAAAGACCCCATTTCTAACACCCAGGATCTGGGAAAACATCCCTGAATCCATCAGGACTACCCCAACACTGCTCCAGTTGAGGAAAGAGCTGAAGACACTATTTCATAATGCAAAATTTCAAACCAGTAGATGAACTACCTAGCACAAAGTTGAAACAGTTTTAGCAAGAGCCAAAACTGGGAGCATAGCTACGGATCTGCATGTAAGGACATGGAAAAAGAGGAACTAACATCAGGATTCAAGGGTGGCTTCATGTCATCCAATCCGGAGGCAGTATGGAGTCAACACAGAAGCTGACCAGAAGTGTACCAGGCAGGTCGCTCCCCTCACCGCCACGCAGCCCCTGTGAGACCGCTGACCGCTGCTTTATTCCTGTGTCCTTTTGCTGCCTTTTACTGCTCCCCTCACCTTTTTCTGCCCAGTTTGTGGTCCTAAATCTCTGTTTCCCTGCGCACCGCGTCTCCCCCTCGCCGCCCGTTTCCCGCCGCCGCGTCCCGTAGCTCCGCCCCCCTCGCACCCCATTGGCCGCCCCGCTCCCACCTCCCAGCTGCTCCTCCCTCCCTCTCCCACTCATATGGAGGCCGCGCAGCGGTAGAGAGAGCGACCTCTGACCCTGTTTACCAGGCAGGTCGCTCCCCTCACCACCACGCAGCCCCTGTGAGACCGCTGACCGCTGCTTTATTCCTGTGTCCTTTTGCTGCCTTGTACTGCTCCCCTCACGTTTTTCTGCCCAGTTTGTGGTCCTAAATCTCTGTTTCCCTGCGCACCGCGTCTCCCCCTCGCCACCCGTTTCCCGCCGCCACGTCCCGTAGGTCCGCCCCCCTCGCGCCCCATTGGCCGCCCCGCTCCCACCTCCCAGCTGCTCCTCCCTCCCTCTCCCACTCATATGGAGGCCGCGCAGCGGCCGCACAGCGGCCGCGCCTAAGGCAAGCCCGCCTGTGCCCGTCTGTGCCCGTCTGTGCCCGTCTGCGCCTGGCCCGCACCCAGCGCCAGACCCCCTGGCCCCCGCAGAGGCCAGCCCACCCACAAGACCTACAATGCCGCCACTCTCATTGCAATCAACACCGGCCGGATCCCCGGCTGCTGCAGAGCCACCCCTAGACGCACCCACGGGCCCTTCACCTGCCAATCCTGCAAGTTCTCCTGCATTCAGACACGGACCGCACCCCCAAGCCAAGCACCAGCAGCAACCACCTGAAGTGCATCCTGCTCAACACCCGCTCTATCCACAGACACGCCGTGGAACTCTGGAACCTGCTCGACACCACATCTCCAGACTTCGCCTTCCTCACAGAAACCTGGATGAACGCCTCCTCAGCGCCCGACATCGCCATCGCCATCCCGGACGGATACAAGATCACCCGGAGGGACCGCGTCAACCAGACAGGAGGAGGCATCGCCATCGTCCACAAGAACACCATCCGCATCACAACCAACTCCGATGACACCCTCACAGCCGCCGAACATCTCCACTTCCAGATACACACCGACCCCAAGACCACACTCAGAGGCACCCTCATCTACAGACCCCCAGGAGCCCGCACACAATTCAGCGAAGACATCGCAGACTTCATCAGCCCACACGCCCTCCCCTCCACTGACTACATCCTCCTAGGGGACCTCAACTTCCACCTGGAGAACAACAACAACAACACCACCACCCTGCTGGACAACCTCGCCAACCTCGGACTCAAGCAACTGGTGAACACCCCCACCCACTACGCCAGACACAAGCTTGACCCAGTCTTCTCCTCCAGCAAGTACATCTCCTTCAGCCACTCCACCGGACTCCACTGGACAGACCACAGTTGCGTCCACTTCAGCTTCAGAAGAACCACGACTCACCACCACCCACAACAGGTTCCCCGCAGGAGCTGGAACAAGATCACCACCGACCAGCTCTCCACATCACTGAGCCAGAACCCTCCCGCCAGCTCAGCGGACCCCAACCAAGCAGCCAACAACCTCACACAGTGGATCACCAACTGCGATGACAACCTCGCACCTCTGAAAACCCATCCCACCAGGCCCAACAGCAAGAAAGCCTCCTGGTTCAACAACGACCTCAAGAACTCCAAGAAGAACTGCCGCACCCTCGAGAAAGCCTGGCGAAAAAACCCGACCACAGACAACATGACCGCCCTCAAGCACGCCTCACGCAAACACCACCAGCTGATCCACACCACCAAGAAGACAGCATTCAAAGAACGACTAGACAACAACGCACACAACAGCAAGGAACTCTTCAGCATCGTCAAAGAGCTCTCCAACCCCAGCGCCGGAAACAACGACATCACTCCCTCACAAGACCTCTGCGACTCACTCGCCTCGTTCATTCACCGCAAGATCGCCGACATACACAACAGCTTCGGCGCACAGACCACGCACCCAACCACCAAACCGACGCCCCCCAACACCACCCTCCGCACCTGGACCCCGGTCAGCACCGAAGACCCCATCCAGATGATGAACACCATCCATTCCGGTTCTCCAACCGACCCATGCCCCCACCACGTCTTCAACAAAGCCGACTCAGTCATCGCACCCCATCTCCGGGACATCATCAACTGCTCCTTCAACACCGCCACCTTCCCGGAGAGCTGGAAACATGCCGAACTCAGCGCCCTCCTGAAGAAACCATCAGCAGACCCCACCGACCTCAAGAACTACCGCCCCATCTCGCTCCTCCCGTTTCCTGCCAAAGTCATCGAGAAGACCGTCAACAGACAGCTAGCCGCCTTCCTTGAGACTAATGGATCCCTCGACCACTCGCAGTCCGGCTTCCGAGCCAACCACAGCACCGAGACCGCCCTCATCGCAGCCACCGACGACATCCGAGCCCTGCTCGACAACGGGGAGACAGCGGCCCTCATCCTCCTGGACCTCTCCGCAGCGTTCGACACTGTCTGCCACCGCACCCTAGTGCAGCGCCTCAGCAACATCGGAATCCAAGAGAAGGCACTAGAGTGGATCATCTCATTCCTCGCCGGAAGAACCCAGAGAGTCCGCCTCCCCCCGTTCAGATCCGAGGCCACCGAAGTCAGCTGCGGCGTACCACAAGGATCATCACTCAGCCCCACCCTCTTCAACGTCTACATGAGCCCCCTCGCAGCCATCGCACGCCAACACAGCCTCAACATCATCTCCTACGCCGACGACACCCAGCTGATCCTCTCCCTCACCAACGACCCAGCCACCGCCAGAACCAACCTGCACGAAGGGATGAAAGACGTAGCCGAGTGGATGATGAACAGCCGCCTGAAACTGAACTCAGACAAGACGGAAGTCCTCATCCTTGGATCATCACCCTCTGCCTGGGACGACTCCTGGTGGCCCCCTGCCCTGGGCAGCGCACCCAAACCAACGGACCACGCATGCAACCTGGGCTTCATCCTGGACTCCTCCCTCTCGATGACCAGACAAGTCAACGCCGTCTCATCATCATGCGTCAACATCCTACGCATGCTCCGAAAGATCTTCCGATGGATCCCCACCGAAACCAGGAAGACGGTCACCCAGGCACTCGTCACCAGCCGACTGGACTACGGTAACACCCTCTACACCGGAACCACGGTCAAACTACAGAAAAGACTCCAACGCATCCAGAACGCCTCCGCACGCCTCATCCTTGACATCCCCCGTCACAGCCACATCTCCGGACACCTGAGAGACTTGCACTGGCTCCCCGTCAGCAAGAGAATCACGTTCCGTCTCCTCACCCATACACACAAGGCCCTCCACGACCTGGGCCCCAGGTACCTCAACAACCGCCTGACCTTCTACACTCCCACCCGCCAGCTACAATCGACCAGCCACGCCCTCGCGGCCGTGCCACGCATTAGAAAAGCCACCATGGGAGGAAGATCCTTTTCCTACCTGGCAGCCAAGACTTGGAACTCCCTCCCCATCCACCCCCGCCTGACCCAAGACCACCTCTCCTTCAGGAAGCAACTCAAGACCTGGCTGTTCGAGCAGTAGCGGTCCTCCCTCCCCCAGCGCCTTGAGACCCTCCGGGTGAGTAGCGCGCTATACAAATTTCTTGATTGATTGATTGAGGTATGGCAGACATTTCTGGACCAAGTCCGAAGCCTGGGAGGCTTCAAGACAAGAACAATAATGCATCAGAAAATGTATGGACTAAAAACACTTTTTTTGGCAGTCTATTCAGCTAATTGACATTTGGTAGTGTGTTACTTGCCAAGCCTTGCCATGCTCCTCAGAATGTTTAACTGTCAAAGGTACTTATGAGACAGATTTTAGTTTTTTTACCTAAACAATTTTGTCAAAGTATTTTGTCAGTGTTCTGGTGACCTCTGGGACAATGTAAGCTTCAGGCTTTTTGGTAACATTAAAAATAAGTTAAGAAACTTCTAGGGGGCATGGATAGCTGTGGCAAAATGGCGGTTGTGTTCTGAGACCACCTCGCCAGTGACCCAATGATCCGGCAGCATTCAAAGAAATTCGTCCATCAACACGTTTGAAAGGTGACACCCAAGGAAGCATCCGTCCTACTGCGTCTAAGACCAGCATTACGACTAAGGCTCAGCCGCGACCGCACAGCTTGGACGGGAGTCACCCGGCGGCATGGAAATGCAAGCGGTCTCTGAAGACTGTGCTGGGCGCTTATGCAACACCACATCTGCCTACTAACATTGGCACAGGGATCTCCCACCCTCTCCACCCCTGAAGGACTCAGAGGCCCTGGAGATGGGTCACTGAGCCCCGGGGACCCAGACGAGCCGCAGCAGTGCCATGCACCACATGGCTGCCGTGTCCTTCATACAGTACGTGTGATCTCCCTGGCATATTAAAAGAGGAAGCTCCCCCCTCTCCCCCGGTGGCCCTGATGAGCAGTGGCAGAGCCTTATGTCACAGGGCTGCTGCAGCCTTCATACTGCATACATGGTTTCCTCTGCAGATTGGGCTTTTCTGATTTGACTGCAACTGTGCGTGAGTCTTCCAGTGGTGTGTGAAGAACCTGCATGACCCGTGGGGAGCCCTGAATATCACTGAGCTCCTATGAAGCCAAAACCTGATTTTCACCAGGGGTCATGCAGCGGGACAGCAGTGACCACAACACTGTGTGTGAGGCTCCCAGGTGGCGTGGGGGTTCCCCCCCTTGCTTTGACACCATTGGACTCTTTACCAAGGAGCACTTCTCCAAGCCAGATGCCCCTGATCGCGACCCAGGAAACTGGAGCAATAGCTGGTGCACACAGAAGGAACTGTACACGGGTTAACAGATGCATGCCAAGCAGTGCACAAGCCCGTCGATGCCCAGACTCTTTGAGTGACAGCTCGTGTTGAGGGGCAGCCGGGCAAGCAACCTTGTGTCTTTGGGCTTCTGAAATAGACTTTCCCCCCAAGCACTGCCTAAATAACCCTCCATTTGGAATATCGCACTACCTGATGCACCCATTGGGCTGGAAAGGTTTCAGTATATGATGTGATGGGAGAGCAAGACCATCCGAGAACCATTACAGAGGGCATCATTGTGCTTCTCATCAGGTGAATTAGATGGAGTGCAGCAGGGAACAGTTAGGTCCTCTCTAACAGCCACACATGCATCTCTCCCTGCAAAAGTCTGACATTGACCCCCCCAGCACCAATCTTCTGCATTCTCTCCTGCCCTTCTGGCTGCCTCTATGGGGGCTTGTGCAGAACCTGGACGGTTCGTGCCCCCTCCTCTTGCCACACCTTGGCTCAGCTTGCGAGCTGAGGTGGGTCCTGACACGGCAGATGGACTGTAGTCAACTGGAGGCCCCAGTTGAAGCCCCTTGTAGTGGCCAGCTGTGAACAGCCTTCTGCCTTCCTCTGCGTATCATTTGTCATCCCTGTGAGCCCCAGGTCATGCAGAACTTCACTATATCATACTAAGGACACTGATCAAGGAGCACTGGTGAAGCAGAACTTTAATCGCCAGGACTGCACATGCCGCTTTGGTGTTGCCCGGTGGACAAGCGGGTATGACGTTAGCAGACATCCATTGAAGTATAATGCCCTCTGCCACCTGCAATTCCTCAGTCAGTCATCCCAACATCACGGTCACCACTTGAGTGCTGGTTGGCACATCAGCTCCAGCAATGAGACAACGGGGTGAAGGTGGCTCCCAGCAGCAAATAGGGCAACCAGAGGTAAGGCCGAATAAACGGACTGAATAGGTGATGCCTTTAGAGAAAACACCCACAACCCAAATGGATGCTAACCTAGACAAAGTCCTTGCTGCTATAGCTGACATCAGGCAGGATATAAGCAATAAATGTTACGTCGTGGTTATAGAAGTGGGATTATTGTGTGATGATCACAGAACTTACTGCCCACGTCACACAAGCAGAGAGCACACTGGATGAGATTTGGCCAATAGTGTCCAACTTAGAATGGCAGCTGCAGTCCATCACAGCCAAGGTCCATGAGGTAGAGAACAGAGCGGAGGATTCTGAGGGGCAGACACGCCAAACCAATCTAAAAATTGTGGGCTTCCTTGGGGCGGCGGAGGGCTCTCACCAAGTGCTCTTTTTCAAGACATGGTTGGCACATGTGAAATTATCAGCTCATTATTCTGTGAAATGAGTCCACCATGAGCCAACATGACAACAACTGCCAGGAGCTCCTCCCAGGCCAGTGGTGGATAGACTAATGAACTACAAACATAAGGAGGCCATTCTGCATATGGGTTGAGCCGCGGAGCCAATCCTATATGACAAAGCATGTATGTCCCTATCCCCAGATTACACTCTTGCTGTGCAACGCTGCAGAGCTTCCATCCTGGGAATGGATAAGATAAGTGGAATCTGCATAGGGGAACTGGAGGAACTAGGAACCCCAAAAGGTAAGTACCAGAGTGCCAACCAGGAGAGAAGAGGTAAGTATCTGTTTTTTCCCACACCCACAGAGAAACATTTTAAAGGGACTGTGCAAGACCGAAGCAAGACTGGAAGAAAACAGAAGAGGACCTTCAAACGAAGGGGACTAAGTCCAGTTCCAGTTGGAGTGTCTGCTTGGGGCAGGAGCCATTACCCACAATTTTGGATGTGCAGGGCCAGGTCCACGGCGGGGGGCAAGGGGTCAGCTATGCAGCGCAGCGGAAGAGTTCCAGACGTGATGCAGTCGATGTCCCAAATCAGAAGAAGAGTTGCAGTCAGTCAGTGCTGAGGAAAAACCACCAACAAGCCTTGGCAAAGGCAAGAGTTGCAGAAGAGAAGCTGCAAAGCTGCTGGGGACCACGAAGGTCCGAGGGGACACAACCCAAGGAGGGGAGTCCCAGGCAACCCTCAGCAGTGAGGAGAGCCAGAAGTCGAGGATGCAGGCGACTCACAGGCAGCAGGCACAGGAGTCGCAGTGAGGCCCACTCAGCACACCTGGAAAGGAGGCCCACGTCGCTGGAGCATCAGGCAGGAGGCTGTGTGTCGCAGGGAAGAGTGCTGGATGCCGGGGCTACACAGAGCCTCAAAATCGCTTGGAAGAGGATCCAAATAGCCTCAGTAGCTGCAAGAGTCGCAGTGCACAGGGATACAGTCCTGCGAGAAGAGGCAAAGACTCACCACCTCCAAAGTTTGACAGCTGGTAGAAAGGACCATGGGGACCACTGAAGACCACCACCAGTGATGCAGGATCCATGCAGAGTTGCAGGAGAGAGGACCACGCAGCAGGTTGTCATTGTAGTTGGTGCCTGCGGATGAAGGGGATTGAATCCTTCACTCCAAGGGAGACTTCTTGCTTCTTGGTGCAGACTGAAGACTTGCGACCTCAGAGGATTCACAGCTAGGAAAATATTGCAGTTGCTGTAAGGAGCCGGAGAAACAATGTTGCAGAGAGCAGTCCCCGCTGAAGCTGCAGACTGTAGGTTCCTGTGAAGTGCAGCTGCGGTTCCAGTGGCCAGAAGTCGAAGTAAACGTTGCAGAGGAGTCCTACTGGAATCTTGCATGTCGAATCTGAGGACCCACCCAAGAGGGAGACCCTAAACAGCCCTAAAATGGGGATTGGTCACCTATCACGGTGACCACCAGTCAGGAGAGGGTAGACATCACCTGCCTGACCTGGCCACTCAGATGCTGCCAGAGGCCTCTGTCCACCTTGGATTCAAGATGGCAGAATCAAGTGGCCACCTGGAGGAGCTCTGGGCACCACCCCTGGGGTGGAGATGTACAGGGGAGTGGTCACTCCCCTTTCCTTTGTCAAGTTTTGCACCAGAGCAGGGACCAGGGGTCCAAACCAGTTTATGCAAGGACAACACCAAATGTGCCCTTTTTAAAGCATACCAGTGGCATGGGGAGGCTACCTTATTCATGGGATGGTTTGAGGAAAAATTGATTTGGGGACATGGAGCAATGGAATGGCAGACGTATCTTTTGTATTGGGGCAGATACATAGACAATTGCTTCATGATATGGACAGGAAATGTGGAGAGTCTGAATGAATTTTGTAACTATTTAAGCAGCAATGAGGTCAATATAAAATGTACATATAGATACAGTTCAACTAATATTGACTTTTTAGATGTGGAACTGTATGTGGAAGACAAGAAGATAGAATGCAGGTTACATCGGAAACGAACATCATGTAATCAAATTTTCCATGCAACTTGTGCACACCCCCAGACACCAGATAGAAGCGATACTATATGGAGAAATGGTTAGAGCAAGGCAGAATTGTAGCAAAGACAGCAAATTTTATAACTGCAATGAGGATATGGCGAGGAGATTTTTTGCCAGGGGATATCGGGAAGAGATTGTTAAAAAAAATCCCAGTGCAAGGCCTCCAGGATATCTCGCTTACAAACTTTGCAACTCCATAAAACAACATCTGGTAAAGGAAAGAAGAAAATGTATAGAGTGAGAATAGTTTTGGATTACACTAATTATTCAGCCTAACCACTGAAGAGTATACAAAAATGAAAAAACATTGGAGCATTTTACTACAGGATCAAGATTTAAGAAAGTACATTAAGAACACACCAGAGGTATCATACAGAAGAGGAAGAACACTTAACAATATTCTTAGCCCGAGCTATTTAAATGTAAAGACAAAACCTAACTGGCTGGGTAGTCCTAATATGGGTTTTTTCAAATGTGGAAGTTGTGCAATGTGTAGATGGGCATGGCAAGCCAAGAAAGACTTTCAAGGACTTGGGAATAGAAGATATACCATTCAGACATATATAAACTGTAACACCACATTTGTAATCTATATGTTAGACCTGACAGCCTTAGGGTGGTCACCCCTAACTTTTTGCCTGCCTCCCTCCACTTTGTGGACACTGTTTTTGCTGGTTTTTAGACTCTGCGCACTTTACCACTGCTAACCAGTGCTAAAGTGTATTTGCTCTCTCCCTTTAAACATGGTAATATTGGATCATACCCAATTGGATTATTTAAATTATTTATAAGTCCCTAGTAGAAGGCACTATGGCCCTCATTACAACCCTGGCGGTCCAAGACCGCCAGGGCTGTTCTGGAGGAAGCACCACCAACAGACTGGCGGTGCTTCCCAGGGCATTACGACCGCGGCAGAAGTGCTGCGGTCGCAGCGCCGCGGCTGGCGGTTTCCCGCCACAATGGCCCCGGCGGTTGTAATCCGCCAGGGCAGCGCTGCCCAGGGGATTCCGAGTCCCCCTACCGCCCCTGGGGGCCCCTGCACTGCCCATGCCACTGGCATGGGCAGTGGCGGGGCCCCCTGACAGGGCCCGTGCAGCTTTTCACTGTCTGCTATGCAACTTCACCCGTTGCACGCCCGCAACACCACCGGCTCCTGTGTTGCGACCGAGATCCGGAAACTAGGTAATGAGGGCCTATATGTCCCCAGGGCTTGTAGATTAAATGCTACTAGTGGGCCTGCAGCACTGATTGTGCCACCCACTTAAGTAGCCCCTTAACCTTGTCTCAGGCCTGCTATTGCAAGGCCTGTGTGTGCAGTTTCCCTGCCAATTCGACTTGGCATTTAAAAGTACTTGCCACGCCTAAAACTCCCCTTTTTATACATATAAGTCACCCCTAAGGTTTGCCCTAGGTAACCCCTAGGGCAGGGTGCTGTGTGGGTAAAACGCAGGACATGTACTTGTGTAGTTTACATGTCCTGGTAGTGTAAAACTCCTAAATTCGTTTTTATACTACTGTGAGACCTGCTCCCTTCATAGGCTAACATTGGGACTGCCCTCATACATTGTTGGATTGGTAGCTGCTGATCTGAAAGGAGTAGGAAGGTCTTATTTAGTATGGCCAGAATGGTAATACAAAATCCTGCTGACTGGTGAAGTTGGATTTAATATTACTATTTTAGAAATGCCAGTTTTAGAAAGTGAGCATTTCTCTGCACTTAAATCTTTCTGTGCCTTACAATCCACGTCTGGCTGGGTTTAGTTGGCAGCTCCTTGTGCATTCACTCAGACACACCCCAAAAACAGGATACTCAGCCTCACTTACATACATCTGCATTTTGAATGGGTCTTCCTGGGCTGGGAGGGTGGAGGGCCTGCTCTCACACAAATGACTGCCACACCCCCTACTGGGACCCTGGCAGACAGGATTGAACTGAAAGGGGACCCGGTGCACTTCTAAGCCACTCTTTGAAGTCTCCCCCACTTCAAAGGCACATTTGGGTATAAAATCAGGGCCTCTGCCCTACCACCGCAGACACTTCCTGGAGAAGAAACTTGTAACCAGAACCTGCATCCTGCCAAGAAGAACTGCCTGGCTGCTCAAAGGACTCACCTGACTGCTTTCTGTGAAGGACTGCTGCCTTGCTGTTGCCCTGCTGCCTTGCTGCTCCCTGGCTGTGGTGAAGAAGTGCTTTCCAATGGCTTGGATAGAGCTTTCCTCCTGTTCCCTGAAGTCTCAGGGCCAAAAAGACTTCTCCCTTGCAACTGGACTCCTTATGCGGCGAAAATTCGACGCACAGATTGCAAAAAATGACGCACAGCCTGTCCCGCGGTGAGAAATTCACCGCACACCGAACCAGAACGACACCGCTCGACTTCACAAGGAAAAGATTGGTGCGGCGGCTGCGGTGCAACCGGAACTTCGATGCACGGCCCACCGGATCGACACACAGCCGACCTGGGACGACGCAGCCCGACTTCCAGAGGTGAAATCGACGCAGCGCCTGCCATGCAGGAGAAATTTCCCCGCAACGCCCACCGGAACGACTCAGAGCTTGTCACAAGCCCAGGATTCCACGCACAGACCCCGGGGCGTCTGAAAACCCCACAGCCCGAAGAGGATCCACGACCGAGCATCAGAAACCGACGCACAGCTGTCCCTGCGTGGAAACTAAACGACGCATCGACCGTGTGCGGCCTGAGAAATCGATGCACACCCCTTTGTTTCCATGCTTCTCCTCCTCTGCGGCCCTTTGCGGAGATTTTTCACGCGAACCAGGTACTTTGTGCTTGAAAGAGACTTTGTTTGCTTTTAAAAGACTTAAGACATTTAATATCACTTTTCAGTGATATCTCTACATTTACTTATTGCATCTTTGATTGTTTTGACCTGCAAATATCCAGATAAATATTATATATTTTTCTAAACACTGTGTGGTGTATTTTTGTGGTGGTATATGGTGCTATTATATGATTTATTGCACAGATACGTTACACATTGCCTTCTAAGTTAAGCCTGACTGCTCCGTGCCAAGCTATCAGAGGGTGGGCACAGGATAATTTGGATTGTGTGTGACTTACCCTGACTAGAGTGAGGGTCCTTGCTTGGACAGGGGGTAACCTGACTGCCAACCAAAGACCCAATTTCTAACATTGGTGATCAGCGGTGAGGATAGGACTTGTATTTGTGCAGTGACATACAGTAGCTAAGTATTCCACTACCTACCCACAGTTGAAGGTCAACTTGATTTTTTTATCTCTTTTTGCAACTCTGTTTTTCCTTTCAATTTTTGACTGAAATCCTCACTCAACATGTCTCAGGCTGGGTCTCACGCAGGAGATTTTGACCTAGCCCTGTTGGAGACATATACTGTCAAACAACTGAAAGGGTTCTGCAGGGATATGGGAGTACCCACCCAAGGTGCCTCCAGAAAGGAGGAATTTCAAATGGCGTTGAGGGCCTGGGCAGAAGCCCATTCAGAGGAGGATGCTGAGGAGGAGGTCCAGAAGATGGCCCCTCAGAGGATTTCTTTTCATTAATGGATAATGTTACCACTGCAATTGTGCCCCCTGCCAAACCAGGGAGCTGTGTCTCTGATCAAAGCCTGACCGCAGAGGAAAGGAGAGAGGAGAGAGAGTTTCAATTGCAAACGGCAAAATTAAAAATTGAGGCTCAGCAGGAGGAAAGGAAGGCAGAAAGAGAAGCCAAACAAGCTGAAGCTGAAAGAGCAGCCAAGCAGACTGCTGAGAAAAAACTTTTGTTAGCTCATGAACTGAGTCTCAAGGAGCTGGAGATCGAGGCAAGACAGTCTGAGTCCAGCAGTGATGGTGGCAGCATACATACAGGACCTGTTGGAGAGAAAACGGTTTGTATACCCAAGAGTGTGGTGCCCAGTTTTGTGGTGGGAGATGATATTGACAAGTGGCTGGCTGCCTATGAAGTTGCACTAAGGGCTCATGGGGTCCCTGAAGGGCAATGGGGGGGCAGCCTTGTGGTTTTATGTACCCCCAGAGGGGAGGGACACACTCCTTACACTAGACCCACGTGATCACTATACTTATCCTATAATGAAAGCCGCTTTACTGGCCAAGTTTGGACTGACCCCTGAGAGATACCGTCAGAGGTTTAGGGACAGTACCAAACTTTCCACACAAACCTGGGTTGACTGTTTTGATTTCTCCAATAAGGCAATGAATGGTTGGGTGCGGGGCAGCAAAGTAGATGATTACAAAGGGTTATATGACTTGACCCTGAGAGAGCATATGCTCAGTATTTCTTTTACAGAGTTGCACCAGCACTTGGTAGATAGTAAGCTGACTGATCCCAGGAAGCTGGCTGAGGAGGCGGACCTCTGGGTTAGCACCAGAGTGTCCCGAAGGGTATCTGGGGGGGGGACATCCACAAAGGTGGTCAGGGTTCCCAACAGAAAAAAGAGGGGGGAGATAAACTTACAGATAAGGAACTCTCAAAAGGCCCCCAAAAGAATTCCCAGGGAGGGGGTGGCAACCATTTCTCTTCCAGATTTGGGAAAAAGACAGGGTATTTTGATAAATCATTAGGGAAATTCATCCCCAAATGCTTAGAGTGCTACCAGCATGGTCACTCTAAGGGCGACTCCCTGTGTTCCAAGAGAGCACCATTCACTACCGGACAGACACCTGGGTTCACTAGTGTAGCGCTCGGGGGGAGACAGACACAGATAGCTTTGGGGAACAGGCAGAGGTTTCCCTAGTGTCCCTAGGAGAAAGAGAAATGGTGCCCAAAGCCCACACGCCACAAAATACTTCCAGGTCACCATTGATGGGCAAAGGGTGGAGGCTCTGCGTGACGCAGGAGGCATTATGACTACTGTCAAGAGTCAGCTGGTGTCAACAGAGCAGATAGTCCCTAATACATTCCACCAGGTCATAGTCGCTGACAATCGCAAGAGTCACCTACCGGTGGCTCTGGTTCCCTTTGAGTGCGGGGGGGGTCTCTGATACTCTGAAAGTAGCTGTGAGTCCTGCCATGCCTGTAGATTGTCTGTTAGGCAATGATCTTGAGCATACTGCCTGAAAGGAGGTAGAGCTCAGATCCCACCTGGAGATGTTAGGTTTGCCTGAGTGGGTCTGCATGACCACACAGTCCATGGCTGCCCCGGAAGGGAGTTGTAGGAAGTTGGCTCTGTATGTGCTATTTCAAAGTAAGGAATAGCATGCACAGAGTCCAAGGGTTCCCCTTAGAGGTAGAATAGTGGTAAAAATAGATAATACTAATGCTCTATTTTGTGGTAGTGTGGTCGAGCAGTAGGCTTATCCAAGGAGTAGTGTTAAGCATTTGTTGTACATACACATAGACAATAAATGAGGTACACACACTCAGAGACAAATCCAGCCAATAGGTTTTTATATAGAAAAATATATTTTCTTAGTTTATTTTAAGAACCACAGGTTCAAATTCTACATGTAATAGCTCATTCGAAAGGTATTGCAGGTAAGTACTTTAGGAACTTCAAATCATCAAAATTGCATGTATATTTTTCAAGTTATTGACAAATAGCTGTTTTAAAAGTGGACACAGTGCAATTTTCACAGTTCCTGGGGGAGGTAAGTTTTTGTTAGTTTTACCAGGTAAGTAGGACACTTACAGGGTTCAGTTCTTGGTCCAAGGTAGCCCACCGTTGGGGGTTCAGAGCAACCCCAAAGTCACCACACCAGCAGCTCAGGGCCGGTCAGGTGCAGAGTTCCAAGTGGTGCCCAAAACACATAGACTAGAATGGAGAGAAGGGGGTGCCCCGGTTCCGGTCTGCTTGCAGGTAAGTACCCGCGTCTTCGGAGGGCAGACCAGGGGGGTTTTGTAGGGCACCGGGGGGGACACAAGTCCACACAGAAATTTCACCCTCAGCAGCGCGGGGGCGGCCGGGTGCAGTGTCGAAACAAGCGTCGGGTTTGTAATGGAAGTCAATGGGAGATCTAGGGATCTCTTCAGCGCTGCAGGCAGGCAAGGGGGGGGTTCCTCGGGGAAACCTCCACTTGGGCAAGGGAGAGGGACTCCTGGGGGTCACTCCTCCAGTGAAAGTCCGGTCCTTCAGGTCCTGGGGGCTGCGGGTGCAGGGTCTCTCCCAGGTGTCGGGACTTTGGATTCAAAGAGTCGCGGTCAGGGGAAGCCTCGGGATTCCCTCTGCAGGCGGCGCTGTGGGGGCTCAGGGGGGACAGGTTTTTGTACTCACAGTCTTAGAGTAGTCCTGGGGTCCCTCCTGAGGTGTTGGATCGCCACCAGCCGAGTCGGGGTCGCCGGGTGCAGTGTTGCAAGTCTCACGCTTCTTGCGGGGAGCTTGCAGGGTTCTTTAAAGCTGCTGGAAACAAAGTTGCAGCTTTTCTTGGAGCAGGTCCGCTGTCCTCGGGAGTTTCTTGTCTTTTCGAAGCAGGGGCAGTCCTCAGAGGATGTCGAGGTCGCTGGTCCCTTTGGAAGGCGTCGCTGGAGCAGGATCTTTGGAAGGCAGGAGACAGGCCGGTGAGTTTCTGGAGCCAAGGCAGTTGTCGTCTTCTGGTCTTCCTCTGCAGGGGTTTTCAGCTAGGCAGTCCTTCTTCTTGTAGTTGCAGGAATCTAATTTTCTAGGGTTCAGGGTAGCCCTTAAATACTAAATTTAAGGGCGTGTTTAGGTCTGGGGGGTTAGTAGCCAATGGCTACTAGCCCTGAGGGTGGGTACACCCTCTTTGTGCCTCCTCCCAAGGGGAGGGGGTCACAATCCTAACCCTATTGGGGGAATCCTCCATCTGCAAGATGGAGGATTTCTAAAAGTTAGAGTCACCTCAGCTCAGGACACCTTAGGGGCTGTCCTGACTGGCCAGTGACTCCTCCTTGTTATTCTCATTATTTTCTCCGGCCTTGCCGCCAAAAGTGGGGCCTGGCCGGAGGGGGCGGGCAACTCCACTAGCTGGAGTGTCCTGCTGGGTTGGCACAAAGGAGGTGAGCCTTTGAGGCTCACCGCCAGGTGTGACAATTCCTGCCTGGGAGAGGTGTTAGCATCTCCACCCAGTGCAGGCTTTGTTACTGGCCTCAGAGTGACAAAGGCACTCTCCCCATGGGGCCAGCAACATGTCTCGGTTTGTGGCAGGCTGCTAAAACTAGTCAGCCTACACAGATAGTCGGTTAAGTTTCAGGGGGCACCTCTAAGGTGCCCTCTGTGGTGTATTTTACAATAAAATGTACACTGGCATCAGTGTGCATTTATTGTGCTGAGAAGTTTGATACCAAACTTCCCAGTTTTCAGTGTAGCCATTATGGTGCTGTGGAGTTCGTGTTTGACAGACTCCCAGACCATATACTCTTATGGCTACCCTGCACTTACAATGTCTAAGGTTTTATTTAGACACTGTAGGGGTACCATGCTCATGCACTGGTACCCTCACCTATGGTATAGTGCACCCTGCCTTAGGGCTGTAAGGCCTGCTAGAGGGGTGTCTTACCTATACTGCATAGGCAGTGAGAGGCTGGCATGGCACCCTGAGGGGAGTGCCATGTCGACTTACTCGTTTTGTCCTCACTAGCACACACAAGCTGGCAAGCAGTGTGTCTGTGCTGAGTGAGAGGTCTCCAGGGTGGCATAAGACATGCTGCAGCCCTTAGAGACCTTCCTTGGCATCAGGGCCCTTGGTACTAGAAGTACCAGTTACAAGGGACTTATCTGGATGCCAGGGTCTGCCAATTGTGGATACAAAAGTACAGGTTAGGGAAAGAACACTGGTGCTGGGGCCTGGTTAGCAGGCCTCAGCACACTTTCAATTGTAAACATAGCATCAGCAAAGGCAAAAAGTCAGGGGGCAACCATGCCAAGGAGGCATTTCCTTACACAACCCCCCCCCAAACGAAAGAGGATGAGACTAACCTTTCCCAAGAGAGTCTTCATTTTCTAAGTGGAAGAACCTGGAAAGGCCATCTGCATTGGCATGGGCAGTCCCAGGTCTGTGTTCCACTATAAAGTCCATTCCCTGTAGGGAGATGGACCACCTCAACAGTTTAGGATTTTCACCTTTCATTTGCATCAGCCATTTGAGAGGTCTGTGGTCAGTTTGAACTAGGAAGTGAGTCCCAAAGAGGTATGGTCTCAGCTTCTTCAGGGACCAAACCACAGCAAAGGCCTCCCTCTCAATGGCACTCCAACGCTGCTCCCTGGGGAGTAACCTCCTGCTAATGAAAGCAACAGGCTGGTCAAGGCCATCATCATTTGTTTGGGACAAAACTGCCCCTATCCCATGTTCAGAGGCATCAGTCTGCACAATGAACTGCTTAGAATAATCTGGAGCTTTGAGAACTGGTGCTGAGCACATTGCCTGTTTCAGGGTGTCAAAGGCCTGTTGGCATTCCACAGTCCAGTTTACTTTCTTGGGCATCTTCTTGGAGGTGAGTTCAGTGAGGGCTGTCACAATGGATCCATATCCCTTCACAAACCTCCTGTAATACCCAGTCAAGCCAAGGAATGCCCTGACTTGAGTCTGGGTTTTTGGAGCTACCCAGTCCAGAATGGTCTGGATCTTGGGTTGGAGTGGCTGAACTTGGCCTCCACCTACAAGGTGTCCCAAGTAAACCACAGTTCCCTGCCCTATCTGGCATTTGGATGCCTTGATAGAGAGGCCTGCAGATTGCAGAGCCTTCAAAACCTTCCTCAGGTGGACCAGGTGATCCTGCCAGGTGGAGCTAAAGACAGCAATATCATCAAGATAAGCTGTGCTAAAGGACTCCAAGCCAGCAAGGACTTGATTCACCAACCTTTGGAAGGTGGCAGGGGCATTCTTTAAACCAAAGGGCATAACAGTAAACTGATAATGCCCATCAGGTGTGGAGAATGCTGTCTTTTCTTTTGCTCCAGGTGCCATTTTTATTTGCCAGTACCCTGCTGTCAAGTCAAAGGTACTTAGAAATTTGGCAGCACCTAATTTATCAATGAGCTCATCAGCTCTTGGAATTGGATGAGCATCTGTCTTGGTGACAGAATTGAGCCCTCTGTAGTCCACACAAAACCTCATCTCTTTCTTTCCATCTTTGGTGTGAGGTTTGGGGACTAAGACCACTGGGCTAGCCCAGGGGCTGTCAGAGCGCTCAATTACTCCCAATTCCAGCATCTTGTGGACTTCCACCTTGATGCTTTCTTTAACATGGTCAGATTGTCTAAAGATTTTGTTCTTGACAGGCATGCTGTCTCCTGTGTCCACATCATGGGTACACAGGTGTGTCTGACCAGGGGTTAAGGAGAAGAGTTCAGGAAACTGTTGTAGGACTCTCCTACAATCAGCTTGCTGTTGGCCAGAGAGGGTGTCTGAGTAGATCACTCCATCTACTGTACCATCTTTTGGGTCTGATGACAGAAGATCAGGGAGAGGTTCACTCTCTGCCTCCTGATCCTCATCTGTTACCATCAACAGATTGACATCAGCCCTGTCGTGGAAGAGCTTAAGGCGGTTTACATGGATCACCCTCTTGGGGCTCCTGCTTGTGCCCAGGTCCACCAAGTAGGTGACCTGACTCTTCCTCTCTAGTACTGGGTAAGGGCCACTCCATTTGTCCTGGAGTGCCCTGGGAGCCACAGGCTCCAGAACCCAGACTTTCTGCCCTGGTTGGAACTCAACCAGTGCAGCCTTTTGGTCATACCAAAACTTCTGGAGCTGTTGGCTGGCCTCAAGGTTTTTGGTTGCCTTTTCCATGTACTCTGCCATTCTAGAGCGAAGGCCAAGTACATAGTCCACTATGTCCTGTTTAGGCTCATGGAGAGGTCTCTCCCAGCCTTCTTTAACAAGGGCAAGTGGTCCCCTTACAGGATGACCAAACAGAAGTTCAAAGGGTGAGAATCCTACTCCCTTCTGTGGCACCTCTCTGTAAGCGAAAAGCAGACATGGCAAGAGGACATCCCATCTCCTTTTGAGCTTTTCTGGGAGCCCCATGATCATGCCTTTTAATGTCTTGTTGAATCTCTCAACCAAGCCATTAGTTTGTGGATGGTATGGTGTAGTGAATTTATAAGTCACTCCACACTCATTCCACATGTGCTTTAGGTATGCTGACATGAAGTTGGTACCTCTGTCAGACACCACCTCCTTAGGGAAACCCACTCTGGTAAAGATACCAATGAGGGCCTTGGCTACTGCAGGGGCAGTAGTCGACCTAAGGGGAATAGCTTCAGGATACCTGGTAGCATGATCCACTACTACCAGGATATACATATTTCCTGAGGCTGTGGGAGGTTCCAGTGGACCAACTATGTCCACACCCACTCTTTCAAAGGGAACCCCCACCACTGGAAGTGGAATGAGGGGGGCCTTTGGATGCCCACCTGTCTTACCACTGGCTTGACAGGTGGGGCAGGAGAGGCAAAACTCCTTAACCATGTTGGACATATTGGGCCAGTAGAAGTGGTTGACTAACCTCTCCCACGTCTTGGTTTGTCCCAAATGTCCAGCAAGGGGAATGTCATGGGCCAATGTTAGGATGAACTCTCTGAACAGCTGAGGCACTACCACTCTCCTAGTGGCACCAGGTTTGGGGTCTCTGGCCTCAGTGTACAGGAGTCCATCTTCCCAATAGACCCTATGCGTTCCATTTTTCTTGCCTTTGGACTCTTCAGCAGCTTGCTGCCTAAGGCCTTCAAGAGAGGGACAGGTTTCTTGTCCCTTACACAGCTCCTCCCTTGAGGGTCCCCCTGGGCCTAAGAGCTCAACCTGGTAAGGTTCAAGCTCCAAAGGCTCAGTTCCCTCAGAGGGCAGAACTTCTTCCTGAGAAGAGAGGTTCCCTTTCTTTTGCTGTGTTGCAGTTGGTTTCCCAACTGACTTTCCTGTTCTCTTGGTAGGCTGGGCCATTCTTCCAGACTCCAGCTCTACTTGTTCACCCTGTGCCTTGCACTGTGCTCTTGTTTTCACACACACCAGTTCAGGGATACCCAGCATTGCTGCATGGGTTTTTAGTTCTACCTCAGCCCATGCTGAGGACTCCAGGTCATTTCCAAGCAGACAGTCCACTGGGATATTTGAGGAGACCACCACCTGTTTCAGGCCATTGACCCCTCCCCATTCTAAAGTAACCATTGCCATGGGATGTACTTTTCTCTGATTGTCAGCGTTGGTGACTGTGTAAGTTTTTCCAGTCAGGTATTGGCCAGGGGAAACCAGTTTCTCTGTCACCATGGTGACACTGGCACCTGTATCCCTCAGGCCCTCTATTCTAGTCCCATTAATTAAGAGTTGCTGTCTGTATTTTTGCATGTTAGGCGGCCAGACAGCTAGTGTGGCTAAATCCACCCCACCCTCAGAAACTAGAGTAGCTTCAGTGTGGACCCTGATTTGCTCTGGGCACACTGTTGATCCCACTTGGAGACTAGCCATACCAGTGTTACCTGGATGGGAGTTTGGAGTGGAACCTTTCTTGGGACAGGCCTTGTCTCCAGTTTGGTGTCCATGCTGTTTACAGCTATGACACCAGGCCTTTTTGGGATCAAAGTTTTTACCCTTGTACCCATTGTTTTGTGAAGAGGCTCTGGGCCCACCCTCCTGTGCAGGATTTTGGGGGCCTGTAGAAGACTCTTTACTATTTTTAGTTTTGGTTGTCTCATCACCCTTCTGCTGGGGAGTCTTTGTGACCCCTTTCTTTTGGTCACCCCCTGTTGAAGTCTTGGACACCCTTGTCTTGACCCAATGGTCCGCCTTCTTTCCCAATTCTTGGGGAGAAATTGGTCCTAGGTCTACCAGATGCTGATGCAGTTTATCATTGAAACAATTACTTAACAGGTGTTCTTTCACAAATAAATTGTACAGCCCATCATAATTACTTACACCACTGCCTTGAATCCAACCATCTAGTGTTTTCACTGAGGAGTCAACAAAGTCAACCCAGGTCTGGCTCGAGGATTTTTGAGCCCCCCTGAACCTAATCCTGTACTCCTCAGTGGAGAATCCAAAGCCCTCAATCAGGGTACCCTTCATGAGGTCATAAGATTCTGCATCTTGTCCAGAGAGTGTGAGGAGTCTATCCCTACACTTTCCTGTGAACATTTCCCAAAGGAGAGCACCCCAGTGAGATCTGTTCACTTTTCTGGTTACACAAGCCCTCTCAAAAGCTGTGAACCATTTGGTGATGTCATCACCATCTTCATATTTAGTTACAATCCCTTTGGGGATTTTCAACATGTCAGGAGAATCTCTGACCCTATTTATGTTGCTGCCACCATTGATGGGTCCTAGGCCCATCTCTTGTCTTTCCCTTTCTATGGCTAGGATCTGTCTTTCCAAAGCCAATCTTTTGGCCATCCTGGCTAACTGGATGTCCTCTTCACTGGGGCTATCCTCAGTGATTTCAGAGGTGTTGGTCTCTCCTGTGAGGGAACCAGCATCTCTGACTATTATTTTAGGAGTCAGGGTTTGAGGGACCCTGTTCTCCCTAGATAGGACTGGTAGGGGGGAATTGTCCTCCAAGTCACTATCCTCTTCCTCTGAGTTGCCACCCTCAGAGGGGTTGGCCTTTTCAAACTCTGCCAAAAGCTCCTGGAGCTGTATTTTGGTAGGTTTGGGGCCCATTGTTATTTTCTTTAGTTTACAGAGTGACCTTAGCTCTCTCATCTGTAGATGGAGGTAAGGTGTGGTGTCGAGTTCCACCACATTCACATCTGTGCTAGACATTATGCTTCTAAAAGTTGGAATACTTTTTAAGAAACTAAAACTGATTCTAGAATCTAATTCAAACTTTTAACAAACTTTTAAACTCTAAAAGAAATGCTAAACAGGATCTAACACAAGGCCCTAGCAGGTCTTTTAAGAATTTAGAAAACTTTTCAAATTGCAAAAATGAATTTCTAATGACAATTTTGGAATTTGTCGTGTGATCAGGTATTGGCTGAGTAGTCCAGCAAATGCAAAGTCTTGTACCCCACCGCTGATCCACCAATGTAGGAAGTTGGCTCTGTATGTGCTATTTCAAAGTAAGGAATAGCATGCACAGAGTCCAAGGGTTCCCCTTAGAGGTAAAATAGTGGTAAAAATAGATAATACTAATGCTCTATTTTGTGGTAGTGTGGTCGAGCAGTAGGCTTATCCAAGGAGTAGTGTTAAGCATTTGTTGTACATACACATAGACAATAAATGAGGTACACACACTCAGAGACAAATCCAGCCAATAGGTTTTTATATAGAAAAATATCTTTTCTTAGTTTATTTTAAGAACCACAGGTTCAAATTCTACATGTAATAGCTCATTCGAAAGGTATTGCAGGTAAGTACTTTAGGAACTTCAAATCATCAAAATTGCATGTATATTTTTCAAGTTATTGACAAATAGCTGTTTTAAAAGTGGACACTTAGTGCAATTTTCACAGTTCCTGGGGGAGGTAAGTTTTTGTTAGTTTTACCAGGTAAGTAGGACACTTACAGGGTTCAGTTCTTGGTCCAAGGTAGCCCACCGTTGGGGGTTCAGAGCAACCCCAAAGTCACCACACCAGCAGCTCAGGGCCGGTCAGGTGCAGAGTTCCAAGTGGTGCCCAAAACACATAGACTAGAATGGAGAGAAGGGGGTGCCCCGGTTCCGGTCTGCTTGCAGGTAAGTACCCGCGTCTTCGGAGGGCAGACCAGGGGGGTTTTGTAGGGCACCGGGGGGGACACAAGTCCACACAGAAATTTCACCCTCAGCAGCGCGGGGGCGGCCGGGTGCAGTGTCGAAACAAGCGTCGGGTTTGTAATGGAAGTCAATGGGAGATCTAGGGATCTCTTCAGCGCTGCAGGCAGGCAAGGGGGGGGTTCCTCGGGGAAACCTCCACTTGGGCAAGGGAGAGGGACTCCTGGGGGTCACTCCTCCAGTGAAAGTCCGGTCCTTCAGGTCCTGGGGGCTGCGGGTGCAGGGTCTCTCCCAGGTGTCGGGACTTTGGATTCAAAGAGTCGCGGTCAGGGGAAGCCTCGGGATTCCCTCTGCAGGCGGCGCTGTGGGGGCTCAGGGGGGACAGGTTTTTGTACTCACAGTCTTAGAGTAGTCCTGGGGTCCCTCCTGAGGTGTTGGATCGCCACCAGCCGAGTCGGGGTCGCCGGGTGCAGTGTTGCAAGTCTCACGCTTCTTGCGGGGAGCTTGCAGGGTTCTTTAAAGCTGCTGGAAACAAAGTTGCAGCTTTTCTTGGAGCAGGTCCGCTGTCCTCGGGAGTTTCTTGTCTTTTCGAAGCAGGGGCAGTCCTCAGAGGATGTCGAGGTCGCTGGTCCCTTTGGAAGGCGTCGCTGGAGCAGGATCTTTGGAAGGCAGGAGACAGGCCGGTGAGTTTCTGGAGCCAAGGCAGTTGTCGTCTTCTGGTCTTCCTCTGCAGGGGTTTTCAGCTAGGCAGTCCTTCTTCTTGTAGTTGCAGGAATCTAATTTTCTAGGGTTCAGGGTAGCCCTTAAATACTAAATTTAAGGGCGTGTTTAGGTCTGGGGGGTTAGTAGCCAATGGCTACTAGCCCTGAGGGTGGGTACACCCTCTTTGTGCCTCCTCCCAAGGGGAGGGGGTCACAATCCTAACCCTATTGGGGGAATCCTCCATCTGCAAGATGGAGGATTTCTAAAAGTTAGAGTCACCTCAGCTCAGGACACCTTAGGGGCTGTCCTGACTGGCCAGTGACTCCTCCTTGTTATTCTCATTATTTTCTCCGGCCTTGCCGCCAAAAGTGGGGCCTGGCCGGAGGGGGCGGGCAACTCCACTAGCTGGAGTGTCCTGCTGGGTTGGCACAAAGGAGGTGAGCCTTTGAGGCTCACCGCCAGGTGTGACAATTCCTGCCTGGGAGAGGTGTTAGCATCTCCACCCAGTGCAGGCTTTGTTACTGGCCTCAGAGTGACAAAGGCACTCTCCCCATGGGGCCAGCAACATGTCTCGGTTTGTGGCAGGCTGCTAAAACTAGTCAGCCTACACAGATAGTCGGTTAAGTTTCAGGGGGCACCTCTAAGGTGCCCTCTGTGGTGTATTTTACAATAAAATGTACACTGGCATCAGTGTGCATTTATTGTGCTGAGAAGTTTGATACCAAACTTCCCAGTTTTCAGTGTAGCCATTATGGTGCTGTGGAGTTCGTGTTTGACAGACTCCCAGACCATATACTCTTATGGCTACCCTGCACTTACAATGTCTAAGGTTTTATTTAGACACTGTAGGGGTACCATGCTCATGCACTGGTACCCTCACCTATGGTATAGTGCACCCTGCCTTAGGGCTGTAAGGCCTGCTAGAGGGGTGTCTTACCTATACTGCATAGGCAGTGAGAGGCTGGCATGGCACCCTGAGGGGAGTGCCATGTCGACTTACTCGTTTTGTCCTCACTAGCACACACAAGCTGGCAAGCAGTGTGTCTGTGCTGAGTGAGAGGTCTCCAGGGTGGCATAAGACATGCTGCAGCCCTTAGAGACCTTCCTTGGCATCAGGGCCCTTGGTACTAGAAGTACCAGTTACAAGGGACTTATCTGGATGCCAGGGTCTGCCAATTGTGGATACAAAAGTACAGGTTAGGGAAAGAACACTGGTGCTGGGGCCTGGTTAGCAGGCCTCAGCACACTTTCAATTGTAAACATAGCATCAGCAAAGGCAAAAAGTCAGGGGGCAACCATGCCAAGGAGGCATTTCCTTACACAACCCCCCCCCAAACGAAAGAGGATGAGACTAACCTTTCCCAAGAGAGTCTTCATTTTCTAAGTGGAAGAACCTGGAAAGGCCATCTGCATTGGCATGGGCAGTCCCAGGTCTGTGTTCCACTATAAAGTCCATTCCCTGTAGGGAGATGGACCACCTCAACAGTTTAGGATTTTCACCTTTCATTTGCATCAGCCATTTGAGAGGTCTGTGGTCAGTTTGAACTAGGAAGTGAGTCCCAAAGAGGTATGGTCTCAGCTTCTTCAGGGACCAAACCACAGCAAAGGCCTCCCTCTCAATGGCACTCCAACGCTGCTCCCTGGGGAGTAACCTCCTGCTAATGAAAGCAACAGGCTGGTCAAGGCCATCATCATTTGTTTGGGACAAAACTGCCCCTATCCCATGTTCAGAGGCATCAGTCTGCACAATGAACTGCTTAGAATAATCTGGAGCTTTGAGAACTGGTGCTGAGCACATTGCCTGTTTCAGGGTGTCAAAGGCCTGTTGGCATTCCACAGTCCAGTTTACTTTCTTGGGCATCTTCTTGGAGGTGAGTTCAGTGAGGGCTGTCACAATGGATCCATATCCCTTCACAAACCTCCTGTAATACCCAGTCAAGCCAAGGAATGCCCTGACTTGAGTCTGGGTTTTTGGAGCTACCCAGTCCAGAATGGTCTGGATCTTGGGTTGGAGTGGCTGAACTTGGCCTCCACCTACAAGGTGTCCCAAGTAAACCACAGTTCCCTGCCCTATCTGGCATTTGGATGCCTTGATAGAGAGGCCTGCAGATTGCAGAGCCTTCAAAACCTTCCTCAGGTGGACCAGGTGATCCTGCCAGGTGGAGCTAAAGACAGCAATATCATCAAGATAAGCTGTGCTAAAGGACTCCAAGCCAGCAAGGACTTGATTCACCAACCTTTGGAAGGTGGCAGGGGCATTCTTTAAACCAAAGGGCATAACAGTAAACTGATAATGCCCATCAGGTGTGGAGAATGCTGTCTTTTCTTTTGCTCCAGGTGCCATTTTTATTTGCCAGTACCCTGCTGTCAAGTCAAAGGTACTTAGAAATTTGGCAGCACCTAATTTATCAATGAGCTCATCAGCTCTTGGAATTGGATGAGCATCTGTCTTGGTGACAGAATTGAGCCCTCTGTAGTCCACACAAAACCTCATCTCTTTCTTTCCATCTTTGGTGTGAGGTTTGGGGACTAAGACCACTGGGCTAGCCCAGGGGCTGTCAGAGCGCTCAATTACTCCCAATTCCAGCATCTTGTGGACTTCCACCTTGATGCTTTCTTTAACATGGTCAGATTGTCTAAAGATTTTGTTCTTGACAGGCATGCTGTCTCCTGTGTCCACATCATGGGTACACAGGTGTGTCTGACCAGGGGTTAAGGAGAAGAGTTCAGGAAACTGTTGTAGGACTCTCCTACAATCAGCTTGCTGTTGGCCAGAGAGGGTGTCTGAGTAGATCACTCCATCTACTGTACCATCTTTTGGGTCTGATGACAGAAGATCAGGGAGAGGTTCACTCTCTGCCTCCTGATCCTCATCTGTTACCATCAACAGATTGACATCAGCCCTGTCGTGGAAGAGCTTAAGGCGGTTTACATGGATCACCCTCTTGGGGCTCCTGCTTGTGCCCAGGTCCACCAAGTAGGTGACCTGACTCTTCCTCTCTAGTACTGGGTAAGGGCCACTCCATTTGTCCTGGAGTGCCCTGGGAGCCACAGGCTCCAGAACCCAGACTTTCTGCCCTGGTTGGAACTCAACCAGTGCAGCCTTTTGGTCATACCAAAACTTCTGGAGCTGTTGGCTGGCCTCAAGGTTTTTGGTTGCCTTTTCCATGTACTCTGCCATTCTAGAGCGAAGGCCAAGTACATAGTCCACTATGTCCTGTTTAGGCTCATGGAGAGGTCTCTCCCAGCCTTCTTTAACAAGGGCAAGTGGTCCCCTTACAGGATGACCAAACAGAAGTTCAAAGGGTGAGAATCCTACTCCCTTCTGTGGCACCTCTCTGTAAGCGAAAAGCAGACATGGCAAGAGGACATCCCATCTCCTTTTGAGCTTTTCTGGGAGCCCCATGATCATGCCTTTTAATGTCTTGTTGAATCTCTCAACCAAGCCATTAGTTTGTGGATGGTATGGTGTAGTGAATTTATAAGTCACTCCACACTCATTCCACATGTGCTTTAGGTATGCTGACATGAAGTTGGTACCTCTGTCAGACACCACCTCCTTAGGGAAACCCACTCTGGTAAAGATACCAATGAGGGCCTTGGCTACTGCAGGGGCAGTAGTCGACCTAAGGGGAATAGCTTCAGGATACCTGGTAGCATGATCCACTACTACCAGGATATACATATTTCCTGAGGCTGTGGGAGGTTCCAGTGGACCAACTATGTCCACACCCACTCTTTCAAAGGGAACCCCCACCACTGGAAGTGGAATGAGGGGGGCCTTTGGATGCCCACCTGTCTTACCACTGGCTTGACAGGTGGGGCAGGAGAGGCAAAACTCCTTAACCATGTTGGACATATTGGGCCAGTAGAAGTGGTTGACTAACCTCTCCCACGTCTTGGTTTGTCCCAAATGTCCAGCAAGGGGAATGTCATGGGCCAATGTTAGGATGAACTCTCTGAACAGCTGAGGCACTACCACTCTCCTAGTGGCACCAGGTTTGGGGTCTCTGGCCTCAGTGTACAGGAGTCCATCTTCCCAATAGACCCTATGCGTTCCATTTTTCTTGCCTTTGGACTCTTCAGCAGCTTGCTGCCTAAGGCCTTCAAGAGAGGGACAGGTTTCTTGTCCCTTACACAGCTCCTCCCTTGAGGGTCCCCCTGGGCCTAAGAGCTCAACCTGGTAAGGTTCAAGCTCCAAAGGCTCAGTTCCCTCAGAGGGCAGAACTTCTTCCTGAGAAGAGAGGTTCCCTTTCTTTTGCTGTGTTGCAGTTGGTTTCCCAACTGACTTTCCTGTTCTCTTGGTAGGCTGGGCCATTCTTCCAGACTCCAGCTCTACTTGTTCACCCTGTGCCTTGCACTGTGCTCTTGTTTTCACACACACCAGTTCAGGGATACCCAGCATTGCTGCATGGGTTTTTAGTTCTACCTCAGCCCATGCTGAGGACTCCAGGTCATTTCCAAGCAGACAGTCCACTGGGATATTTGAGGAGACCACCACCTGTTTCAGGCCATTGACCCCTCCCCATTCTAAAGTAACCATTGCCATGGGATGTACTTTTCTCTGATTGTCAGCGTTGGTGACTGTGTAAGTTTTTCCAGTCAGGTATTGGCCAGGGGAAACCAGTTTCTCTGTCACCATGGTGACACTGGCACCTGTATCCCTCAGGCCCTCTATTCTAGTCCCATTAATTAAGAGTTGCTGTCTGTATTTTTGCATGTTAGGCGGCCAGACAGCTAGTGTGGCTAAATCCACCCCACCCTCAGAAACTAGAGTAGCTTCAGTGTGGACCCTGATTTGCTCTGGGCACACTGTTGATCCCACTTGGAGACTAGCCATACCAGTGTTACCTGGATGGGAGTTTGGAGTGGAACCTTTCTTGGGACAGGCCTTGTCTCCAGTTTGGTGTCCATGCTGTTTACAGCTATGACACCAGGCCTTTTTGGGATCAAAGTTTTTACCCTTGTACCCATTGTTTTGTGAAGAGGCTCTGGGCCCACCCTCCTGTGCAGGTTTTTGGGGGCCTGTAGAAGACTCTTTACTATTTTTAGTTTTGGTTGTCTCATCACCCTTCTGCTGGGGAGTCTTTGTGACCCCTTTCTTTTGGTCACCCCCTGTTGAAGTCTTGGACACCCTTGTCTTGACCCAATGGTCCGCCTTCTTTCCCAATTCTTGGGGAGAAATTGGTCCTAGGTCTACCAGATGCTGATGCAGTTTATCATTGAAACAATTACTTAACAGGTGTTCTTTCACAAATAAATTGTACAGCCCATCATAATTACTTACACCACTGCCTTGAATCCAACCATCTAGTGTTTTCACTGAGTAGTCAACAAAGTCAACCCAGGTCTGGCTCGAGGATTTTTGAGCCCCCCTGAACCTAATCCTGTACTCCTCAGTGGAGAATCCAAAGCCCTCAATCAGGGTACCCTTCATGAGGTCATAAGATTCTGCATCTTGTCCAGAGAGTGTGAGGAGTCTATCCCTACACTTTCCTGTGAACATTTCCCAAAGGAGAGCACCCCAGTGAGATCTGTTCACTTTTCTGGTTACACAAGCCCTCTCAAAAGCTGTGAACCATTTGGTGATGTCATCACCATCTTCATATTTAGTTACAATCCCTTTGGGGATTTTCAACATGTCAGGAGAATCTCTGACCCTATTTATGTTGCTGCCACCATTGATGGGTCCTAGGCCCATCTCTTGTCTTTCCCTTTCTATGGCTAGGATCTGTCTTTCCAAAGCCAATCTTTTGGCCATCCTGGCTACCTGGATGTCCTCTTCACTGGGGCTATCCTCAGTGATTTCAGAGGTGTTGGTCTCTCCTGTGAGGGAACCAGCATCTCTGACTATTATTTTAGGAGTCAGGGTTTGAGGGACCCTGTTCTCCCTAGATAGGACTGGTAGGGGGGAATTGTCCTCCAAGTCACTATCCTCTTCCTCTGAGTTGCCACCCTCAGAGGGGTTGGCCTTTTCAAACTCTGCCAAAAGCTCCTGGAGCTGTATTTTGGTAGGTTTGGGGCCCATTGTTATTTTCTTTAGTTTACAGAGTGACCTTAGCTCTCTCATCTGTAGATGGAGGTAAGGTGTGGTGTCGAGTTCCACCACATTCACATCTGTGCTAGACATTATGCTTCTAAAAGTTGGAATACTTTTTAAGAAACTAAAACTGATTCTAGAATCTAATTCAAACTTTTAACAAACTTTTAAACTCTAAAAGAAATGCTAAACAGGATCTAACACAAGGCCCTAGCAGGTCTTTTAAGAATTTAGAAAACTTTTCAAATTGCAAAAATGAATTTCTAATGACAATTTTGGAATTTGTCGTGTGATCAGGTATTGGCTGAGTAGTCCAGCAAATGCAAAGTCTTGTACCCCACCGCTGATCCACCAATGTAGGAAGTTGGCTCTGTATGTGCTATTTCAAAGTAAGGAATAGCATGCACAGAGTCCAAGGGTTCCCCTTAGAGGTAAAATAGTGGTAAAAATAGATAATACTAATGCTCTATTTTGTGGTAGTGTGGTCGAGCAGTAGGCTTATCCAAGGAGTAGTGTTAAGCATTTGTTGTACATACACATAGACAATAAATGAGGTACACACACTCAGAGACAAATCCAGCCAATAGGTTTTTATATAGAAAAATATATTTTCTTAGTTTATTTTAAGAACCACAGGTTCAAATTCTACATGTAATAGCTCATTCGAAAGGTATTGCAGGTAAGTACTTTAGGAACTTCAAATCATCAAAATTGCATGTATATTTTTCAAGTTATTGACAAATAGCTGTTTTAAAAGTGGACACTTAGTGCAATTTTCACAGTTCCTGGGGGAGGTAAGTTTTTGTTAGTTTTACCAGGTAAGTAGGACACTTACAGGGTTCAGTTCTTGGTCCAAGGTAGCCCACCGTTGGGGGTTCAGAGCAACCCCAAAGTCACCACACCAGCAGCTCAGGGCCGGTCAGGTGCAGAGTTCCAAGTGGTGCCCAAAACACATAGACTAGAATGGAGAGAAGGGGGTGCCCCGGTTCCGGTCTGCTTGCAGGTAAGTACCCGCGTCTTCGGAGGGCAGACCAGGGGGGTTTTGTAGGGCACCGGGGGGGACACAAGTCCACACAGAAATTTCACCCTCAGCAGCGCGGGGCGGCCGGGTGCAGTGTCGAAACAAGCGTCGGGTTTGTAATGGAAGTCAATGGGAGATCTAGGGATCTCTTCAGCGCTGCAGGCAGGCAAGGGGGGGGTTCCTCGGGGAAACCTCCACTTGGGCAAGGGAGAGGGACTCCTGGGGGTCACTCCTCCAGTGAAAGTCCGGTCCTTCAGGTCCTGGGGGCTGCGGGTGCAGGGTCTCTCCCAGGTGTCGGGACTTTGGATTCAAAGAGTCGCGGTCAGGGGAAGCCTCGGGATTCCCTCTGCAGGCGGCGCTGTGGGGGCTCAGGGGGGACAGGTTTTTGTACTCACAGTCTTAGAGTAGTCCTGGGGTCCCTCCTGAGGTGTTGGATCGCCACCAGCCGAGTCGGGGTCGCCGGGTGCAGTGTTGCAAGTCTCACGCTTCTTGCGGGGAGCTTGCAGGGTTCTTTAAAGCTGCTGGAAACAAAGTTGCAGCTTTTCTTGGAGCAGGTCCGCTGTCCTCGGGAGTTTCTTGTCTTTTCGAAGCAGGGGCAGTCCTCAGAGGATGTCGAGGTCGCTGGTCCCTTTGGAAGGCGTCGCTGGAGCAGGATCTTTGGAAGGCAGGAGACAGGCCGGTGAGTTTCTGGAGCCAAGGCAGTTGTCGTCTTCTGGTCTTCCTCTGCAGGGGTTTTCAGCTAGGCAGTCCTTCTTCTTGTAGTTGCAGGAATCTAATTTTCTAGGGTTCAGGGTAGCCCTTAAATACTAAATTTAAGGGCGTGTTTAGGTCTGGGGGGTTAGTAGCCAATGGCTACTAGCCCTGAGGGTGGGTACACCCTCTTTGTGCCTCCTCCCAAGGGGAGGGGGTCACAATCCTAACCCTATTGGGGGAATCCTCCATCTGCAAGATGGAGGATTTCTAAAAGTTAGAGTCACCTCAGCTCAGGACACCTTAGGGGCTGTCCTGACTGGCCAGTGACTCCTCCTTGTTATTCTCATTATTTTCTCCGGCCTTGCCGCCAAAAGTGGGGCCTGGCCGGAGGGGGCGGGCAACTCCACTAGCTGGAGTGTCCTGCTGGGTTGGCACAAAGGAGGTGAGCCTTTGAGGCTCACCGCCAGGTGTGACAATTCCTGCCTGGGAGAGGTGTTAGCATCTCCACCCAGTGCAGGCTTTGTTACTGGCCTCAGAGTGACAAAGGCACTCTCCCCATGGGGCCAGCAACATGTCTCGGTTTGTGGCAGGCTGCTAAAACTAGTCAGCCTACACAGATAGTCGGTTAAGTTTCAGGGGGCACCTCTAAGGTGCCCTCTGTGGTGTATTTTACAATAAAATGTACACTGGCATCAGTGTGCATTTATTGTGCTGAGAAGTTTGATACCAAACTTCCCAGTTTTCAGTGTAGCCATTATGGTGCTGTGGAGTTCGTGTTTGACAGACTCCCAGACCATATACTCTTATGGCTACCCTGCACTTACAATGTCTAAGGTTTTATTTAGACACTGTAGGGGTACCATGCTCATGCACTGGTACCCTCACCTATGGTATAGTGCACCCTGCCTTAGGGCTGTAAGGCCTGCTAGAGGGGTGTCTTACCTATACTGCATAGGCAGTGAGAGGCTGGCATGGCACCCTGAGGGGAGTGCCATGTCGACTTACTCGTTTTGTCCTCACTAGCACACACAAGCTGGCAAGCAGTGTGTCTGTGCTGAGTGAGAGGTCTCCAGGGTGGCATAAGACATGCTGCAGCCCTTAGAGACCTTCCTTGGCATCAGGGCCCTTGGTACTAGAAGTACCAGTTACAAGGGACTTATCTGGATGCCAGGGTCTGCCAATTGTGGATACAAAAGTACAGGTTAGGGAAAGAACACTGGTGCTGGGGCCTGGTTAGCAGGCCTCAGCACACTTTCAATTGTAAACATAGCATCAGCAAAGGCAAAAAGTCAGGGGGCAACCATGCCAAGGAGGCATTTCCTTACAGGAGTCAAGGGCGTCTGGAGCCTGGAACAATCGCCCAGACAGCTGCAAAGAGGAAGGGCAAGAGGCGCGGGAAACCCACCTCAAATGTTCCCACGGTGGTGGACGGGGCCCCTGAGGAAGAGGAGGCCCCTGAGCCAACTGGGGAGGACATAGCTGACCTGGGCAACCTGCCTGAACTTGCTGGCTGGCAAGTAGAGGGTGGGCCAACCAGGGCAGAATTCTGCACAGCGCAGAAGGAATGCCCCACACTGGAGGGTCTGAGGCAACAGGCCACAGCCCAAGCAGCAGGTGACGCCTCTGGCACTCACCATATTTACTGGGAGAATGATCTCCTTTACAGTGAGCCTAAGTTTCCAGGTCCTGGGGCAGCACGTGTGCTGGTGGTTCCCCAGTGTTACCGGGCCTTCCTACTGGGGCTGGCTCACAACATCCCCCGGGCAGGACACCTGGGCCAAGAAAAGACCTTTAACAGGCTTGTCACCCACTTCCATTGGCCCAGAATGAGGTCAGCCTCAGATAATTTCTGCAGAGCTTGCCCCACCTGCCAGGCTAGTGGGAAGACAGGGAAAAAACTTAAGGCTTCCCTGCTCCCACTTCCCGTCGTTGGTACCCCCTTTGAAAGGGTGGGCATCGACATCGTTGGTCCCTTGGACCCCAAAACTGCCTTGGGCAACAGGTTTATCCTGGTTTTGGTGGACCATGCCACCCGCTATCCAGAGGCAATCCCTCTGAGAACATTGACTGCACCAGTGGTGAGCAGAGCCCTGTTGGGAATATTTACCCGTGTGGGATTCCCTAAGGAAGTTGTGTCTGACAGGGGCACAAACTTCATGTCTGCGTACATGAAGTCCATGTGGGATAAGTGTTGGGAGACCTACCGGTTTACCACCCTTATCATCCTCAATCCAATGGGCTTGTTGAGAGATTCAACAAGACCCTGAAGGGCATGATTAGTGGCCTGACTGAAGCTATGAGGCGTAAGTGGGACGTCCTCTTACCATGCCTGTTGTTTGCTTACAGAGAGGTGCCCCAGAAAGGGGTGGGGTTCAGTCCCTTTGAGCTTCTCTATGGTCACCCTGTCAGGGGACCCCTAAGCATTGTTAAAGAGGACTGGGAGAAAGCTCCCAAGACACCTCCCCAGGATGTGGTCAGCTACATGCTGGCCCTCCGCAACCAAACCCAACGCTTCTAGAAGCAGGCCAAAGATAACCTTGAGGCCAGTCAAGAGGTGATGAAGGAGTGGTACGACCGGAAGGCCACTCTGGTTGAATTCTCACCTAGAGACAAGGTTTGGGTGATGGAGCCAGTGGAGCCTGGGGCTCTCCAGGACCGCTGGACTGGCCCCTTTGAAATTAAGGAGCGGAAGGGGGAGGCCACTTACCTAGTGGACCTCAAGACCCCTAGGCACCCCCTAAGGGTTCTCCATCCCAACCGACTCAAACCTCACTTTGAGAGGTCTGAGGTCAGTATGCTCCTGGTCACAGATGAGGGCATGGAAGAGGAGAGTGAACCTCTCCCCGACCTCTTCTCTGCAAAAGAAGGTGATGGGTCCGTAGGGGGTGTCATTCTATCTGACTCCCTGACTCTAAACCAGAAAGGAGACTGCTATGAGCTGTTAGAACAGTTCTCTTCCCTGTTCTCCCTTACTCCTGGACTTACCCAATTATGTGTTCATGATATTGACACAGGAGACAGTCCCCCTGTAAAGAACAACATTTACAGGTTATGGGATAAGGTCAAGGCCAGCATCAAGGAGGAGGTCTCCAAGATGTTGACCTAAGAGGTTTTTGAGAAATCCAGCAGTCCTTGGGCCAGCCCTGTGGTGCTGGTCCCTAAGGCTGCTGCCCCCGGTAGCAAACCAGAACTCCGGTTCTGCGTGGACTACCGGGGTCTCAATTCAGTCACATGGACTGACCATCACCCCATCCCCCGAGCTGATGAGCTCGTTGACAGACTAGGCGCTGCCAAGTTCCTGAGTCCGTTTGTTCTTACATCAGGATACTGGCAGATCGCCTTGACTGAAGCGGCTAAAGAGAGATCTGCATTTTCCACACCTGATAGCCATTACCAGTTCCGGGTGATGCCGTTTGGTTTAAAAAATGCCTCCGCTACCTTCCAACGGTTGGTAAACGGGGTCCTAGCTGGCAACGATGTCTACTGTGCAGCCTACCTGGATGACATAGCTGTCTACAGTTCCAGCTGGGAGGAACACCTGCTCCACCTCAAGGAGGTGCTTCAGGCTCTGCGGCAGGCAGGCCTGACCATCAAGGCTAGTAAGTGCCAGATTGGGCAGGGTTCCGTGGTGTACTTGGGACACCTAGTAGGTGGTGGCAAGGTGCAGCCACTCCAGGCCAAGATTGAAACTATCAAGGCCTGGCAACCACCTAGAACACAGACTGAAGTGAGAGCCTTTTTAGGCCTCACTAGATACTACCGCAGATTCGTCAAAGGCTATGGTACCATTGTGTCACCCTTGACAGAACTCACTTCCAAGAAACAACTTAGGTTGGTGAATTGGGCAGAGGCTTGTCAGAAAGCCTTTGATTCTCTGAAGGAAGCCATGTGCACGGCCCCCGTGCTCAAGGCCCCTGACTACTCCCAGGAATTTATTGTGCAGACAGACGCTTCAGAGCATGGCATAGGGGCTGTTCTAGTACAGCTAAATGAGGAGGGCTCAGACCAACCAGTAGCCTTTAAAAGCAGAAGGCTATTACCATGGGAACAGAGGTGGAGTGCTATTGAGAGAGAAGCATTTGGTATGGTCTGGGCACTGAAGAATATTGCCGAGGGACGCGCTGGAAGCCATTTGCTTCCAGCGCGTCGCGGAAGCAGGACTTCAGGTGACTCCTTCCCTCTTTGGGGGGGTGGGGGAAAACAGACACGGGGGAAAGGAAAGGGTTTTTCCTTTCCCCCGGTACCTGTTTTCAGTGGATCCCTGCTCCAGGATCGCGGACTGGGCCCGCGATCCTGGAGCAGGAATCCCCAATAGGCACCAGGGATTACCTTTTTCAGTTAGTTTTTGGGAGCTCCCATTGGGGGGCATTATTTTCCTTTTTCGGCCCCCCCGGGGGCAGATAAACTACACGACACCAGGGATGTTCTTATTGTGCATATTTTTTGGGAGCGACCCCTTGGGCAAGGGTCGCTCTCATTGGGGGGCATTATATTCCTTTTTCAGCCCCCCATGGGGGCAGAGCGGCCGATTTTCCGTCCGATCTGCCCCCGGGGGGGGCGAAAAACCACTGGACACCAGGGATGTTCTTATTGTGCATATATTTTGGGAGCGACCCGTTGGGCAAGGGTCGCTCCCATTGGGGGCTAATTTTTTTTCTTATTTCGGCCCCCCCTTCGGCCGAAAACCACTAGACACCAGGGAAATTATTTTCTTTGTTTTAGGGCAGCAACCCCTTAGGCAAGGGTCGCTGCCCCGGGGCAATAATTTTTTTATATGTTTCGGCCCCCCCTGGGGCTAGACAGGCCATGTTTTTGGCCGATCTGGCCCTGGGGGGGGGGGGGTCGAAACCCACTAGGCGCCAGGGATTGTGAGGTGTGTGTGTGTTTGGGGGCACCCCTTGGCAAATTTCGTATTGGCTATCTCTGCCCCAGGCAGAGGGGCCTATTTTTGTAGGCCCATCTGCCCCCCAGGAGGGCAGAAACCACCAATACGGCAGGGATTTTTTTTTTTGGTTCCCCTTTTTTTGTTTAGTCCTGGGGGTGCCCCCCGTTTGCCCCCTTTGGTAAGGGTCGTCCCCTAAATTGGGCACAGAGCTGTTGGCCATTTCTGCCCTCCTTGGGGGCAGATCGGCCAATTTTTTTACGCCCATCTGCCCCCAAGGGAGGCAGAATCCACTTAGGCACCAGGGATCCTGTGTGTGTGTGTTTTTTGTGGGGGGGGGGGGGGGTGGCGGCGGCACCTTTGGCAAGGGTCGCCCCCCAAAGGGTGCACGTTAGTGATGGCCATTATTGCCCAACTTGGAGGAAGATCGGCCTATTTTTTTTTAGGCCCATCTGCCTCCTAGTGGGGCAGAAGCCACTTAGGCACCAGGGACAATTTCTAAGTTCTTGGTGGTGGGGTGTTTGTCAACTGGTGAAGTATTTGTATTTGTGATTATAACAGTTTATTTCTTCTTTTTGTTCTAGTTCAAAGCTTTTGCTTCCGTTGCTGTGGATCCTTGCGGTTTTGGCAGTAGTTGTTCTGCGGTTTGCATAGTTGCATGTTTTAGGTAAGTGAAAGCAATTTACTCCAAAGGAGTATTGTTGACATGCATGAATGACATGTTTGTAGGTGGTGTACTAAATGCAGTATTGTGTGTGAAATTGTCCTTAGATTTGAGCACAATGATATTTGTGTTGTCATATGTCTAATTTGCTTTTTTCTTTTTAGTGGGATATCATTGGTGATTGCTGTGTCTGTGCAGATTAGTTGCTGGTGAGTAGCTTTTTCAGGCAAGTGAGTGGTATAGTTTTTTAGTACATAACTCTTTGTGATAAAGCTACACTTTGTTTATTACTTATTTTAGTGCTAGTTGTTGTTGGCAATCCATTTGTTGTTAGTGAGGATCATGGCTAGCCGCAGAGTGACTGCTTAGCAGGTTGTTGGCATGCTCTTTGAGTCTTCTTCAGACCTTGATTACGAGACTGACTCTGCATCTGAGGCAGGGGAGGAAGTGAGAGATTCTGGCAGTGAGTTTTCTGTCTGAGAGTATTCTTCTGATGACAAAGCTACTCTCAGTGCAGATGAAGGGCCTGTTGTAGAGGAGGACATTGATGTGCCAAGAGTGCAACAACCTGGGGCTGAAGGGTTTCCCATTAGAAGACCTGACACCTGGATTGCCCCAAACATGGAGCAGCCACAGTTACCTGCATTTACTGGTCTCCCAGGTTGTAGAGTCAATACGGAAAACTTTTTGCCTGTCCATTTCTTTCACTTGTTTATGGACGATGTATTTTTGGAAGAGATTGTGGAGCAGACTAATTTGTATGCAGAGCAATATTTGCGGGACAACGCTGCCAGACTTAAGCCTCAATCTAGAGCTACTCAGTGGGTTCCCACATATCTGGAAGAGATGAAAAAGTTTTTAGGTTTGACTTTTTTGATGGGGTTGATCAGGAAGCCGTCACTGGCTTCTTATTGGTCTACTAGTCCCTTGATGGCAACGGCTATATTTCCTGCAACTATGACACGTAATCGCTATTTGCTTCTTCTTCGTATGCTGCATTTTGTAGACAATGCTTTAGCCTTGCCACTAGATCACCCTGATTGTGACAGTCTTTTTAAGATTAGGCCTGTCCTGGATCATTTTGTAGATCGGTTTTCAGAGGTCTATGTTCCAGGCAAAGAGATAAGTGTGGACGAGTCTTTGGTCCTTTTCAAGGGGCGTTTAGTTTTTAAGCAGTACATTCCTAGTAAGAAGGCACGGTATGGGATTAAATTGTATATGTTGTCAGAAAGCAGTACAGGATATGTGTATAATTTCCGGGTCTACACTGGTATGGATTCCAGTATTGACCCTCCTGGTTGTCCGGCCACTTTTGGAGTTAGCGAAAACATTGTGTGGGAACTTGGTAGACGACTGTTTAACAAAGGTCACCATTTGTATGTAGATAATTTCTACACTGAAGTGCAGTTGTTCAAGGAGTTGTTTAGAGTGGACACTGTTGCTTGTGGCACAATCCGTTCTAACCAGAAAGGCTATCCAAGGGAGCTTGTCTGTAAAAAAAAACTTGAGAGGGGACAGTGCAGTGCCTTGCGGAATAATGAACTGCTAGCTCTGAAATTTTCAGACAGGAGGGATGTGTACATGCTATCTACCATCCATGATGAGAGTACTTCCCCTGTGACTGTTTGGGGTCAAGTTGTGGAAGTGTGCAAACCTGCGTGCATTTTGGACTACAATAGGCACATGGGTGGTGTTGATAGAGTAGATCAGAGGTTGGAACCTTACACTGCTCTTCGTAAGTCTTACGTGTGGTATAAAAAGTTGGCCCTACATTTATTTCATTTGGCAACTTTTAATGCTTTTATTGTGTTCAAGGATTGTTCACCTGAGTCAAGGATTACATTTGTTAAATTTCAGGAGTCAGTGATAGAAAGCCTTATTGTGGTGGAACAGGCAAGAGTTCCTAGAGTAGAAGTGGTGGAGGATGTGGCTAGATTGAAAGATCGGCACTTTCCAGATCACATTCCTCCTACTCCCAAAAAAGACGTTCCCACAAAGAAATGTAGAGTATGTGCCCGGAGATCAATCCGGAGGGAGAGCCGGATGTACTGCCCCGAATACCCTTCAAAGCCTGGGCTGTGTGTGCCCGGCTGTTTTAGAAGTTACCACACAAGGAAAAACTTTTGGGAAATATCGTGAGCGTAAACTGCACCTTTTTATATTTTCATATGTTCGGTTTCACGGTTGGCATTACTGTCATGTATTTAATTAGAGCTTTTGTGTTTGTAGTTTTGTACTTATTTTATAATTAGTTAGTGGTGTCTTGGTTGTTTATAAACAAAAAAAAAAGTGATGGCAGTGTGCGTGGGGTGGCGCTTGGCTGGCGCTGTGCTTGGGTTGGCGCTTGGCTGGCGGTGTGCGTAGGGTGGCGCTTGGCTGGCGGTGTGCGTGGGGTGGCGCTTGGCTGGCGGTATGGGTGAGGTGGCGCTTGGCTGGCGGTGTGCTTGGGGTGGCGCTTGGCTGGCGGTGTACGTGGGGTGGCGCCTGGCTGGCGGTGTGCGTGGGGTGGCGCTTGGCTGGCGGTATGGGTGGGGTGGCGCTTGGCTGGCGGTGTGCTTGGGGTGGCGCTTGGCTGGCGGTGTGCGTGGGGTGGCGCTTGGCTGGCGGGGTGGCGCTTGGCTGGCGGTGTGCTTGGGGTGGTGCTTGGGGTGATGCTTGGCTGGCGGTATGGGTGGGGTGGCGCTTGGCTGGCGGTGTGCTTGGGGTGGCGCTTGACTGGCGGTATGGGTGGGGTGGCGCTTGGCTAGTGGTGCCAGCCAAACGCCAGTCCACACACTCATCAGCTGGTGTGATTGCTGTATCAGGCATGCGGGCGCATGAAAGTGATGGGCCTTTGACTGGCGCTGTCTGTCGATGTGAGTGTTGTAATGTGCTGGGCCCGTGGCTGGCGGCGTGAATGGTCTTGTGCATGTCATGTATGAAAGGTGTGTGAATGGACTGTAAAGCGGTTGGTGCCTTGCTGTGGCTTTACAGCTCACGAGCTGTGAGTCATTGGTTCAGTTTTTTTGGCCTTTCAGTTATTACCAGTGCATTTCACTTTTGTGAAATCTCTTGTTAATAAAATTTGATCTACTGAACCATCACTCACCCTCGTGCCAAATCCAACCAGTATGTGTGGTACAAATGACAAAACCTGCTCCGCTGTAATCAGGCGTTGCAGCACACTTGAGACACGCTAGGTGTCTCAGGTGGGACCCCGATAATGAAGCATGCCACCAACTTGGTTGGTGGGTGAGGGGTCTTTTTCACATAACCTAAGTGCGTTTCTTTTCACACTTTTAGTGTTTGGCACATCACAAACGTATGTGGACACATCAAAATGATATATTACAAAACTACCTGTGTTTGGGGGGGAGGGGCACCTATGTTTTTGGTCCTGGGTACGGCCTTCATCTAGGGTAACTTACCAAACCCAGACATTTTTTAAAACTAGACACCCCAAGGTGTCCAGGGAGGTGTGGCTTGCGTGGATCCCCCAACATTTTCTTACCCAGACTCCTCTGCAAACCTCAAAATTTGCTTAAAAAAAGCATATTTTCCTGACTTTCGTTTGTATGAGCACCGCTCCAGCACAAAATTCCTACTCCCCAGCGTTCCCCTCAGTCTCCCAAGTAAAATGACACCTCACTTGTGTGGGTCCCCAAAGCAGAGTCAGCCTAAAGATGTATAAAAGAAGAATATGTTCTTATTAACTCGCTGTGCTATCCCCTCTATCTCTACAAGTTTTTGGCCTTATTCTGTTGCAGGCACCTGGCCCACCCACACAAGTGAGGTATCATGTTGATCGGGAGACTTGGGGGAACGCTGGGTGGAAGGAAATTTGTGGCTCCTCTCTGATTCCAGGACTTTCTGTCACCGAAATGTGAGGAAAATGTGTTTTTTTAGCCAAATTTTGAGGTTTTCAAAGGATTCTGGGTAACAGAACCTGGTCAGAGCGCCACAAGTCACCCCATCTTGGATTCCCCTAGGTCTCTAGTTTTAAAAAATGCACAGGTTTGGTAGGTTTCCCTAGGTGCCGGCTGAACTAGAGGCCAAAATCTACAGGTAGGCACTTTGCTAAAAAACACCTCTGTTTTCTGTAAAAAAAAATAGGATGTGTTCACATTGTGTTTTGGGGCATTTCCTGTCGTGGGCGCTAGGCCTACCCACACAAGTGAGGTATCATTTTTATCGGGAGACTTGGGGGAACACTGGGTGGAAGGAAATTTGTGGCTCCTCTCAGATCCAGAACTTTCTGTCACCGAAATGTGAGGAAAATGTGTTTTTTTTAGCCAAATTTTGAGGTTTGCAAAGGATTCTGGGTAACAGACCCTGGTCAGAGCCCCACAAGTCACCCCATCTTGGATTCCCCTAGGTCTCTAGTTTTAAAAAATGCACAGATTTGGTAGGTTTCCCTAGGTGTCGGCTGACCTACAGGCCAAAATCTACAGGTAGGCACTTTGCTAAAAACACCTGTTTTCTGTCAAAAAATTGGATGTGTCCACATTGTGTTTTGGGGCATTTCCTGTTGCGGGCACTAGGCCTACCCACACAAGTGAGGTATCATTTTTATCGGGAGACTTGGGGGAACATAGAATAGCAAAACAATGTTATTGCCCCTTGTCTTTCTCTACATTTTTTCCTTCCAAATATAAGAGTGTGTAAAAAAAGACGTTTATTTGAGAAATGCCCTGTAATTCACATACTAGTATGGGCACCTCGGAATTCAGAGATGTGCAAATAACCACTGCTCCTCAGCACCTTATCTTGTGCCCATTTTGGAAATACAAAGGTTTTCTTGATAGCTATTTTTCACTCTTTATATTTCAGCAAATGAATTGCTGTATACCCGGTATAGAATGAAAACCCACTGCAGGGTGCAGCTCATTTATTGGCTCTGGGTACCTAGGGTTCTTGATGAACCTACAAGCCCTATATATCCCCGCAACCAGAAGAGTCCAGCAGACGTAACGGTATATTGCTTTCAAAAATCTGACATTGCAGGAAAAAGTTACAGAGTAAAACGTAGAGAAAAATAGCTGTTTGTTTCACCTCAATTTCAATATTTTTTTTTCCAGTTATTATTTTCTGTAGGAAACCCTTGTAGGATCTACACAAAGTACCCCTTGCTGAATTCAGAATTTTGTCTACTTTTCAGAAATGTTTAGGTTTCTGGGATCCAGCATTGGTTTCACCCCCATTTCTGTCACTAACTGGAAGTAGGCTGAAAGCACAAAAAAATCGTAAAAATGGGGTATGTCCCAGTAAAATGCCAAAATTGTGTTGAAAAATTGGGTTTTCTGATTCAAGTCTGCCTGTTCCTGAAAGCTGGGAAGCTGGTTGATTTTAGCACCGCAAACCCTTTGTTGATGCCATTTTCAGGGAAAAAACCACAAGCCTTCTTCTGCAGCCCTTTTTTCCCATTTAAAAAAAAAAAACTAAATTTTCACTGTATTTTGGCTAATTTCTTGGCCTCCTTCAGGGGAATCCACAAAGTCTGGGTACCTCTAGAATCCCTAGGATGTTGGAAAAATGGACGCAAATTTGGCTTGGCTTGGCTAGGTTATGTGGACAAAAAGTTATGAGGGCCAAAGCACGAACTGCCCCAAATAGCCAAAAAAAAGACCTGGCACAGGAGGGGGAAAAGGCCTGGCAGCGAAGAGGTTAAATACAGGTATGTGACGATATTGGATACATCGTAGCAGAAGGGTTAGGAGAATTTCTCCAGAATAGATGTAGACTTATAACAATTACAATTGAATATTGCAGGATACGCTTTCGAATTAGACCTATTGGGGCATCCTAGACGGGAGGAAGGTACGCTTTACTATTTAATGCCAGGTAAGCGATAAGAGGTAGTGAATTGGGTGGTAATACACTAACAATGTTAATGGACTAATTTAGAAATTAACGAACATCGAATTCATGTTTACAGAGATGAAGATTAAAATTATTCCACGTCATAATGTGACTAATTAGAACGACTGGCAAAATATACAAAACTGATTATAGGAACGAAACAGGTAGATTTATTCTTTGTTTTCAAGATGGTGATAGATTATATAATTACACCATTTCACAGGAAGTATAAGGTTTTTCTAGCACTTTTTAGATATCCACTTTGGTTTTCAATAACGGACATTGTACACATTTTGAGAAGTCACGAGTGGTGATGAATATTCTTGGTGGTTGAGAGTAGGGTTTTTACTTTTCGACAATGGGGTCACATGATCACATTGCATGGACATGGGAGATGTAAAATATTGAGAACAATCCATGTATATTTATTATGTATTTGTTGCATATTGTTTGTTATAATAAGTCCTGAGGAAGTCGAGGGGTATTCCCCAGATGAAACAGGTGTTGACTGAGAAGACAGAAAAATTGAAACTGGAGCAAATTTTGGATTGGAATTTGTCAAGAAGAATAAAAAACAACTTAAGTGAAATATTGGACTCTGATGTATATGAGGACTCTGAAGTAATTGTGCCATATTCTTACTGATTACGAAATAACGACGAGTACTGATTGTACTGTATTGTTTGGATAAGACCTTTGCTGTTATCTTTGCTAAGTTTTGAATGTTTTTTTTTTCTTATTTTACTCGGACAGTGCTAAAACTAAGGTATCAACTTTACAAATTCAAAGGTGAGCACCATTCCCGCTTTAAAACCGCCCCTGGTAGTTAGTGTTTAATCTGTAAAGTATTTGTACATACATACAGTAACACAGTGAAAACACCACAAAAGTACTCCACACCAGTTTAGAAAAATGGCCAGTATAACAAGGGCAAAACAACAGAAATCCAACATACACAAGTAAAGATATCACTTTTTTTATGTTTGAACAAGTCTTAATCTATAGGAATCAATGGGTGTATCTTTTTAGCACAGAGTACCTCGGATGCATCAAAAACAAAGACGATGCAGGCCACAGTGGAAGTGAGGCGCCAAAAAGCAAAGCGATTCATCAGTTCCTTACTGCGCAGGGGAGGTGATGCGTTGATTCTTTCCTCGTAGGAGAGGCGATGCGTTGGTTCCTTACTGGAAGGGAAGGTGATGCGTTTATTCTTTCCTCGCAGGAAAGGCAATGCATTGATTTCCAGACACAGCCTCGGATCCTTACTGCGGTGCGGGGGTCAGTAAGAAATGACACCCCAAGGATGATGGATGAAAAATCCAGATGCGCTGTGTTGATGGAGCTGCGGTGAAACATGTGCTGCGTCCATTGTGCAGCCGCAGTACAGATGCTGCATAGTGTCAGTGCATGGATTTTCTCCTACAGGTCACTAGCACAGACTTCCAAGGGCCCAGGGACTGGAGTCGGCACCACATGGCAAGTCAGGGCTCTAAGGAGAAGAGCCCAGGCACTGGCAGCTGAATGCTTTGATGTCCCCGAGACTTCTTACCAGGAGATAAGCTCAGTTCAGCCCATGGAGAACCTTGGAAAGCAGGATGTAGAAAGCAACGCCCAGTCCTTTCACTCCCAGGACAGAAGCAGCAGGCCAACACAGCAAAGCAAAAAGCAGAGAGGTAGTCCCTCCTACAACATCCAGCTCTTTTTCCAGGCAGAATGTCCTTAGTCCAGAAGGATTCTAACTACATCATGTCAGAGGTCCAGCACTTATATCCATTTCTGTCTCTGGAGTAGGCAAACTTCAGAGACAAGTCTGTAGAACACAATACCCTGTTTTTCCCAAAAGGTGTATTTTCAAATTTTGAGCTAGGAGACCACAAACTCCACATCTCTATCTGCTCCCAAAGGGAAATTATACTTAAAAGCTATTTCAAGGCTGTCTCCATGTTACCCTATGGATGAGATAGGCCTTGCAATATTGAAAACCGACTTTAGCAGTATTTCACTATCAGGACATGTAAAACACACCAGTACATATCCTACCATTTAAATACAATGCATCCCGCCCATGGGGCTGCCTTGGGCCTATTTTAAGGGGGGCATACATGTAAGTAAAAGGGAAGGTTTGGTCCTTGCAAGTGGGTGCACTTGCCAGGTCGAAATGGCAGTTTAAAACTGCACACATAGACACTGAAGTGGCAAGTCTGAGACATGTTTGCAGGGCTACTCACTTGGGTGGCACAATCAGAGCTGCAGGCCCACTCATAGTATTTGATTTACAGGCCCTGGGCACACCTGGTACACTATCCTAGGAAATTACTAGTAAATCAATTAAGCCAATCTCCGAGAAATCAATCACCTATATATTTATGACAGAGAGCATATGCACTTTAGCACTGGTTAGCAGTGGTAAAGTGCCTAGAGCTCTAAAGTCAACAAAAACAGGTCATAAAAAACATAGGAGGAAGGCGGCAAAATATTTTAGGGATAATCCTCCTAAAAGGGACAGGTCCAAAAGTTCTCTTCTGCACTGCCCGACCATTCTTTGCACCCACATAACTGACAAAGAGTTGATCATCCACCCAGAACTCTTGCACGATCAAGGTTTTGGGGTCCTGGCAGTGGAGTCTCTCCTCTTCCTTAGAAGGATGCAGGGGTGCGTAAAAAGTAGGGAAGGTGACAAATTGGCCAACATGGAAGGGCGTAACCACTGTTGTGAGAAAGGAGGCCTGTGTGCGAAGCACCACTTTGTCAGGATAGATGGAAAGGTAGGGTGGCTTAGAGGACAATACATGCAGCTCACTCACACTGCTGGCAGATGCAATGGTGACCAGGAAGGCTGTTTTCAAAGTGAGAAGCCTTAGCGGATGATTGTGGAAAGGCTCAAAAGGAGCACACATCAGGAATGTCAGCACCACATTTAAGTCTCATTGGGGCACAATAAATGGGGAAGGAGGAAAAATTAGTAAAACCTTTAAAGAACCTATTTACAATAAGGGATTTAAACAAAGAAGGCTGGTCAGGCAGCTGTAAGGAAGCAGACACTGCCACAAATAACCGTTGACAGTTCCCATACTGAGCCCTGCTGGGCCAATAATAGTATATACAATAGAATCTCAGAGAGAGGGGGTCAACAGATTTGTCTGTGCACCATGCCACAAATTTCTTCTGACAGGTGTATACAGTTTTGGTGGAGGGACGCATGGCTGCCAAGATAACATTACAGATTTTGGGCGGAAGGTCAAAAGGGGTTGACTGCCATTCTGAATCTCTGCGCAAGAAGGCGGAGACTGGATAGGTTCAGGTAGAGAACCCTCCCCCAGCTGATGTGACGGATTATCCTCACGAAGGGGAGGTCTGGTCGGAGGCCCGGTGGCCATGCTCAATAGCTCAGGATACCAGACTGTGCCCAGTCCGGAGCCACAAGGATTACTTGGGCCCACTCATTCTTGACCTTTTTGAGAAGTCTGGGCAGAAGTGGCATGGGCAGAAAGGTGTAGAGGAGGCCTCAGCTCCACTTGAGGTGAAAAGCGAGTTCTCTGTGAAGGCAAAGAGATTTAACCAAACCTCTTCCCCACTGCTGAGTTTGTGCCACCTACGGATGGAGATGCCATTCATGATTGACCAAGTATTGTCAGCTGAGTTTGTCCACTCTGATGATCCGAGAGCCTGCCAGATGTTGACCCACCAGGCTGTTCCAGCCATGTCCAGAGGCACAGAGCCTCTTTACAAAGGGTCCACGACCCACCCTGCCCTTTTTGCTGCACTAACTTCCTTTTGAGAGAGGTAAGAAACACTTTTAATCCATATTTGATCATCAGAGCTCCAACAGGTTGATGTGGAGTCTGGACTCCACCGAAGATCAGATGAACAAGTTACTTACCTTCGGTAACGAATTATCTGGTATAGACATATTCTAGTTGCAAATTCCTTACCTTCAAATTTCCCCTAGGCATCAGACTGGATCCAGAGATTTTTCTTCGAGCAGCACCCTTGCGCCCCGTGAGGTGGTGGTCAATTCCACGTGCGTCGCTGGCGTCATGACGACGTTGCGGTAGTATATAGGCACCACCCCAGTAAGCTGACGTCAGTTTATTTTCCACGCCACTCCCGCGAAGCCATAAAAAACACAGAGAAAGCACACCAGAACTAAGTTTCTGAAATGGGAGCCCCTGTCCCTAGAAATCAATTTGTAAAGAGGGGAGGATGGGTGGGTGAGTAAGGAATCTGCAACTAGAATATGTCTCTATCAGATAATTTGCAACTGAAGGTAAGAAACTTGCTCATCTGATACAGACATCTAGTTGCAGATTCCTTACCTTAGAATAGATACCCAAGCAAAACCATCCTCGGCAGTGGGCTGCAAACCAATATCAGACTAAAAAGCCCTGCAGGACCGAACGGCCAAAGTAGCCGTCTATGTGGAACTGACTGTCCAGGAAGTAATGCTTTTTGAACATGTGCAGAGACACCCACGTTGCTGCCTGGCAGATGTCCAGGACCGGAACTCTACATGCTAACACTGTGGTTGAAGCAGTTGCTCCGATTGGAACCAGCATGCAAAGCCTCAGGGGGTTGCTCCTTTGCCAAAGCATAGTACATCTTGATGCAGAGGACAACCCATCAAGAGATGGTCCTCTTCTGCACCGCCCGCCCTTTCTTTACACCCACATAACCTACAAAGAGTTGATCGTCCACCCAGAAATCTTTTGTACGATGTAGAAAGCCAATGCTCTTTTTGGAACCAGACGATGGAGTTTCTCCTCTTCATGAGAAGGATGTGGAGTGCGTAAAACGTAGGCAAGTGACGGATTGGTCAACATGAAATGGCGTGACCACTTTAGGGAGGAGAGCGACCCTGGTACGAATCACCACTTTGTCAGGATGGACAGATAGAAATGATGGCTTTGAAGAAAGAGCTTGTATCTCACACACTCTGCGGGCAGAGGTGATGGCAATAAGGAAAGAAGTTTTCAGTGTGAGGAGCCGCAAAGGAAAACATGTGGGTGAGTCCCTTAAGAAGCCTCCCTACATTGGGAGATTTTCTACCATTTTGGTGGAGGGATGTCTGGCTGCCAAAATAACATTGCACACTTCGGGTGGAAGGTCGAAAGCTCTCAACTACTGCCGCTCTTCTCCACACAAGAAGGTGGAGACTGGATAGGTTCGGGTGGAGAACTGTCCCCTACTGCTGCGACCGACAATTCTCCCAAACAGGCAGTCTAATCAGAGGATCGATGGCCATTCTCAGAAGCTGAGAATACTATACTCATTGTACCCAGTCCAGAGGCACAAGGATTATTTGGGCCCAGTCATTCTTGATCTTCTTCAGAACTCTGGGCAGAAGTGGTAGTAGAGGGAAGGCATAAAGGAGGCCCGAGTTCCACTCAAAACACAAAGCATCGCCGAGCGACTACCACCTTGGAAAGTCCAATACGTGAAACAGCTGACATTGCGCGTTCTCTGCGGAGACGAACAGATCTAACCAAGGCTCTCCTCTCTGCAGAAAGAGACCTTGCACCACCTCTGGATAGAGACGCTATTCGTAATCGACCATGCATTGACGGCTGAGTTTGTCTTCTCTGACGTTCAGCGAGCCCGCCAGATGTTGAACCATCAGGGATATACCCTGACATTCCAGCCAAGTCCAGAGGCGTAGAGCCTCTTGACAAAAGGTCGACAGCACCACTCCACCCTCCTTGTTGCAGTACCACATGGCGGTGTTGTTGTCGGTGAGCACCTGCAACACTTTCCCTTGGAGAGAGGGAAGAAATGCTTTTAATGCAAGCCTGATCACCCTGAGCTCCAGAAGATTGAAGTGGAGCTTGGACTCCACCGGAGACCAGAGGCCTCTGATCTTCGCCTCACCCATGTGGCCGGCCCATCCAAGAAGTGACACATCTGTCACTACTGTAAGATCTGGTTGGGGATGGGAAAGGGATCTGCCTCTGACCCAATCGTGATTCGAAAGCCACCACTTCAGATCTTGCGCAGTTCCCTCCAAGATCTGGACCATGTTGAAGAGATTCCCATTAATGCTGCACCCCCTGGAACTTCAGGTCATACTGCAGAGCACACTTATGCCATCTTGCAAGTGTGACTAGAAGGATGCAGGAAGCCATGAGGCCCAGGAGCCTCAGAGTAATTTTTACAGAAGCCCAGGACAGAGGCTCAAACACCGGTATCATAGTCTGAATATCCTGGACTCGCCGATCAGGAGGATGGGCCCAAAACTGCACAGTTTCCAGAACAGCTCAGATGAAAGGGAGCGTCTGAGAAGGAGTCAGGTGTGACTTTGGCACGTTTATAGTGAACCCCAGCGAGTGCAGGAGGTTCGCTGTAGTCTGAACGTGGGAGATAACTGCCTTGGGCGAGCTTGCCTTCAACAGCCAGTCGTTGAGGTAAGGGAAGACTGAAACCCCTTGCCTGCGTAGATGAACTGCAACCACCGCCATCACTTTGGCCTTACAAGCCCCCCTAGGATGTTCACCAAAGGGGAGCACAGTAAACTGAAAGTGCGCTTGACCTACCACAAACCGCAAGTAACGTCTGTGGGCAGGCAGGACGGGAATATGGAAATAGGCGTCCTACAAGTCCAACGCTACCATCCAGTCTCCAGGGTCCAGGGCAGATAGAACCTGAGCCAGAGTGAGCTCTTTGAACTTCTCCTTTCTGAGGAAGAGATTGAGGGACCAGAGGTCTAGGATAGGATGAAAGCCCTTGTCCTTTTAGGGCACCAGAAAGTAGCGGGAAAAACAACTACTTCAGGAAAGGGGCCCTGTGCCTACTTCTTGGCCAATTGAGAAAAAAACATTCCTTGCGGAAAAGTGTCAAGTGATCCTCTATCATCCGGTCATAAGATTGTGAGTAGTCTCAAAGGGGAGGGAGTAGCCCCTTCGGACTATTTGCAAAACCCACCTGTCTGTCATGATGGATTCCCAGAGGGGCATGTGATGGTGAATACCACCTCCAAATGGTCCGAGATGGAGCAACGGACTAGGAAGGTTTGGAGGCTGCAGCGGGGGCGGTGGTGGACTGGGCAGACTGCTGGATCCCTGATCCACAAGAACGTTGGATCCTGCGTCCATGGCAATGCAGAGGCTGGGCTGTGATGCAGATGGGTGCCCCTTCCGTAGCCACAAAAGGGGCGAAAAGCAGACTGAGTGAGGTGAGTAGAAGCTGCGAGACCAAGGGACCAAGTCGTAGCCCAAGTGCTTGATCGCTGAGTCCGCCTTTTCTCCGAAGAGATGGGTGACATTGAAGGGCATGTCCATGAGTGATTGCTGGACATCCCCCTAGAAGCCAGACGTCCTTAACCAGGCATGCAGCCGTAAGCCCACTGTCGACACAGCCAATCGACCCAAAGAGTTGGTTGTGTCCAGCCCACAACGTATTGTGAACTTGGCTGCATCTCTCCCATCAGCAACAGCTTGGGAGAGAACGGCCCGGGCCTCCTCCAGGACCTGCGGCAGCACCTGCGCAACCATATCCCATACGGTATGGAAACAGTGGCCCAAAAGGCATGAGGTGTTCACAGACCGCAATGACAGACTGGAGGAAGAGAACAATTTCTTCCCAAATTGATCCAGTCACTTTGATTCCCTATTCAGGGGTGCGGATGAAATGCGCCCAATGAAGAAGAAGCCTGGATGACAAAGACTCAAGCATAGTGTTGGGTCAGGAATTTACAGTCGTTTGGTGCAAGCCGACAGCGGCGGGCGATTGTCCTGTTCACAGGAGCCCCTGTGCTGGGTTTGGACAAGGTACCCATTAGGACATCAGTGACAGCTTTGAGAAAAGGTAAAAGGGGCTCCAAGGTGAAAGCCACAGGTTGAAGCACCTCAGTCAGGAGATTAGTCCTGACTGCCACAGAAGGTAGCTCAAGCTGAGTATCTCAGCTGCCCTTCTCACCACCATGGGATACAAAGCCCCTTCCTCTGTAGGCAAGGTAGGGTGAGAAAGCATGCCAGCATATCTAGAGCGCTAGCTTCACTCAATTCCTGTGCCCAGTCCTCCAGCTGGAATTCTAAAGGGTCCAGCGACCCCTGCACACTTTCCCCATACCCATAAGAATAAAGGTCAGGATCCAACCTGGGGAATGTAGGCCTCATTGAAGACTGAACCGGCGCCAACCAATGTCGGCCCGGCCCGGATAAGAGTCAGGTAAAAGAATGGGGTCAAAGTCGATCGTTGGCCTGACTGATGTCAGAAGCATACACGTCCTTATTGGGTAAGGTCGCATTGGCACGGATCCCGATGGGCCCTGAGGAGCCGGGCCAAAGCCACCTGCACAGAACCAGAGGGGGGCTCTCTAACCCTACTGAGCCCAAAGGCGTTGCTGCAGGGTAGTTCTGCCCAAAACTGAGGTGCATTGCCTCATAAAACTCTGATTTGAGCAGGGGTGACTCTGGCTCCCGTAAACCTGGGGAGCCGCGGAGCTGACCCAGAAGCAGGATCGGAGGACAGAGGCCTACAGTGTCGGCGCTCGTTCGAGCGACGGGGTGAAGTCAAGGAACGTTTGTTCCTCTTTGACTTCTTCTTGTGACCTGAATGTCGAGGACTTAAAATGGGACGAAAAACGGTGGTGACTCCGCGAGCAGTCTTGTGACATTCCTCTCAAACGAGACCAGGAGCAACGCAGATGTAGGAAGCTGGCCTGGTGTGTGGCGAGTACCTATGCTGTTAACACCTTATACCAGGTCCAAGTATCCCCCATCAGAGTGGTGTAGGCAGTGTCTAGGAAGCCAGGGCTCTCTGGAGGTAACTGGGGATGAGCAGCCAAGAACTATTTAGGAGACATGCAAAGCTTATGCAATACCACTATAGTCACGCAGCACTCACACACATGAAAGAACCACACAGTGTTACATAAATAAAGGCACTTTATTATGGTAACACAATTATTAGAATACTGAAAATTCAATCCCCCAACTGGAGGTAAATAAACACACTATTATACACACATTAGCAATAAGGAAATAGCATAGAAAGCAATAGGCATTGGTAAAAGCAACAGCGACTAGTGAGGGCCCTAGAGGCGGGCCAAACCATATACTCAAAAAATGGAGTGTGAAAAGCAGGAGAAGGGAACTGGAGGAACTAGGAACCCTAAGAGTTGAGTTCCAGGGTGCCCTTCAAGGACGAGGAGAGGTAAGTACCTGGTTTTCCCCAAACCCAAAAAGGAGGTCTTTGGAAAAGGATTGTGCGAGACCCGGACAAGACTGGAAGAACCCAAAGATGGATCCTAACAGAAGAGGGCCTGCAAAGGAAGGGGACCATGTCCAGTTCGAGATGGAGTGTTTGGTTATGGCAGAAGCCACTACCCACCCTTCTGTGAATGTAGGACCAGGACGACATTGGAAAAAGAAGGTCAGCAGTGCAGCACCGGAGATAAAGAGGAGTTCCAGTAGTGATGCAAGTGATGTCCCACGTCAGCAGTCGACATGCAGTCGGTCTATGGTGCTGGAAAACCATCAAAAACCTTGGCAAATGCAAAAGATGGAGAAGAAGGTTTGCAAGACTGAAGAGGACCAGCAAGGTCCAGGGGACTCGACCGAAGGAGGGGAGTCCCGGGTGAGCCTTATCAGCTGGGAGAGTCACAAGAAGAGGAGGCAGCCCCCATAGGCAACCCACTGGCCGAAGGCACAAGAGCACACCTGAAGTAAAGTCCCACGTCACTGGAGCAGCCAGGAGACTGTGCTTTGCAGGAAGGAGTGCTGGAGGTTGGGCTACACAGAGCCTGAAGATCCCTTGGAGGTGGAACAAACAAGCCTTGGCAACTGCAAGAGTCGCAGTGCAGTGTACTATCCTGCGAGGAGAGGCAAGTGCTTACCGTCTCCCAAGTTGGAAAGCTGGCAGACCTAAGGAGACCACTCCAGACCACCACCTGTGATGCAGGATCCATGCAGTTCTGGAGGACTGAGGATCCACGCAGCTGGTCGTCATTGCAGTTGGTGCCTGCAGATGCAGGGGAGTGACTTCAAGGGAGATTCCTTCTTACTTCTTGTACAGGCTGGAGACTCGTCGCCCTCAGAGAATGCACAGCCGGGGAAATGTTGCACTTGCTGAAAGAACAATGTTGCAGAGCGGAGTCATTGCTGGAGTTGCAGATTGTCGCTTCCTGGAGGGTCCAGTTGCAGTCGCAGGGGTCAGGAGATGAAGTAAACTATGCAGAAATGCTAAATCTGAGGACCCACCCACGAGGGAGACCCTAAATAGCCCATGAAAGGGTATTGGTCACCTAGCAGGGTGACCACCTATCAGGAAGGGGCTGTGACATCACCTACCTGACCTGGCAACTCAGATGCTCCCACGGCAGCCTCTGCCCACCTTGGATTCAAGATGGCAGAATCAAGTGGCCACCTAGAGGAGCTCAGGGCACCCCCTCTGGGGTGGTGATGGACAGGGGAGTGGTCACTCCCCTATCTTTTGTCCAGGTTTATGCCAGAGCAGAGAACGGGGGTACCTGGACTGGTGCAAACCAGTTCATGCAAGGAGGGCACTAAATGTGGCCTTCAAAGCAAACCGGTGGCTTGGGGAGGCTACTACTCCCAAGCCATGTCACACCTATTTCCAAGGGGAGAGGGTGATGCCTCTCTCTCCCCCCACATGAAATCCTTTGTTTTACCTTCCCCTGCTTGAGCTGGTCAAGCAGCAGGAGGGCAGAAAACCGCATGGAGGGTGGCAGCAGCGCTGGCTGCTTGCAAAACCCTGGCAGACTGGTAGGAGAAATAGTGGAAGGTCCTTTAAGGAACCCTCAGAGTGCATGGAATCATACAACCAATATTGGCAACGGTATTGGGGTATGATTCCGACATGTTTGATACCAAACATGCCCAGGTTCGGAGTTACCATTATGGAGCTGGCACAGGTCCAATACATGGGTAAAATGGCTCCCGGGCACTTATGAAGTCCAGTGCAATAGTGCTGCAGTTCGTAGGGGCACATCTACTCATGCAGGGGTGACCTCACACACGGGTACCTGCACCCTGCCCTCTGGGCTAGGAAGGCCTACCATAGGGGTGACTTACAGTGACCTGGTGCAGTGACCTGTAGTGAAAGGGTGCATGCACCTTTTAATGAAGGCTGCAATGGCAGGCCTGCAGACACATTTTGCATGGACTCCCATGGGTGGTAATACATACTGCAGCCAGTACCATATACTAGGGACTTATATGGGGGCACCAGTATGCCAATATCTGGGTGTGCAATGTCTTAGACAACCACATTTTGAGAGAGAGAGAGAGCACAGTCACTGAGGTCCTGGTTAGAAGGATCCCAGTGAACACAGTCAAAAGACACTGACAGCAGGAAAAAACTGGGGGAAACCATGGCAAAAAGAGGGTACTTTCCTACGGTAAAAGTGGGTGCCAGGCCGCAAGGAGCGTTAGGGACCGCTCCCTCAAAGTCTTTGGGTTCATGGCCCAGCATTCTGAGCACATCTTCGAGTCGTGGTCATGCTTCAGACACCACAAGCACACAAGGTGCAGCTCCATCATCAACATCATGCAGTGACAGGAGTCACATGGCTTGAAACCAGTCTTCTGTGACATCCTCAGCGCACCAAATAAGTGTAAAAAAATAAAATAAAAACTTGACTAAACAGTTGAAGTCAGTTGAAGTCAGTTGAAATACGACTGAGGGTAGCTCTCTCCGGATCTGCGAGTAGGCTGGCATGGAAAGGAAAGAACTGATGTCAGGGCGCCAGTGTGGTGCCTATATATCCCTGTGACATCATCATGGCGAATAAAACACCAACAACACAGATCTGGTTGGGGAAGGGAGCGGGATATGCCTCTGACCCAATCACGGTTCATTGGCTACCACTGCAGAACTCACGCAGTTCCATCCATGTCAGATCAATTCCCCATATGCTGCGCCCACTGGAACTTCCATGAGGGCCAGCAGCCTCAAGAGTCATTCTCACCGAAATCCAGGATAGAGGCTGAAACATCGGCATCATAGTCTGAATATCCTGGACTCTCCGCTCAGGAGGATAAGCCCGAAACTGCACTGAGTCCAGAACAGCTCTGATGAAAGGGAACTACTGAAAGGGAGTCACGTGTGACTTCAACAAGTTCATAGTGAACCCCAGCGCATGCAGAAAGTCCGCCTTAGTCTGGAGGTGGAAGATGACAGCCTGAGATGAGCCCCCCTTCAACAGCCAGTTGTCAAGGTAGGGGAAGACAAACTCCTGTGAACACTCGAGAGGCACTGGTAAGGCCAAACGGGTGCACAGTGAACTTAAAGTGTTCCTGGCCCACCGTGAACCACAAATAACGTCTGTGGGCAGGCAGGACGGGGATGTGGAAATAAGCATCCTGCAAGCCCAACACTACCATCCAGCCTCAACTTACCCTTCTTGAGAAAGAGACTGAGGGACCGAAGGTCTAGCATAAGGTAAAGGCCCATGTCCTTTTTGGGCACCATAAATTAGTAGGTATAACAACCACAACCTACTTCTGGCACAGGGACCCTCCCTATAGGCTCCCTTGGCCAAGATAGCTGTAACCTCCTCACGGAAAAGTGCCAAGTGATCCTCCATCACCTGATCATAGGATGTTAGCATGGATGGAGGGGTAGTCTTGAAGGGGAGGGAGTAGCTCCTTTGGACTATCTGCAAAACCCACCTGTCTGACATGATGGATTGCCAGCAGAGCAGGTAATGGTGAATCCTGCCTCTGACTAGTCCCTGGTGGACAAATTGTCAGACTAGGAAGGTTTGGAGGAAGCTGTAACGGTGGGGGGAGGCTGTGGACTGCTGGCTTCCTGATTCACAAGGACCATGGATCCCACGTCCCCAGGCAGCATGCGTGGCACGGTAGCTGGTGGGTAACGGATATAGTGGGACGCCCCTTTCAAGCAGACTGAGGTGGACGAGGGGATGCAGGGAGGCCCAAGGATCTGGCCGTAGCATGAGAATCCTTGAAGCACTTGAGCGCCAAGTCTATTATGTCTCAGAAGAAAGGGGTGCCATCAAGGCACATGTCCAGAAGTTTAGCTTGGACATCCCCCGAAAAGTCAGACGACCTCAACAGGCGTGGCACCTCCCGGCCACCGTCGAGGCAACCGTTCTGTCCAATGAGTCAGTCGTGTCCAGTCCACATCTAATTGTGAACTTTGTTGCGTCTCACCCTTCAGCAACAGCTTGCAAGAGTACAGCCCGGGCCTCCTCCGGGACCTGTTGGAGCACCTGCACACTCATATACCACAGCGTGTGGGAGTAACAGCCCAAAAGGCATGGGGTGTTTACGGACCACAATGCCAGGCTGGCAGAAGAAAACTTCTCCCCAAGTTGGTTTACCCGCTTGGATTCCCTATCCGGGGGTGCACACAGGAACACACCATGGGATGTAGAGGCTTAGATAACCAAGCACTCAAGGGGAAGGGTTTTGCATCAGGAATGCTGGGTCAGATCGCGGCGGGCAATAGTCCTGTTCACAGGAGCCCCTTTGCTGGGTTTGGACCAGGTACCCAGAATGAGATCTGTAAGGGCTTCATTAAATGGCAATAGGGGTTCAGAGGATGAAGGCCCAGGCTGAATCACCTCTGTCAGAAGGTTAGTCCTGTCACTTGAAGGCAGCTTGAGGTCCAGGACCTCGGCTGCTATTCATACCACCACGGAATAGGATGCTCCCTCCTCCATAGCCATGGTAGGGGAAGAAAGCATGCCAATGTCAGGGGGAGTAGCCAGACCACTAGCTTCTCCCATGTCCGTACGCCAGTTCATAGGGTTTTCCCGTAGCTGGTATTCTAGAGGGTCCAGCGACTCCTCCCATTTCACACCGTACCCCAAACCATAAGTGTGAGGAAAAGGCCTCTTTTGTCATGGTTAGCCACCCTGGTATTTGATGTAGTGTCAAAGTTGTTAGTGCCCCGGGCCCCTGCTAACCAGGTTCCCTGGGCCAGATCTCTTTCCCTAAAACTGTTGTGATGTATTGGCACAATTGGCAACACCTTTAGCTGCACTCTAAGTCCCTAGTAAATTGTTCTTGGGTACCCAGGGCATGGGGTACTATGGGTAGGCCTTTGAGGCAGCAGCACATATTGTGTCACCCTCAAGGGCCAGGCATCCAAATGCACACAGCATTACGCCCTTACAGGCTGAATGTCCTGGTGCAATCCTAAAAAGCAAACTTAACATGGCACACAACCTGTGTGCCCTGTCTACTACACACTGCATGCACTATAGGTAAATCATTCCTCTGGCAGGCCTTCCAGCCCTAAGGCAGGGTGAACTATACTGTATATGGGGGCAAAGAAGCATGAACAATAAGCCCCTACTGTGTCCTTGCCAAACCTATGACAAAGTGAACAAAGCAGCCCATTTTAAATGCATGTAGTGGACACTGGTTAGTAAGAGTTTCACAGCTACACATTGCCTGCTCTGAACCCTCCACTGTTTGGTATGAAACAACTCTGAATGATATAGCCAAACTGGTACCAGTATTGGATTTATTGCAAAATGTACCCAGGGGTCACCTTAGAGGTAGTCCCTGCAAAAGCCAACTACACTGGCGTGGCTGCTGGTCGGTCACAACGAGGATGCCAATACCAGAGAAGATTCTGGAATCCTGGGGTGAGAGATGCTGCTCTCTGGGTCCCAAAACAAAGCCCTTCCTAGGCAGAGGTGCTATCACATCTCCCCCAGGAATGTGCACTGCCCGTTAGTGAGCTTCAAAGGGCTTACCACCCTTGAAACACAAACCCAAAGCCTGCTGCTAGCAGCAGATGGCCGACCCCCCTTGCAAACCCCCACTTTTGGCAGGAGCAACGGCGGGGAAACACACAAAGGACAGGAGGAGTGGTCAGCTTCAGCTTGCACCCCCATTAAGGTGTTGCATGAGAGGTGACCCTTCCATTTCGTTTTCTTCCATCTTGCATGGAAGGCAAATAGCCAATCAGGTGTAGGGAAGTAACCTCTGCCCACAGGAAGTGGTCACTTAGTGGGTGTAGCCATCCTAATGTAGATGACCCATTGGTCACTACTATGTACTCCCCTAAACGCCCACTATATACAGTATTTAGTAGGCACACCTACACTAGAGATTCAGACTCCAAGGAAAAAAGAAGACCAGCAACAAAGAAGACCTAAGGCTCGAGAATTGAAGTCCTTCTGCACCAAGAAGAAGGCACTAAACCTTGCCTGCTACATCCAGGACTTGTCAATAACTGCTGCTGGATTGGTCAGACATCAGACGGACTCTACAAACCCCCAAAGGACCTCCATACTTCTCAAAATTGCTGAAGATCTCCGTCCAGAGTTTAGGCATCACTCCCCTGCAACAAAGACCATTGGAGTTCACTTCACTGACCGGCTGCGGATCAGGGAACTGGACGCCGCAGCCGGATGGAACTCCACTCGATGGACCATGAGGACAAACCCTGCTAGTGTGCCACGTCTGGTGGCTGTAGCCTCCAGTGGCCAAACGGTGCAATAGCCCCGGTACTGGTCACTCCACGTCGGACACTCAGAAGGACAGTCCACTCTAGACTGAAAAAAGGACCAGGAGGAAGCCCCAGTTGAGGGACCTCAAAAAACACCAGAACCTCCCTCTGCTGACCTGTAAGTGACCCTTAATGTGGCCTACCTCCTACTTCCAAGGGTACCTTTGCGCACAGCTCACCGATTTGCCCTGCACCTGGCCACCCTATACCGAAGATTCAGCTGAGCTCCAAGAGTCCCCCACCTCTTGTGACCTCAATACCCCAAGGGGCCCCACTGTTCTCACCTTGAAGTCCACATGTGCAGTGTTTTTCTAAGTGGTCCCCTCATTGGCCTTGCACCAGCTCCAACAACTTTTTGCAGCTGCACCCGCCGAAACCGTGAGCCACCCAAACTTCTCCAGCTGGTCCCACAGGGCCCACCGACGACCACAACACACCTGCAAAGGAGGCACTGGTAAACGCATTGCCTGATTTTATATGCATTTTTAAAATATTTCTCCACTGATTCATGTGGTGCGTAATTACACACAGAAATTAGACATTTTCTAAACTTTGAAAACTCTTAACTTAAAAAGTACTGACCCGCTTTTGATGATCTTGGTCTTAAAAATCTGAATAATATTTGTATTTTTTATTATTTGAATATGTTTTTGAAAATTGGTCTCAAGTTATTCTTTTGAACAAGTGTCTTGCTTTACTGACACTGTGGGTACAACAAATACTTTGCACTTCAAGATTAGCCTAACTGTTCAATCAAGCTACCATAAAAATTAGAGCCTTAGGTGGTCTAGTTTTCACCTCTGTAAACCAATGTGTTGTTGCCTGGACTCTCTACACAGTGTGCCAAGCTTTGCCCACTACATAGCGAGCCAGCCGCCTACATTAAGAACAAGGGTCAGTATCCCACATAAGGGACAAGACCCCTGTTGAAGTCCGAATCAGCATTGCGCAACACCAGTCCGGCTCCGTGTCGAAGTCGACCATGAGGATGGAGTCGATGCCACCTGTTGGCATGGGCTGCGTTGGGAGTGTCAATTTTGGAACCGGTGTCGGAGAACATCAGAGTGATATGACAGATGCCAGTTCGGATCCAGGAACGGATCTATGGATGCCCCCCTGAGCCAATGCCCAAGCCCCTGGTGCGGAATCAGAGGGGGCCCCTTCCAACCCTGTGGGGGCCTGATGACTCTAGTGGATTCAGACTACCCAAAACGAGGACCATGGCCTCATAAAACTCTTGGAGTTAGGCAGAGGTTGCTCTGGATCCCGGAAACTTGGAGAGTTGCGGAGTCGAACTACATGCATGCTTCGAGGACAGAGGCCTAGAACGCCAATGCTCCTTTTCTCTTGTCTCGTTGGCCGAGGTTAAGTAGAAAGAATGCCTGTTCTTCTTACCCAAGGACGTGGAGTGGGACAATGATGAATGAGGGCTCCACAACTGTTCTCGGGACCTTCTTCTTGATTGAGAGCGCTGTGGAGCCGAGCACCAGGACGCAAGGAGCTTTCAGGACCTCTCCTCCCTCAAAGCTTTCAGATTTATGGCCCAACATTCTGAGTACGACTTCAAGTTGTGCTCCAAACACCACAAGCACACGAGGTGCTGATCCGTCACGGACATTGCCCTACGACAGGATCCGCAGGGCCTGAACCCGGTCATACATGAAGATAGCCTTGACGCAAAAGGAGTTTTGACACTCAAGAAACTTTGACAAAAGTTGAAAAGGAACAGACAAAAAACGACTGAAGAATAGCTTCTTCAAATCAGCACTAGGCTGGTGCGGAAATGAAAGAACTGACGTCAGGGTGGTGCTCATATAGGAATTGCGATGTCTTATCCAGTGTACACGACGTCGATGCCAATTATCAGCATGCAGGGGTACTGCTTGAGAAAAAGTTCTGGATACAAACTGACACCTGGGGGATATGCTAGGGTAAGGAATCTGTAACAAGATGTCTCTACCAGATACATACATCACAGGACCTATTGCTGCTGACCAGGAGGAGCTTGAAATGAGACATAGGCCGTGAATTGACACAAAAAAATGGGACAGGATACTAGCATATCTGTGTAAACTTTCCAATAATGCCAGGCTGCAATGCAATCAACATAACATTTTACATAGAGCCTATCACACTCCAGCAAGACTGCACAGCCTACTTGCTTCTGACTCGAGTTGTCCTCAATGTCAGGCACCAGAAGCTGACATGGCTCATATTTTCTAGTATTGCCCAGTGGCAGCGACACTATAGCGGGAGGTCAAGGGAGCACGTAGTGACATTGCAGGGCGAGAAGGTCTCTCCACCACGGAGAGTGAAGTCTTTGGCCTGTTGAAGTGTAAGAAAGCAAGGAGCACTTCGAACCTTTTCATAGACCTGGCTTTGCTTATAATCTGAAGGTCAATTGCTATGCATTGAAAGCCAACACGTTACCGGGGGTTAAAGCACTGGTGTCACGCAACACTTAAGTAGGGTACAGAATAATCTGTAGCGCTTCAGCGGGAGGAGACTCAGGAGCTGCGCACGGTCCCCATTGCTGCAGACTGGGACACACTGCTCCATGAGCTGCAAGAGTTTAAAGAAAATCTCCCTATTGAGGAGAAACAGAGCCCAGTTACTGGTAGCTACCGAATTCTAGGGGCATGGGTATTTCCCCTGTTTCCTTCTCCCAAATCAGTGCCCCAGACGAATGATGGTAATACAGGATGGGGTGATGTCATGCACATAGCACTATCCCTATGTGCAGGAGCGAGAATACATGTTGGAGGATTACTAGAAGGAAAGACAAATGTTTTGCTTTTAAATATCTATGCCTGAAAATGCAACTTCTATGACCTAATGTTACTTTTGTTTACTTGTTCATACTCTGGCCAATTTACTCTTGTCTGACTCAATATATTGGCATACATGGGCAGACACTATGGTGGGATTACTAGCTCTGGATATGTAACAGATCAGTCTCTGCTCGTAACTTGCTTATGAGATGATGACATGAAAATCAATAAAAATTGGTTAAAAAACAGAAAGTTAAAAACTTCTAGTGTGGAACCTCATCAGAATCAGAACACTGTTGTGCCTGTACTAATTCTGTCCATTTCATGCCTGAGGGTTTTGTCACTGATCCAGAAGCTTAGATTCGATGAAGCTGAATTCAGTGGTACTGGAACCTAGCGCCATGACCTAAAATAGTGTTTTTCTTTTCATTTTTTTTTTATGTTTGCAAGCAGCACAAAAATGCCACGGATTATCCTTGCTATCTTGAGAGAGACCCAAGTTAAATATATAACGTGAGCCTGCCCACAGGTATGAACAGTGACACGTCATGCAGAACTTAAAAGGAATTATGCTCATAAACCTTACCAAAACACAGGAGAAAAAGGACAGAAAAATTGTGTTTAAGTTGACCACCATTCAATGACTTGCACAGGTTATTACCTTAGTTCTCAATACCTAAAGTGCCGAAAACCTCCAGTACTGACAATACACGTCTCCAAATGTTGTTTGCGTTCAGATGAAATATTGGCAAAGTATTTAATGAGTTTCTAATCCAACCCTGTTTGCTAGGATTTCTCATATCTTTTTGATTGTGTAGATGATTTCAAACTCGGGTTGAAGAAATAACATCTAAAGATGATTAATATGTTGAAGGGTAGAGAGTGCTTCTTGTTGATGACGAGTCATACCAACTTCAACTGTAAAAACTCAACAATGTTTATTTGTTAAAAAAAAAAAAAAAACACCAAGATGCTTTTGCAATCTCAGCCACTATGTAATGGAGTAAAGCAAAATATGCAAATCTAGATTACGTGCCTTAGCAAAACCATTAAATGCTTAGCCCATGGACAAAAATGCTCACACTTTATCCCCCCGAGCCACAAAATTACTTAAATTTCATTTTCAATGAAGCATGCCCGAGGGCAAAACCACTCTTAAGGGACAACCACAGAAAAAGAAATGCCAGAAACCCTTCCCCCCACCCCCAAAAAAACATTTTCTTTACCAGAAGAAAAACATTGGGGTGATGCATGTGGCCCTAGGAAAGATTCAAAACTGGAGAATAAAAACCATTTAATACACTAACACGCTATGCCACTCACATAGGGATGTGGTGAGAGCTAAGAGACTTTAGGCTTACTAAGCAGAGAAACCTTTTCAGTAAATATATTAGAATTTAAATTCAATAGAGAGCTAAAATCTTTTATATGATACAAATGAGGCATAAAATACACTGAAGTGACCTTTATGATTCTCATTTAAAAGTGCGTCAAGGTATGTAGACATACCAACAAGCGTTTACTAGATTTAACAAGGTATGCATATATTCTAACAAATATTTTCAAATGTCCTTGATCTCACTTGAAATCACCCTTTATGCTCAAAATAAAGGAATCCTTTTGAATAAAAAAAATCATAATTTTGAACAATGTTGCCATTACATTAAAAGCAATATTAAAAAGTAAAAAACAACTTGAGGCATTTAAAATGAATATTCACAATTTATCATGAGCAAAATTTCTGCACCACATTTCCTATCCTCAACACATTTCAGTAATTCTGTACGTAGGCTCTTTTGCAACAACATAGTGTTATACAATCCCATACAAATAATCACATCCAGAACAGTTTCTAAAATTTAAAATGTAAACATTCTCTTCCTAAATTGAAAAAACCCATAAATGTCTTGAGTTTTGTAAATGATCAAATTAGAAAAACAGCACATGGGAAACCTAGGCAATATAGTACAAAGAGCAATACACGTGTACAGCTCCATGGCATTTAAAACGAAGGAGCAAAAGGGGAAAAAAAAACAACAGGTAAGATGAAAAACACACAATGATGCTTGAAAATGAAGTTGCTTTTAAAATCTACCGAAATGTATTAGTATATATATATATATATATATATATATATATATATATATATATATATATATATATATATATATATATATTTCACAAAGGAGGTAGCATGAATGTGCCACTTTGTTGGTTGTGAGAATTTCAACTTGAGTGGAGACCTTTCTCAAACTGCACAGTTTCCAGTATTATGTACACTTTATTTAGAAATTTGTTTAACAAATCTTCTCTACTTTTTAGTACAAAAAATGCATGGGATAAAAAACACATCTAAATAGAATAGTATTAACTGCCCTACCTCAAAGAAACAGTCTTGAACTACAGAATACATGATTACTATGTAATGCCCCCAAGTAATATGTACACTTTTGATTATCAGTTCCTAGTACTGTACAAAACAGTAAATACACACAAACAAAATATATCTGACTTTAAGATGCATGTCATTTTTTGGAATAGCCAGAACATCAGCTCCGGACACAGTACAAGTACGATAGCTTCTCTGTAACATATGGCGAAGTACCCAGTACCATTGTGCAACAATTTAGAATGATCTTTATTAAATTATTACCTGGATGACGAACACTTTATCATTGGCCAAAAGGTATTTCGAACTATATAAAATATCTATTTTGACAACTTAGTACTCAATTGGTGTTGATGTCTCCATTTCTAAATATTTTCTGCTTCAAAGTTTATAAACTGATAACATTAACTTTTTAAAAATGTCCTCAAAAGGAGTTCAAATGTACAGTTCATTAAAATGTGTTATGTAGATATTTTTCTATGAAGCTGCTTCAGCCATTAACAAAGAAAAAGATGTTTCAGAGATTGATGGAGGTTTGAGCATTGATGCAACTTCTACCATGCCCGCTCCAGTCCGTGGCAGATTTGCATTGACAATGTGCCTCTGTAAATGCTTAATCCAATCTTCTTGAACAGATAATGGTCCTTTAAACACCAATCCACAAAATCTAGGTAAAATTGAGAACATAAATTACGAACAAGAACATTCTGGAAAACTGGGCAGATGATAGGAAATGTGCAATATGTCACAACCAAACTTTAAAATACAGTTACAATATACCACAGTTTAAATTCAAAGCAACAACGTTAACATGTGGATTAATGATTTGAAATTATCAATGTATTTAGAGAAGAGGAAGGTCATTTTCCACCAATTTTCGTAGTGAAGAATATTTACTATTCTGTTGAAATCTCTTTTGGCAACCTTTTTTGAAACAATATGTCAAGAACAAAGGATTGGAAAAGTGGTGAATTCATTGCTGGGACATGGTACCCCATTTCATGCATGTACATATGAATCAATGCTTTCCCAAAATGAGAAATAGTTCAAAATACATCCAAGTCTACTGGATAAACCTTTGTAAGTGAGGTGATCAAGTTTATAACTACACACAATAAAGAAAGAAGTCTTTCTTTTGCAGAGGCCCCGTGTGGGAACTGACGCACTCTGCATATAGGAAATGAAAAGACACCTATCACTGGTGGAAGGTACCAAGGAAGTATTCCTCTTGTTTGTCTCAAACAACTCCGTTAAGCTGAACTCTTTGGTTTGTTTCCGAGAAACAGCAAAGGATGTGTCACTTCCAGGTAAAGCTTCTTTATGCGGGCAGTTGAGACGTGGATGAGAAAGAGGGTAATCAACTCATCTCTGGCAATGCTAATTATTGTTAGAAAAGTAAGTGGAAGGGAAATACTATTCTAGAAAGAAATCTACTAACAATTCAGATGCTCTGGCGCAGCAGTAAAAACAAAATGTACACGTTCTAGATGTGTCAGATGCAGTTGCAAGTTAAACAAAAATTGGCAATCAGGATTTTCCTTGCTTTCTCACAACTAAAATGCCAAAGTGTGCATCCTGAAAGTTAATTGTACACATCGAGTCCCCGTCCTGAGCTGATGAAGCAAACCTGATAGAGAGCCAACACTTGAAATACTGGATCATTTAATTTCTAGATCAGATAAAATTGCTTCAAAGCCCACTTGTTGGTTATAATATTGAACCTCACTTTTTGATGGTCTGAGACACTGAGGCCCTCATTATGAGTCTGGCGGTGCTAGGACCACCAGACTCACGGTGACGGTCAGACCGCTGCCAATGTGGCGGTCTGGCCTCCACATTATGACTGTGGTGAACACGTGATGATCGGACCACCAGCACCGCCACTTTTTTTCTGGCCAACGGCGGTGCCGGTGGACTTAATCTGCCAGGGCAGTGCTGCAAGCAGCGCTGCCCTGGGTATTACAAGTCCCCTCTCCGCTTGTTTTTTAAAGGCTGGCAGAGACATGGTGCCGGGGGCCCCATGGGGGTTCATGCACTTGGCATGGGAAGTGCAGGGGCCCTCAGTGAAAAGCGTGATGAAGCTGTCCATGTTTGCCTAGCAGGCAGTGAAAACGCGATAGGTGCTGTTGCACCAACTGCACCACAACATTGCCGCCGGCTCGATTATGAGCCAGTGTGAATGTTGTGGGCTGTTTTCCGCTGGGACAGCGGGAAATTCATAATGAAGGCTGCGGGAGGGCTGCCGCATAAACGGTAACACGACCGCGTGATTTTGACGGGTGGGCCTTTCCGCCCAGCAAACTCATAATCGGGGCCAGAGTCCTGCTGCAGGGGTGCAAGGAGGGCAGAGAAGGTAGTGAGGCAGTCATTGCCTTCAGAATCTGTGCCTTCCTCAAGGAGGTAGAGTTCTGTTCCTGTTTTCTAACTCTCTGTTGAGGGATAATAACACTCAGAGCACCTAAAGTGCAACTTGAAGATTTTGTTTCTTTTCTTTGAGACGTAAAACTTGGAGCGTTTCATCTTCACCCTCACTCACGTCAGGATAAGTATAGACTGCAAAAAGAAGAGTGTTATAAAAGGAAGGTTGATGATTTTAAGACTGAGTGAAGCTGTCAAATACCTAATTTGAAAGAAACTAACCTCATAAAAAGGATGAGAAACCCATGTAACCTGTTCTGAGATTCTCGCAGTTAAACCGGAAAAAAGAACTATGCCTGTGAAGCAACTGCTAAAAGAAGGCATGCTGGGACATGAAAACAGCTATCTCCTTAAAGGAACAATATAGTATGTCAGGTATTTATTTCCTTCATGTACTGGTCTTCCATTTGAGAGTTTGGATTCTTCCTTTGCCGCAGCACGTCTTAAGAATTAAGATGTTGCAATTTTGCCATATGTATCTCTCATGGAAAGAAAGAATTAGGGAAAATAGCCTTTTAAAGCTATGAAGCTCTATGTGCCTTTGGGAAAATACAGCTTTTCACAACCTACAAATACATAAGCTATTTTATTTGGAAATTAAGTGTTTCGGGGTCACCTTAATCAGAAATAGTCTATCTTTAAGACTATAAGTTAAAGATCTTAAGTAAACTATGAGTGAAAATATTGTAGAAATAAGGTTTCAGAAGTATGATATTCTGGATAATGGATAGAACTGAAGAGTAAAGATGGCTTCCAGTAAATGGTATTATTACTAAAATAGTTGCTCTGAAACCTCTATGCAGGGCGCATGAAAACACTTTCAATAAAGCTCTATATTTTGTTACATGACTAAAAATGCTGTAAACAAAGAAGATATTCTTGAATGCTTGACCATTTTTAAAAGCTTAAAGGCAATGGTTTTCTCACTGCAGTGTAGGTAACATTATCAACAGACTACTTTAAAAGTAATATCCATTAATTGTGTACTTTTGTGAGCAATGAAATTAAACTTTTGAAAAGTCCTTCTTGGCATTAAATAAGAAAGCATCACCTTATCGAGGATACCTGCAGTCCAGTGGTTCCCAACCTTTTGACTTCTGTGGACCCCCACTTTATCATTACTGGAACCCAGGGACCCCCATGGAATCTTTATTGGAATCCAGGGACCCCTCACTGAGTAATCACTTTAATTTTCTAAGCAGTTGCGGACCCACTGAGAAGGCTTCGCAAACCCCCAGGGGTCCCCGGACCACAGGTTGGGCACCACCGACGTAGTCAGTTTATTTTGTGTATGAATTGTCATCAGCATAAGTCATACAATATGTATAAAAAGAGGGTGGATGATAACAAACCACTACACATTCACAAAATTAAATCCGGTTGATCATCTGTGACAACTTAATGATAAAACACAATTACATTTTTATCATTCATCCCATTATTTACATATACAGACAATAGGGATTAAAAGAAAGTTCTATATTGCTAGTTTTGGCACAGTGGTAGAGATAAAAGAAACAATATATAGGAGGCAACAGAGCAAACAAATTGCTACTTCATTCACCCTATAGCATGTTAGAGTATTCCCAATGTGATTTCACACCATAGGGCCTGAATAATGGTAGAAGCCAGCCTCAACGCATTGTATTAGCCATTGTGCAAAAAAGTACAATGTCTCCTTTCCACCAATAGTACAGTTACAATATTAATTTCCTCCAGCAATTTTGCCACACTTTGCTAGATACACAATTCAAGCTATATGAAGTCCAGATAGGAGTCAAAGCTCTCTTTGACCTTGCACTCCAAATAGCTTGCTTCCAAACTGGCTATTATAATATTTGAGATTTTTTCCCCTATTCTAAGGGACTAGTATCACCCTTGAGAACTACAACAGCATCAGTGCCAATTAGACTAGGGTTGCTCCAGAGATGATCTAACTCCAGCTCAGCTGAGAGTTTTTGATGTAGGATAGTCAGTTACTGCCTTCCGAATCACTGTTGTTCGACATCTCAAGTATACATTGAAAATGTGTGAATGTACAAGGATTCCTGCGTATAAGCATTCAATACAGTATCTGTCTCAAAGCAACAGTTTCAGGGGTGGTGGCAATACATATTTCCTGATATAAGGATGTTAATGGTGTATTTGGGCCTAGTCTCAGCAGAGAACTCATTAATGCATTCTTCACCAGTTGTACTTTGTTTAAGTACCGTACTTCTATAATTCTGGATCAAAAATTGTGGCAATGACTGCTTTATTCCTATATGGCTGTAATATTGTCTTTACAGACCGCTCACCTACATTGTTCTTAAATTTGAGGACAGCATTAGAGGACTGAAGTAGTATAGCACTTGACTTTGTAATATGCTCCTACTCAGGTTGCCTGGAGAATCCAGTTCCCAGTTCATCAATTTGAGTCACACATTCTATTGCCCCTCGCTGTAAACAGAAGTGGCTTCTTAATCTGGGAGATAGTTTTAACATCACAGCCTTGGCTTTTATAGTTTTTATGATTAAGCCCTTCTCTTTGTAGTAATTTGTAAATCTTTCTAGCAACCTATCCATTGCATTTTCAGTTTGGGCTAATAAGATTTCATTGTTTGCAAAGAGAAGAACTAGGACTTCGGTATTGGCTATATTTGAGGCATCAAGATCAACTTCTTTTAAATAATCGACATCAGTATTCAGAAACAAACTAAATAGAACCTAAGCTAGCATACAACCCTGACTTACTCCTCTGTTGATCTCAAAACTGCCACTACATTCACCACGAGGACCTTAGCAAACTCTGTCTCTATTATCTGCATATAGTGCCTTTATTGCAAGCAGAAGTAAACCACCTATACCATGATTTTTGCAACAAAGCCCAAAGTTTGCCTCGACTGACTACATCGAAGGTGGATTTTAAGTCAACAAAAGTCAAACATGTAGGATCCATTTTAATTAGTGTATGTGAAGCAGATCATGTAAAGCTCAATACTTGAGCAATCGTTCCGATCAGAGTCTTAAAACCAATTTAGCAAAACACTCCTGAATATTTTGAGTTACACATCTAGTAATGAGATAGGTTGAAGATCGGCCATGTCTCTTGTGGCTGCCTTTCTTGAATAACAGGACTAGGACTGCCGAACCAGTAAGGAGATGTAACATCAATTGCTACAGCTGCAATTAAGACATTTCTCAACATTTAATAACAAACGCTTAGGTTCAGCGCCATACAAGTCTATGGGTACTAGGGTCTGGACCAGACGTATTATTCACATTCGTACACAGCAATCCCCTTTCTACCTCAATTATCTATACAGTCAGGAGGTGGGCTTTAGGGTAAGGCCCCTCATTCTGGACTAGGCTGTATGATCTCTACATTTTAATGGCAGATCCCTATGGACCCTACAGATTTCTGAAGTAGCTAGTCGATTCAGGTGGCCCGACATGACATTCCTGTCTGCTGACTACCTACTCCAGCGTACATAAAAAATTCCCAATATCTTTTTGAATCCTTCCTGATAGTTGCTTCTTTTAAATCAACATATAATCTCTGCTGAGCCTCCCAACGTTTTTCCCTTAAGTGGAAGTTAATACTCTACCCTAAGCTGTTGAAAATATACCTCATTGTTTAAATGTATGTGGCGGAGTACTAACACGGTCAAACATTAAGTTTAATTTCTCAGCACTACAAATCATATCAACTACAGTTGTAAATATTAGGCTTTGGGTGATTTGCTTTAACAAAACACGATACAAATGCTAAAAGAGTAGATTTAAAAAAAAAAAGAAGAAGACTACATCTTCCTCTCTATCCATTTGTGAATAAGATCATCTCAAAATATCTAGATAAAACTGCAGTTAGCTTTGGAACCTCTTTACAATACTTATCATACTTTAATCTTGTTACTTTCCTGTCGTTCATCAGGATCAACTCAAAACTGTTTTCTTATCGATTCAATTGTCTCAGGGCATTATTAGTTGTGAGGCTTACTACTAATGGATTATGGTCACTCTCCACCTTTTTAATGATTACCATGATAAGTCATATTTCCATACCTCTACATTAATCAGAAAATAATTGATAAGAATGTCACTTAATGCTCCCCACCCAGTGCTCCATACCCCCGTCACATCCACCTCTCCCTTACATGGAGAACCCTTCCATGCTTCCATATGGACTTTAAACAGTCTTGTGAGTGCCCACTGGGATGAAACTAAAGTAAAAACAAAGCAGATAGGGATAGACTCTTAAAATGCGGTGTCTAACTCACTTATATAAACACAGAATATATAAGTGCAAAAAGTATATATGAAAATATCTTTAACCTAACGGCAAGTTACCCTTCCTAAAGTTCTAGAACAATTCATCTGCCTTCTTATGGTCTCTTATGTTATGCATTTTATTATTGCACATTACCCTAAAGATTGAAGGAAATTTTAACTGAGTGGTGGCACCTAACTTCCTAAACTCTTCTAACCATTTCTCCAACTTCCACTGTCTATTCAAAGTGCCTCGAGAAACATCAGTTCCGATCTCAAAAGTAAACCCAGTTGCCTTCAGGGATTTCTGTTTCAATGCCCTAGCAAGACCTGTTCTTTTGTAGAGTATGTGAGAAAATTCACTAAGGCCTTTTGTGATTTACTTCTACTGGAGTGATTTTTGAATGAGTTTCAGTGAATTCTTTGAATGTCCCTGGCCAGATCTTTTTCCATGGCCTCCCACATTGCCACTGGCTTACACAGAAATATAACAAACCACTTTCCTTTGCCCCCCGAGGTACATTTAGGAATCTTAAGCTGTTCCTTCTGGCACTGTTTTCCAGTGCCTCTAAGTTATCCTGACCCTTTATTTCTCTGCGTTTCAGTGCCCTGATCTCCTCACTGTCAAGTGCAGCTGAAACCTTTAGTTCTGACACCATTTTTTCTAGGGACTGAGTCCTTAACATCTGTGAGTCTACGTTTTTGCCAGGCTTTCACATACCCCTTGTATTTCTCTCTGATTTGCTTCAGAAGTGGAAAACCTGTTTTTAAACACAGCTGAAAAATCTGCAGCATAAATTCAACTGTATTCACAGAAGCTCTGGTCGTGGAATAGCAAGGCCAAGGGGATGTCTGTGATAATCTTTCAATCCAGGAGACTACACCAACCGATGATTGAGGATCATCATCTAACATCAAGGTTGCCTGATCTCCTTCCATTGTTTCCATTGTGGGCTGCCCTTCATCCCTGCCCTTAGCCATATCTGCTAAGGTCTGCAACCTGTTGGCATCAAGTAGCCTTAGTCCACCACCAATTTCCTATCCCACTAAAGGAGGGGGTTGTACTTCGCCGCATCCTTGGACTGCTGATCCTGTCCTTTCAAAGTCTTTTCCTTGGGCTCCTTAGGCTCTCTGGATCCGTGGCATGTGGAATAACCACTAACCCCATACTCCCCAAAGATTGCAGTTCTGAGCAGAAACTTAAAGTCCTAACACAGGCAGTTACTTTAATTTGTTGTCATTTTGACGTGCCAGCCCTTGGTCTTTTGGCTCTGGGGACATCCTGAGGGATTTAGAAACAGTTTTAAAACTCAAATTGTCTGATTTCTGCACAGACAGGAGAACACTATAATAAGCCGTCACATTCGCCCAGTTTTCCACTCTACTTTTTGCCTTAATTGTGACAGACTCCCAAAGTTGTTTAATTGTGCCTGGTGTGTCTCTGTACAGCTCCTTTACCATGCTCCTCAAGGAGTACCTATTCCTTTAACCTGTCCCCTGCCTTCAATCAGCCCTTCTGTTTGGCCATCTGGGAGCCTAACTTTATCACTGTGTATCTCAGACAGACCCAAGGGGGTTGTATTTCTCCCTTCCTCTGTCGCTGACTCTTCCTTGTAATTTAAAGTGGAGACTCCAGATCCCAAGGCCTGGGTTGTAGAGATGTTGTGCCATATGCGCTGACCCTCCCCTCTCCACTATGAATGCTGGGCAGTTGGTGTACCTGTGCTGCCGCAATTCCCCCAGAGGGAAATCCTTGCTGCTGCCTTGTGGTCTTTCCTCACCTTAAATGTGACTCTCTTCCAGCGCTCGGTGTTGACCTCGGATGTGCATGCTATGATTACGGGGGGAAGAAATATTTAACTGCACAATAACCCCCCCCCCCCCGCCCTCTCCCACACTCAATTCTCTGAAAGAAGGGTTTCAGACACTAGTATTGGTAAGTCTATGATTCCATCCACTGTTACTTCTGTGCTGGCATCCCAATATCAAGCACTCCTGCAACACGCTCTCCCTAGCTGGTCGCCGTGTTCTCCTGTCAGAGTAGGAAGCAAATTAATCTATTATTTACTCTCAACGATTGTCTAGATCTTAAATATCTGTTACAAGGTTTTTGAGAATTTATCACAATTAAATATTCAACACTGGTCCAAAACAATAGGAACACATCCTACCAAGATCCGTTGTCAATGTTGAGCAACTGATTTCTAACTAAAGGACATTTACAGATCTTTCCCCTACTGCTTGATCTCAGGCATCAGTCAATCAGGTCTCAAGTTTTCCAATCAGCTTGTCAGTTAAGCAGTCAGTTTCCAGTTGATTCAGGTAACTCTTGAATAATGCAGTGTGCCTTAATCCCGGATTAAGAAAGTTGTAGTAAAGGCACGGTCAACAAATTTCTAAAAGATGGGCAGTATGACAAAATAAGTGACACCACCTCTTTAAGCCTCATAACCGTGCTTTGGTATAGGCCATTAAAGGCTTTTTTCCTTGCATTTTAATTGCTTCTGAAGCTTCTACAGTTTTCACAGTAGACAGTTCAAGCTTACCAATTCTCAGTCCACAGTTTTCCCTGAACTCTCTCGTCCACTTTTGTAATAGTTCAATGACCTCAACAGTGATTACTAGAGTCAGTTAAAGGCCTCTAGAACTACTTAAGCCCTACATGGGTCTGGATAGGGTCAGCATTCAAGAGACTCCAAGAAACGTTATCAAGGGCTCTACTGTATCACGACGGAGTGAAAACGCAATTATATGTAGTGATATCAAATTGTAAGAAGTGGTTTATCCTAACTTATGGGGGTTGGGTTCTAGGTGCCTAGTGCCATTGACAAATTCACGCCCTTGGGCTCTCTGAAGGGACTCTCTTGATGAGCCACTGGTAGTTAAGCACCCACAGTTACTGTACAAAATAGCATAATTGCTCCCTCGTCGTCCCAAGCCCAAAAGCTCAGGACCCAGATACTCAGCAGTGTATAGATTACAGTCTTACAACACTCACCATACAGTGGAACAGAAAAAAACACATCTAACACCATTCACTTTCAGGTCACCAATATTCTGATGCTCCAGTGCCCTCTTGTCCCAAAAATTCCAAAAGATTGAAGCTGAGTAGCCGCCACAAATTCAACTAAAATGCTACTCCACTTCTGCACTGTGCCGCTACTCCACAAGTAGGACAGCTGAGAGCTGAGGCAGGAACAAGGAGTAAATTTCAGCAGCACAAGACTCCAAGTAGAAGCAAAATTCTCCAAAAGACCACCAAGCCACCCTTAGCAGAAAACTGCTAGGTGGGTTGGGAGTGGTACGACAGCACAGGAGGCTCTTTCCCAGCTTTCAGCAGCAGAGCATGGCATGCAAGTGCGAGCTGAGCAGCGAGGAGTAGTGAGCAAAACGAGAATAAAAGCAGACGGAAGTAAGAAGACATTGCATTAGTTGCAAACATTGTGCATTTTTTGTACACTCAGTTTTTGGGAGAATATTTCCCTTACCTAGCATTATAATGAATAATATTTTTCAGATATTCAAAAGATTCACAACAAAAGCATTTACTACACGTTTTGCTTACAATTCACAGCAAGGGTAAGGAGAAGCATAAACTTGTACTGTTATTTAAAAACAATTTTATTTATAGATGAATGGTATTGTTGTATTTGATATTATAACTGTTGTTGCTTGTGGCTCACAATAAACGGTATGAAATATAATAGAATCCAATCATGTACAAGAAAAATAATGGTTTTATTTTACAATTGTGTGTAAATTTGCTTGTCCTTAATAACAGTTAAAAAAAAAACTCCTTTGCTGAAAGACTACAAGTTAACCCGCAGAGTACCAAAATGATTAGTTGATGCATCACTAAAACCTAATGTGAATGAAAAAGGGACCATGTAACCCTCCACAAAATGTCTGGCCTTGATGTACAGCCCATTCAAGCAATGCCAGACCATGGACAACACAGGAAAGCCAAGGGCTTCAGGAGGCTATACTTCTCATTCAATTTTTTGAAACGCCTGGTGGTTAAGGAAGCTATATCTATGGATCATTGTCAGGCCTTGTTCTCCAGGGTACACGGTCACAGGACCCGTCCATTGTGCTGAGGAAAAAAGCTGAGGGTCCCTTGTACTTAGTAGTGAAGAGACCAACAGGTTACTTAAAGGTTCAGTGGAAGGAGGATATTAGCAGTTCACTGGCAGACTTTGCCAAAACTGCAGTAACCCTGTCTCATGTCGAAGGGTGTGAAAACCTCTTAGTAGAGCCTCTGCTGGCTCTGCCACTGGAAACATTTTGCTAGCAGCACACCCACTGAAAGGCAACAATGTGTCAGAAGTATCACATACTTAAAACCTGTCTTCCAGCACTTATTTTTAATGTTTCCAAGTGCCATGAAAAACCCCATGGGTCACAAACATAAAAAATTGAGACACTGGGAAAAAACAAGTTAGAACAAGGTTGTTTCTATATTACTAAAACAAACGTTGCTAGTTTCTCTAAATAAAAAACACTAATACAGAGAAGGCCAACAGGACATGAAAGTCCGCTCAACATTAATTATGTTTTTCCAAAAGTGGAATTTTGTCAAAAATGCTTTGCCAGAAGAGCCGAGAAATTTAATACACATGGCTGGCAGAGAGGCATCTGGCACTACAGTGGGCTGACAGCCCATCCACTGGAGTCAAAATGATGCTCAAGCCTCAAACAAAAGTGGGCCTCAACTAGATCTCTTCGATTCTTGGTAAGTATGAGCTAGCAGTCTTATATACTTAAATTTGCCAACACCTCATGTGCACCCTCTGGCATGTTCAGACACACAAACGACTTGCAATATGCTCTTGGTTACTGACATCTCATATATCTCTCCTTAAGCCCCCATTGTCTCAATCCCTTAACACACTCTTCTAAAAAAAAAAAAAATAAAAAAAAAAAAAAAAAAAAAGAAATACTCCTAAAAACAAATATCGAAAATGAGTGTTTGTGTCCATACCTGTCTAACCTCTTGTATTCTACTTGAATCCCTTTACTCTGCTTTCACGAAACCTCTCTCTCATTTGAACAATGTCATAATTTCAGCCCATCATAGTCTGCTCTTGTCCCATTCGCATGCTTCTTCATCTCTCTACAGTAGTTACAGTCACTGCAGTGGTTCTTAAACTTTTTAAATCTGTGGACTCCCCCCAATGCATCATTACTGAAAAGTCAGGCACCCCACCCTAAATACTTTATACAAGTTGAACCTCAAAATAATACACAATTATCAAGCTAAGACACACCATGAAAAATGTAATTAATGTAAAACAAAAAGTGTAAAAATCTAAATTTTAAAAGAAAGGGTGTAGAGTTTCACAATGTACTGTTATTTCTGAAAGATGAACCGATACGTAGATTGTAGTATATTTCTTTGTCTTTTTGTTGCTAACGCATGCTCATTTTCTGGCAAATCCCAGTGCTACTCCAAATGAGCCACCTACTGTCCATAATAGATTCTATTTGTTGTACCTCTACTGCTCCATGAAATCAAGAAAATTATGTCAACTTAATTTGTAGCTTCTAATTCCAAATCAATTCATGTTTAAAGAGGTTTTTAAAACATTCAATTTTAATAAATATGGAAAATGTCACTTACCAAGTGTACATCTGTTCGTGGGCGTGTAGTGCTGCAGATCCGATGGCAGAAAGAAAACAATCTAACAAAGGACTTGATGCCCAGGCGCACTATCACAGAGAGGAGTCACTCGATCTTGTGGCTCGAAAAAGCTTCTTAGAAGAAAAACAACTTGTAACACTCCGAGCCCAAACACTAGATGGTGGAATATGCACACCATGTGTATCTGCAGCTACACATGCCGTGGAACACACACACACACACACATATATATATATATAGATAGATATATATGGAAAATGTCACTTACCCAGTGTACATCTGTTCGTGGCATGAGTCGCTGCAGATTCACATGCTGTGCACAGTCCGCCGTCTGGTGTTGGGCTCGGAGTGTTACAAGTTGTTTTTCTTCGAAGAAGTCTTTTTGAGTCACGAGACCGAGGGACTCCTCCCACTTCGATTCCATTGCGCATGGGCGTTGACTCCATCTTAGATTGTTTTCCCCGCAGAGGGTGAGGTAGGAGTTGTGTATGTTAGTAATAGTGCCCATGCAATGGAATGAATACGTATGTACATAATAAAGGTTAAAGTAATATATTTACAAATGTTGAAGATCTACTTCTAAATGGCTACAGGCTTCCGGGGAGCCGGGTGGGTGCATGTGAATCTGCAGCGACTCATGCCACGAACAGATGTACACTGGGTAAGTGACATTTTCCGTTCAATGGCATGTGTAGCTGCAGATACACATGCTGTGCAGCGACTAGTAAGCAGTTATCTCCCCAAAAGAGGTGGTTCAGCCTGTAGGAGTTGAAGTAGTTTGAAATAATGTTCTTAGTACAGCCTGACCTACTGTGGCTTGTTGTGCAGTTAACACATCTACACAGTAGTGCTTGGTAAATGTATGAGGCGTAGACCATGTTGCTGCCTTACATATTTCGTTCATTGGAATATTTCCTAGAAAGCCATGGTAGCCCCTTTCTTTCTGGTTGAGTGTGCCTTTGGTGTAATAGGCAGCTCTCTCTTTGCTTTAAGATAGCAGGTTTGAATACACTTAACTATCCACCTAGCAATGCCTTGTTTTGAAATTGGATTTCCTGTATGAGGTTTTTGAAAGGCAATAAATAGTTGTTTTGTTTTTCTAATTAGTTTTGTTCTGTCAATGTAGTAAATTAGTGCTCTCTTGATGTCTAATGTATGTAGTGCTCTTTCAGCTACAGAATCTGGTTGTGGGAAGAACACTGGTAATTCTACTGTTTGATTTAAGTGGAACGGTGAGATAACCTTTGGTAAAAATTTAGGATTTGTTCTTAGAACTACTTTATTTTTATGAATTTGAATAAATGGTTCTTGTATGGTAAATCCATGAAGGAACAGGTGGTGTTCTTGGTGGTATGATTCTCTTTAAGCCTTCCATAAACGCTTTAATGACTGGTATTCTAAATAGTGAAGTTGAATGAGTAATTTGTAGGTAAGCTGATATTGCGGTGAGATGTATTTTTATGGAAGAGAAAGCTAGATTTGATTTTTGCAAATGTAGTAAATATCCTACTATATCCTTTGGAGATGCGTGTAATGGCTGAATTTGATTATTCTGGCAGTAATACACGAATCTTTTCCACTTGTTTGCGTAGCAGTGTCTAGTGGTAGGTTTCCTAGCTTGTTTTATGACCTCCATACATTCTTGTGTGAGGTGCAAGTGTCCGAATTCTAGGATTTCAGGAGCCAAATTGCTAGATTCAAGGATGCTGGATTTGGATGCCTGATCTGTTGTTTGTGTTGTGTTAACAGATCTGGTTTGTTGGGTAGTTTGACATGAGGTACTACTGACAGGTCTAGTAGTGTTGTGTACCAAGGTTGCCTCGCCCATGTTGGTGCTATTAGTATGAGTTTGAGTTTGTTTTGACTCAACCTGTTTACTACATATGGAATGAGAGGGAGAGGGGGAAAAGCGTATGCAAAGATCCCTGACTAGTTCATCCATAGAGCATTGCCTTGGGATTGATCTTGTGGGTACCTGGATGCGAAGTTTTGGCATTTTGAGTTTTCCTTTGTTGCAAATAGATCTATTTGAGGCGTTCCCCAAATTTGAAAGTAATTGTTTAGTATTTGGGGGTGAATTTCCCATTCGTGGGTTTGTTGGTGATCTCGAGAGAGATTGTCTGCCAACTGGTTCTGAATCCCTGGAATAAATTGTGCTATTAGGCGAATGTGGTTGTGAATCGCCCAATGCCATATTTTCTGTGTTAGGAGGCACAACTGTGTTGAGTGTGTCCCTCCTTGTTTGTTTAAATAATACATTGTTGTCATGTTGTCTGTTTTGACAAGAATGTATTTTGGGGTTATTATGGGTTGAAATGCTTTCAGCACTAGAAATACTGCTAACATTTCCAAGTGATTTATGTGAAACTGTCTCTGATGTATGTCCCATTGTCCTTGGATGCTGTGTTGATTGAGGTGTGCTCCCCACCCTGTCATGGAAGCATCTGTTGTTATGACGTATTGTGGCACTGGGTCTTGGAAAGGCCGCCCTCGGTTTAAATTTGTACTGTTCCACCATAGAAGCGAGATGTATGTTTGGCGGTCTATCAACACCAGATCTAGAAGTTGACCCTGTGCTTGTGACCATTGTGATGCTAGGCACTGTTGTAAGGGTCGCATGTGCAATCTTGCGTTTGGGACAATGGCTATGCATGAAGACATCATGCCTAGTAGTTTCATTACCATTCTGACTTGTATCTTTTGTGTTGGATACATGGCCTGTATTACTTTGTGAAATGTTTGAACCCGCTGTGGACTTGGAGTGGCAATCCCTTTTGTTGTGTTGATTGTCTCTCCTAAGTATTGCTGCGTTTGACATAGCAAAAGGTGTGACTTCGCGTAGTTGATGGAGAAACCTAGCCTGTGAAGGGTTTGTATGACCTATTTTGTGTGCTGTGAACACTGTTTTAGCGTGTTGGTTTTGATTAACCAGTCGTCTAAGTACGGGAACACATGTATTTGCTGCCTTCTGATATGTGCAGCTACTACTGCCAGGCATTTTGTAAAAACTCTTGGCGCAGTTGTTATCCCGAATGGCAAAACTTTGAATTGGTAATGTATTCCTTGGAATACGAACCTTAGGTATTTCCTGTGTGAAGGATGTATTGGTATATGGAAATACGCATCTTTTAGATCTAATGTTGTCATGTAGTCTTGCTGTTTGAGCAGTGGGATTACGTCTTGTAATGTGACCATGTGAAAGTGGTCTGATTTTATGTAGGTATTTAGTGTTATGAGATCTAGTATTGGTCTCAGAGTTTTGTCCTTTTTGGGTATTAGAAAGTACAGTGAGTAAACTCCTGTGTTTTATTGTTGAATTGGTACTAATTCTATTGCGTCCTTTTGTAGCAATGCTTGAACTTCTAGTCCTAGAAGATCTATATGTTGTTTTGACATATTGTGTGTTTTCGGTGGGACGTTTGGAGGGAATTGGCGAAATTCTATGCAATAACCATGCTGGATAATTGCTAAGACCCAAGTGTCTGTTGTTATTTCCTCCCAAAGTTTGTAAAATTGGCTTAGTCTTCCCCCCACAGGTGTTATGTGATGGGGTTGTGTGAACTGTGAGTCACTGCTTATTTTGAGGGGTTTTGGGGCCTTGGAATTTTCCTCTATTTTTTGGGAATTGGCCCCCTCTAAATTGCCCCCGAAAACCTCTCCTCTGATATTGACCCTGGTAGGTAGGCCTTGTTTGTGAGGTTGTGGTTTCTGTGGGTTGACCTCGAAACCCTCCCCTAAAAGGTGTTTTCCGAAATGTGCCTCTGCTCTGCGGGGAGTAGAGTGCGCCCATGGCTTTGGCTGTATCGGTGTCCTTTTTGAGTTTACCGATGGCAGTGTCTACCTCCGGCCCAAACAATTGCTGTTCATTAAACGGCATATTGAGCACAGCCTGCTGGATCTCCGGTTTGAACCCAGAAGTGCGCAGCTATGCGTGCCTTCGTATTGTGACTGCAGTGTTTATTGTCCTTGCAGCTGTATCTGCTGCATCCATGGAAGACCGTATCTGATTATTTGAGATACTTTGTCACTCTTCCACCACCTGTTGCGCTCTTTTTTGGAACTCCTTGGGTAAGTGTTCGATGAAATGTTGCATTTCATCCCAATGAGCCCTGTCGTATCTTGCCAAAAGTGCTTGTGAATTGGCAATACGCCACTGATTTGCTGCTTGTGCTGCAACCCTTTTTCCCGCAGCATCAAATTTGCGGCTCTCCTTGTCTGGAGGTGGTGCGTCGCCTGAGGTATGAGAGTTGGCTCTCTTACGAGCTGCCCCCACAACTACTGAGTCTGGTGTTAGTTGTGTTGTAATATATATTGGATCTGTGGGCGGTGGCTTATATTTTTTCTCCACCCTTGGAGTTATGGCTCTGCCTTTAACTGGATCCTGAAAAATTTGTTTTGAATGTCTTAGCATTCCTGGGAGCATGGGAAGGCATTGATACTGGCTATGGGTGGAGGATAGGGTGTTAAAGAGAAAGTCATCCTCAATTGGTTCCGAATGTAAGGAGACATTGTGAAACTCGGCTGCCCTTGCGACCACCTGTGTATAGGATGTACTGTCCTCAGGTGGTGACGGTTTTGTAGGATAAGAGTCTGGGCTATTGTCAGACACTGGAGCATCGTAGAGGTCCCATACATCGGGATCATCCTGACTCATTGTGGTATGAGCTGGTGAGTGCATCAGTGGTGGAGTTGTTGCTGGTGATGCATGTATTGATGGCGGTTGAGACGGTGGTGGGGTTGTTTTCCTTGCTACCTTTGCCTGTGGTTGCTTGTCCTTTTGTTGAAAGGCAAGTTTCCTTTTTATTTTGATTGGGGGAAGAGTGGTTATCGTTCCTGTGTCCTCATGTATATGAAGCCTTCTTTGTGTGTAGTCAGGCTCTACAGCTTGAAGCTCCTCTCCAAATCTATGTAATTGGGAGGTTAATCCTTGTTCCTCTGTATAGGAACTAGTTTTCGGCTCCGAGGCTGGCTGTTTCGGAACCGAAACCTTTTCGGAAGTCTTTTTAGGCTCCGAAGAAACCTTCTTTGTTTTCGGCGTGGTGTCTCGGTGCCGAAATTCTTTGGTGCCGCTGTCTCTGTGCCGAAGTTTCTCGGAGCCGCTGTCTCGGCTCCGAGGTTGCTGTGTGGCGGTATCTCGACCGGAGTCGGATGACTTCGACACCAGCATGCCCTTTTTCGGTGCCTTGGATGGGTCACCTATTTTTCGGGTTAAGCCATGGCCTGTTGGCGGTGGCGTCCCCTGGGCTTTTGTAGACTTCTCGTGAGTCTTGATTTTCGACATCTTACTCACGGTTTTGGTTGTTTCTTCGACGTCGAGTTCTTCCGAATCCGACTCGCGGACAGAGAAAGCTTCTTCTTCCTCCTCGAAACGATCTTGACCTGTCGGCGTGGACGCCATTTGTAGTCTCCTGGCTCTTCGGTCTCTCAGCGTCTTCCTCGACCGAAACGCTCGACAGGCTTCACAAGTATCCTCCTTGTGCTCGGGGGACAAGCACAAGTTACAGACCAGATGGTGATCCGTATACGGATACTAGTGATGGCATTTTGGGCAGAAGCGGAATGGGGTCCGTTCCATGAGCCTCGAAGTCGCACGTGGCCGGGCCGACCAGGCCCCGACGGGGGATCGAAAAAACCCCGAAGGGCCACCGGAGCTCTTCAAAATTCGGTGTTGATTTGTTCTAACTAACCCGATACCGAACGCAAACAATACCGACGTTTTTTTCCGAGATTCTAACTAACTTTCCGACCCGAAACACGGAGCGAAAAGGAACACGTCCGAACCCGATGGCGGAAAAAAAACAATCTAAGATGGAGTCGACGCCCATGCGCAATGGAATCGAAGTGGGAGGAGTCCCTCGGTCTCGTGTCTCGAAAAGACTTCTTCGAAGAAAAACAACTTGTAACACTCCGAGCCCAACACCAGACGGCGGACTGTGCACAGCATGTGTATCTGCAGCTACACATGCCATCGAACATATAGATATATATATCTATATGTTTACTTTAATATTACTGAATTTCTAAAGTGTCACAGACCCACTTCGTAGGCTTCATGTAACTATCAGGTCCGTGGACTACTGGGTTAAGGACAACTGACCTATATTATTCTAGGCTGCTGGTGCCACCACCTCACACTATTCTACAATGAATCTAGATATGATCAACTACATTCTCAACTGGTTTACATCCTATCTTTCGGACTGGTCCTTTTAGGTCCCTGGGTGAGCTCAGCTCTTCTTCCCCACAAATCAGCTATCATGTGCCCCACAAAACATTTTTTTGGCCTCTCCAGGTTTTCTTTACACAACTTTATAAGGCACTAAAAGCTCTTCTTTTCTCCAGCCACCTCTATGCAGATGATACTCAAATCTTCATCCCACTCCTGCCATGTATTCCTTGTCACAACAAGTTTCAAACTACCTCATGACAAGAAGTCACAGGATTGTCATCTACTCACTCATGTTTGTTATCCACAATTCTAATTAGCAACTTTCTGGCCACTGTGGCATCAGCTTCAGTCCCTTCTCTGCTAACATTCCCTAGACTCTCTAACCACAGCATGTTTAGTAAGTAACCTTAGCTTATACTGTATACTTTAATACAGCAAAGAACACAGAAAGGATAATACTTAACAGCCTCAGCAGCAAGATTCCACTGAGGATATTTGAAATCTGCCAAAGCATACTTCCATACAATAAAATCTCTTATTTCATCATTAGTGTAAAGCAAGCTGGACTATTGTAAGAGCCTTCTAGACTGTACCCCACTATAGGCTAACATCAGTACCAAAATGGTCAACTTTGCTACCATTTCTCAAATAAGCTTCCAACCCAAAATATCTTCAAATATTGGTCTTCTGATAGACAAATAACACTGTCCCCAACAACCTTGCTTCACTTCTTAAATCTATCACAATTAAACTCAAATCTTGAGAACTTACTTCAAGAATTCGGACAATGCAGCAGAAAGAGCTCTTCATACCTTAGATTTCAAAAGATGCTTAATGTTCTACATTGAAAGAACTAAACCATTTAGAAACCTTGACCAACTTCTTACCAAATTCTACTCCAAGGGTCGGTCAGGCTCTATCAAGAGGTAGTATCGCAGTTGGGTTTCAGCTCTTATACTTCTCTGTCACAAAACAGCTGGACGTAACTTAAGTGAAAAAATTAAGTGCATTCCACAAGGAGTTTAGTAACTTCTACCACCCTGTTTGCAGAGTATCAATACCTGACATATGCAGGAAAAACTGTCATTTGTTCACTAGGAACTACTGCCTATATGCCACAATTAAGAGGGATACAGCAGTGGGTCAAGCAGTTTTTCGACATCTATTCCAGTGAGATGAGATAACTTTTGTATTTTTAGAATTTCTATGGCCCATGCTATATGCTTACCACCATTGCACTGTAGCATCTTCAAGTTTCTTTCTGCTTGCTATTCAGATTCAAGCATTTGAACCTATGAAAGATTTAATACTGGAGAAAAACCAGTTACTTACCCGTACACTGTGGTTCTTCAGTATTGATATCTTTACAAATACAAATGAGACCCTCCCTCCTCCCCATTAAAGGAGGACACCAAATTGAATACCTTACTTTCTAACTTTTCACTAGTGGTGAGCGATCTGAAGTATGGTGGCCCTTGAGAGTGAAAGTGATTAAAGAGCTGCTTCATGACTGGATGGAGTTTAGTTCCTTTTAAAATGAATGTGAATTGGTTATCAATTTCACTTTATTTTACTGTTAATATAATTACTGAGTTGATACCACCTTGTCAATTGGAAAGATTCAAACATGTGCAATACTGAAGCACCTTCAGTCAACTAACCAAAAACCTCTTTCTTGTACCTGTAAGTTCAAGTTCACCATCCAAATTCTGTTCCTACTATTTCAACTGGGAGTTCCAGTGTAAATCCCCTACATTGGAACTCCTTTTCCAGTGAGTTGCACCCAGTCTCTGTGCTAGACTTATTCAAGACTGCTTTCCAAGGAACATTTCATCTCATAACAGACATGAAATAACCAAATTTACACTTGATTCTTACTACCAACGGGCATCACTGTAAATATATAAAACTAATAAATGCTTTGTACTGTTTCATCATTATTTACTGCCTATCAATCAAAACATTACTATGGTTACTTGATTATTCTGAAACATACACTCCAATGTCATCTCCCAGTGCTAAAGACTTTTTATAGTAACTACCATTAATAATTAATAAGGTAGCTAAATTAAAACACACACACACTTTAAATCTCTTTCTAAACTTTAGATGATTCGGTGATATTCCAGGAGAGACCACTCTGGAACCGAGAAACTCTGTTACCCAATCTCACATATCTTGGTCTGGGGATCTAAAAAAAAACAAAAAAACAGATGCACTCCAGAGCAATTGGTACATTGCTTTGTGATGGGGTATTTCTAGGATTTCACAGGTCCCTCTATGAAAAGGAGTATATGATGATAGTATCATTCTTTGTTAATGACTAGGCATTGAGGTCTATTGAATGCTTTCCTAGATTTCACAAGGAAAGGACGACTCCTTCCAATAGTGAGGGTGCCAGCCTGCACAGAATATTACACATAAAAGATGTCAAGGGTCTCCTTTCGAGGAAGGAAGAAGAAACTCACAAATGTTGGAAGGGGGGAAGTGAAGTTGGGGGGACCTCATTTGGCAATCTTTGTGAATCTTGATTGAAGTATTGGTAGGAACAGCAAGGTACCAAACTCTTCCTGGCAACAGAAGGAGAAAAGAGGAGAGCAGATGCTAAGTCAAGAAAATTCCATGAAAAGTGATCCAATATGAATGGGAAAAAAGAAAGTCAAAGACAAAAATCAATGACAATCGGTGATAAGTGAAATGAAATAATCATGGAATAAATGGCTGTGACCCAGCTTTCCTTCCCAAGCACTTCCTTATATATGTATAAAAGGTAAACTGACATCACACAAAGAAACTCTGCAACATCTTGAATTGGCATATTCGGATTACACCTTCCACCACCACAACCATGGAATTGTCAATTTAAAAAACTGTGCTCTACCCATATTTTAGAATTCATGGCAATTGTTCTAACTCAAAAAAGTCCAAATTTGACATCCAGAGGGCCATTCGGCATTCTAAAGCTCAGATGCTGCAGCTCATGCTGCACAATACAAACATAAAACCCTTCCTGGTCATTGTGAGCACAGGAGTGACTGAAGGAGTGAGGGAACTCTGCGTTTGACAATTCATTGCGTCCTGCAACACGCTGATGTGAAGTGCATGAGGAACTTCTTCCCCTTCTGGGTCAGCGTTGTCTTAGGAGAGCTCATGGAGCTGTCCCCAATATGAATGTAACATCCGTATAGAAATGAGGAAATATTACTAGGCATCTCCACCAGTGGTTTTGAACAACTGGTTGCTTTCTCTTCAACATGAATCTTCCATGAATGAATGAATATACTATATATATATATATAGCGCTCTGCTGTCAAAGACGTCCCAGAGCCATTGCGGACTCAACACCCCACCCTAAATACTTTATACAAGTTGAACCTCAAAATAATACACAATTATCAAGCAAAGACACACCATGAAAAATGTAATTAATGTAAAACAAAAAGTGTAAAAATCTAAATTTTAAAAGAAAGGGTGTAGAGTTTCACAATGTACTGTTATTTCTGAAAGATGAACCGATATGTAGATTGTAGTGTATTTCTTTGTCTTTTTGTTGCTAACGCATGCTCATTTTCTGGCAAATCCCAGTGCTACTCCAAATGAGCCACCTACTGTCCATACTAGATTCCATTTGCTGTACCTCTACTGCTCCATGAAATCAAGAAAATTATGCCAACTTAATTTGTAGCTTCTAATTCCAAGTCAAAGACGTCCCAGAGCCATTGCGGACTCAACAGGATAATAAAGTTCAGCACGATTGAAAGAGCTGTGTTTTCATCAGGCGGGCCAGATGAAGAGGGGAAAAGTAGTCCATATTTTTGGGGCCAAGTAAGAAAAGGATGGGACACCCATACTGGTTTGCCGAAGCAAAGGAACCTCGGGCATCAGTTAGTTGCAAGATCACAAGGTTCTGGAAGGAACATAATGATGAATTCTTCTTCCAAAATAAACAGGACCGTTGTTGTAGAAGGTACAAAATGTAAGCAACAAACATTTAAAAGAGATATGCTTGCAAACCGGGAGCCAAGAAAGCATTCTAAGGTGAAACGAGATCGATTCTGCTTAGGAAGGCTTAAAAGCAGGCAGGCTGCAGCCTTCTGAACAAGCTGGACACGTTGTAAAAGGTACTAAGGAAGGCCAAGGTAGAACATATTTGCATAATCAAGGCGTGAAGTAAGAAGAGCATGTATAATCGGTTTCCTAGTACATTCAGGAACCAAGCTCAAGAATATTTTTAAGCTTTTTAGGATCATGAAACAAGTGCCAGAGACGACTTTTACCCGTGGTGCAAAAGAAAGTTTATGATATAACCCTCCAGATCGCTAGCCTGCATCACAGGCGAAGGGGAAGTACTCATTTGCCAGGGCCACCAGGCACTGGACCACAGGGAGGGAGGAGGACGAAAAAGTCTGCTCAGTTTTAGCAGCATTAAGCTTCAGACAACTCAATTTAATTCTATCTGCTACACGTAGAAGATATGATTGTAGAGAAGTTTACAATTAGTCTCAGAAAAAGACAACAAAAGCTGTGTCTTGTCAGCGTAAGACAAGACCTAGAACCGAAGGAGTTAGATAATGTCAGCCAGAGGGGCCAAGTAAACATAAAAAAAGAGTAGAGCCACTGAAAGATACTAAAAGGAAGGGGTCTGGAGGAAGATAGGAAAGGAGGGAGAAAGATAGATTGGGAACAATCAGAAAGATAGGACTGGATCCATTGAAGTGCTAAGCTCCCAACACAGCAACCAGTGAGCCGCTGAAGCAGCACAGGACGAGGTACCGTATCAAAACCGGCACATGAGTCCAACAGGACCACTATACTTGCCTGAATGTGGTCCAGACTCAAATTGACAATGACTATTAACAGAAATGCCCTGTAGTTCATTTATGTCGACCAGCTCCCAATGAGTATCCTTCAGCTCTCTGCTCCCTCCAGAGCAATAGTAAATGCCTGGAATATTGCTAAAGCAGAAGCTAGATAAAAAGAGCTGGTAATTCTGGAAGCTTTATTTTGGGATGCTACATTACTGAATGATCTATGATCTCTAAAGGGATTCCTGGGTGGGACCTACTGGAAACTCAAAAGGTAGTAGAAGTATGGGACACAAATGACTTGAAAATCTTTTCAAGCTTCTAGCCTGGAAGTCATTTATAACGTGCTAAACATACAGTCTGAGGAGAGGTCTCTTGGCGTTATAGCTACTAGGTCCGATGATCATCAATCAATCGATCAAACAGGATTTGTAAAGTGCAACTAATTACCCTCTAGGGTATCTCAGCAGCTCAAATAGCCAGGCTTTGAGAGGTCTACAGAATTCCACATCCCGAGATGCGTGGGGAGGCTGTTCCAGGTTTTTGTTGCTATGTGAGAGAAGGAACGTCCTCCACTTCTGCAATGGTGGATGCATGGAGTGCAGGCAAGTGATAGGGAGGTGGAGCGTAATCTTCCTGAATGCTGGTGGAAATTCAGGTGGTGGTTAATGTAGGTGGTTCCTTGGTTGTGTAGAGCTTTGTGTGCGTGGGCCAGCAGCTTGAACACCCACACCTTTTGCACTGGGAACCAGTCTAGTTGCCCAAGTTATGGTGTGATGTGGGATTGTCTGGAAAGGTCGAGGATGAGACTGGATGCAGCATTCTGTATGGTTTGAAGTCTTTGTAGGAGTTGAGAGGTGATTCCTTTAGAGGCCGTTGTGGTAGTCTAGTTGACTCAAGTGGATGAAAGCTCTACGATGAATAAAAGGTCGCCTAGAAGAGATGGAGCAACTAAGGACGTAGGCAACTAAATAAACAAAAAAATAAAAGACAAGCTGCGATTCTTCGATTTGTTGGAGTTTATAAAAAGATCTTTGGGCTTACTAAAAAGAATATTTAGCTGGAATCAATTCTGGCATGTACTAAAAGATATCCTAGCATGATTCTGTGTGAAGGAGAAGCAAGTAATTGTTCTCTTCAGAAAGAGGCCGAATTTGTAGATTGCCACAACCGGTTGAATCTGCAGTAGTCCATAATCTATAGGGACTTGTAGATTTTTCACTGCAGACGCAGGTGTAAGATAGTCATTCAGACTGGAGGAGCAACATATAAAATACTCCAAAAATGGTGACTTGTATATTAAGAGAAGCTCCTTTGTGGAGAGTTTTAGCTGAAGAAAGTTGTTGCACAACCAGTTGTTAACATCCAATATCCTGGGGTGTAAGATAGTGTGTCTTGGGAGCTTCCTTGCTTGACACCTAGTAGATCTGGGTGTTATCTGCATTCATTGCAAAAGTTATGCCAAACTTGCCCTGGAAAAGCACTAGCTGGTGCATATGTACACTGAACAAAAGACCATGCCCTGCGAACACCCAGGATATTGGTTCCTGTCCGGAAGAGAAGGTATCTAATTGTACGATAATTATGCACTCTGACACGAAAGATCTGCTCCAATCTGAGACTGTCCCTCTGATGTTTGGGTTGATCAAACCATAAAATAACTTACTTACCTTCAATAACGATTTATCTGGTAGAGACATTCTAGTTGCAGATTCCTTACTTTAGCATTTCCCCCAGGTGTCAGACTGGATCTGGAGATTGCTCTTCGAGCAATACCCTTGCGCTCCATCGGTCGACTCCATCTGTCATTGGTGTTGTGGTTGCCGTGATGATGTCACAGTCATGCATAGACGCCACCCAGACACGCTGATGTCAGCTTCTATTCACGACTTTCCACACCAGCAGCGCAGAGCCACAAAGAACACTGAAAATGGTGCACCAGATCTAAGGGTCTGACAGGGGAATCCCTGTCCCTAGAAATCAGTTTGTAAGCGGGAAGGATGGGTGGGTCGGTAAGGAATCTGCAACTAGAATATGTCTCTACCAGATAAATCGTTACCAAATGTAACTAACTTGTTCATCTGATAGAGACTTCTGGTTGCAGATTCTTTACCTTAGAATAGATACCCAAGCAATACCATCCTCGATGGAGGGCTGCGAACCAAGATCATATTAAAATGTCCTGCAGGACAGACCGGCCAAAGTAACTGGCTCTGCTGTCCAACTATCCCGGCAGTAATGTCTTGTGAACGTGTGCAGGGATACCCACATTGTTGCCTGGCAGATGTCCAGGACAGGAACTCCACGTGCTAACGCTGTGGTAGCAGCTGTTGCTCTGGTGGAATGAGCACGCAAGCCCTTAGGGGGTTGCTTCTTTGCCAAAGCGTAACACATTTTGATGCAGAGTAGTACCCATTGCAAGATGGTATGCCTCTGCACTGCCTTCCCTTTCTTCGTACCCACATATCCAACAAAGAGTTGATCGTTCACCCGGAACTCTTTAGTAGGACTGAGGTAGAACGACAACGCCCTTTTTGGATCCAGACGGTGGAGTCGCTCCTCTTCATGAGAAGGATGTAGGGGTGCATAAAAAGTAGGCAAAGTGATGGACTGGCCTATGTGAAAAGTCATAACAACCTTAGGAAGGAAGGAGTCCGACAGACAAAAATGGTGGTTTGGAGGAAAGCTTGAAGATCACTCACTCTGCGAGCAGAGGTGACGGCAATAAGAAAAGCAGTCTTGATTGTTAGGAGGAGCAGGGGACAATTGTGCAGCGGCTCAAATGGGGCACACATAAGGTAACTTAGGACCAGGTTCAAGTCCCACTGGGGCATAATGAACAGGGTTGAGGAAAGAAATGGGTGAGTCCCTTAAAGAACCTTCCAACAATGGGAGTCTTGAATAAGGAAGGTTGGTCTTGCAATCTAAAAAAGGCGGAAATGCCGATAAGTAACCTTTAAGGGTGCCCAAGGCAGACACTGCTGGGACAAAGAAAGGATTAACAAGAGAATTTGAGAGAGATGCAGAAAGGGGATCAACAGATTTGTAGGTACACCATGCCACAAACTGATGCAAACAACAGGTGTATACCGTTTTGGCGGAGAGACGCCTGGCTGCCAGAATAATATTAACCCCTTCGCTGCAAGGCCTTTTCCCCCTCAGGTGCCAGGCCTTTTTTTTTTTAGCTTTTTGGAGCAGTTCGCGCTTAGGACCTCCTATCTTTTTGTCCACATAAGCTACCCACGCCAAATTTGCATCCTTATTTTCCAACATTCTAGGGATTCTAGAGGCACCCAGAGTTTGGGGTTTCTCCTGAATGAGATCAAGAAATTAGCCAAAATACAACATAAATTTTGCTTTTTAAAAAAAGAAAAAATGGGAAAAAGGGCTGCAGAAGAAGGCTTGTGGGTTCTTCCCTGACAATGGCATCAACAAAGGGTTTGCGGTGCTAAAATCACCAGTTTCCCAACTTTCAGGAACAGGCAGACTTGAATCAGAAAACACCATTTTTCAACACTATATGCGCATTTTACTGAGACATACCCCATTTTTACTATTTTTTTCTGCTTTCAGACTCCTTCCAGCTAGTGACAGAAATGGGTGTGAAACCAATGCTGGATCCAAAGAAAGCTAAACAATTCTGAAAAGTAGACAAAATTCTGAATTCAGCAAGGGGTAATTTGTGTATATCCTACAAGGTTTTCTTACAGAAAATAACAGCTGAAATAAAAAAAGAATTGGAATTGACGTGAAAAAAACAGCAATTTTTCTCCACGTTTTACTTTGTAACTTTTTCCTGCAATGTCAGATTTTTTTAAAGCAATATACTGTTACGTCTGCTGGACTCTTCTGGTTGCGTGGATACGTAGGGCTTGTAGGTTCATTAAGAACCCTAGGTACCCAGAGCCAATAAATGAGCTGCACCTTGCAATGGATTTTCATTCCATACCGGGTATACAGCAATTCATTTGCTGAAATATAAAGAGTGAAAAACAGGTATCAAGAAAACCTTTGTATTTCCAAAATTGGCACAAGATAAGGTGTTGAGAAGCAGTGGTTATTTGCACATCTCTGAATTCCGGGGTGCCCATACTAGCATGTGAATTACAGGGCATTTCTCAAATAAACGTCTTTTTTACACAATGTTTTACATTTGGAAGGAAAAGATGTAAAGATGTAGAGAAAGACAAGGGGCAATAACCCTTGTTTTGCTATTCTGTGTTCCCCCAAGTCTCCCGATAAAAATGGTACCTCACTTGCAGGGGTAGGACTAATGCGCACAACAGGAAAAGCAACATGGTGCCTAGCTGTAGATTTTGGCCTCTAGCTCAGCCGCCACCTAGGGAAACCTACCAAACCTGTGCATTTTTTTAAAACTAGACACCTAGGGAAATCCAGGATGGGATGACTTGTGGGGCTCTCACCCACCAGGTTCTGTTACCCAGAATTCTTTGCAAACCTCAAAATGTGGCTAAAAACACACCTTTTCCTCACATTTTGGTTACAGAAAGATCTGGAATCTGAGAGGAGCCACACATTTCCTTCCACCCAGCGTTCCCCCAAGTCTCCCGATAAAAAAGGTACGTCACTAGTGTGGGTAGGCCTAGCGCCGCTGACAGGAAATGCCCCAAAACACAACATGGACAC